>NC_138371.1:160998663-161020962 GCF_054177405.1 Leptonychotes weddellii | reverse complement strand
ATGGAGCACTGGGTGTTATATGCAAACAATGAATCATGGAACACTACATCAAAAACTAATGATGTAATATATGGCAATTAACATAACATAATAATAAAAATAAATAAATAAATAAATAAATAAATAACAAGATTTTTGGAGATGTGATAAGCTTCTCAATTGATATCACTCAATCAGATTTGAGGCAATCAAATATTTTAAATCTTAGGGGACCTTCTCTTTTTTTACATACATATCCCATGAAGGTACACAAGACAAAGAGGTTGGCATCAGAGATGCTTGAGCCAGTCTTCATCAGGCTCTCCAAATCACATTTCAGAATCGCATGCTTTCCCTTCTCTCATTTCACACAACTGACAACCAGAGCAGAGCTCTGCTAATGAGGCATAACATGGTCAAGAAACAGAATTGCTGATAATAGTTACCCAGGGAAATCCCAAAGGACCTACACTAACAGGAATTGTTCCATAAAACTGACAATCTCTAGTATCTTTAATATATGTCTGTATACGAGTATTTAAAATCAATCAGAAAATTTATTCAACATCTACCAGCTTATACATTTGAAGAAGAATGCTAGATATGACGTAGAACACACCCAGGTATATACACAAGCAGTAAGACATGACTTTGGTCCCTTTGGGACTGGTGCTCAGGTTGAAGAGATAAGTTCATGAAAAATATAAAATGAAATAAAAATACAAGATGACTACGGAGATCCAACAGACCAGAGTTATCAGGAAAGGCTTCTTAGAAAATATTGGATTTGGACTGTTTATTTCTTTAAGGTTTTATTTATTTATTTGAGAGTGAGAGAGAGACAGAGAGAGAGAATGAGTGGGGAGAAGCAGGGAGCAGGGAGCCCAATATGGGGTTCTATCCCAGGCCGCTGGGATCATGACCTGAGCTGAAGGCAGATGCTTAACCGACTGAGCCATCCAGGCGCCCTGGATTTGGACATTTAGATGGGAACTGTATTAGTTTGCTAGGGATGCTATACAAAAGTAACACAGACGTCCACTTAAGCAATAGAAATCCATTCTGTAACAGTTGTGGAGGCTAGATGTCCACCAGCAAGGTGCTGGCGGGGTTGGCTCCTTCCCAGAACCTGTCCCTTGGTTTATAGATAGCCAGTCATCTTTTCTTTGTGTCTTTACTTGTGTCTTTAAACCCCTCTGGGTCCAAATTAACTCTTCTTATATAAAGACACCAGTCATATTGGATTAGGCCCCACACTAATGATTTCATTTTTATTTTAATTTCCTCTTTAAAGATCTGATCTCCAGGGCGCCTGGGTGGCTCAGTTGGTTAAGCGGCTGCCTTCGGCTCAGGTCATGATCCTGGCGTCCCGGGATCGAGTCCCGCATCGGGCTCCCTGCTCGGCAGGGAGCCTGCTTCTCCCTCTGACCCTCCCCCCTCTCATGTGCTCTCTGTCTCTCTCATTCTCTCTGTCTCAAATAAATAAATAATAAAAAAAAAATCTTTAAAAAAAAAAAAAAGATCTGATCTCCAAAACAATCCCATTCTGAGGTACCAGGTAAGGAAGGACACTACTCAGTCCGTAACAGGACAAAAAGTCAGAAAGTCAGAAGGAATTTATGCTAAATCTAAGTATACAATTTCAGAAAAAAATTAATAAAATGAAGGTGTATTGGATTTTATTTATTGTAAGATTTTTATTTTAGTTACTGATATAGAATATCCATTGCTGGGTGCCTGGGTGGCTCAGTCGTTAAGCGTCTGCCTTCGGCTCAGGTCATGATCCCAGGGTCCTGGGATCGAGTCCCACATCGGGCTCCCTGCTCGGTAGGAAGCCTGCTTCTCCCTCTCCCACTCCCCCTGCTTGTGTTCCTGCTCTCGCTATCTCTCTCTCTGTCAAATAAATAAATAAAAATCTTAAAAAAAAAAGAAGAATATCCATTGCCAGTCATATAAAATAGTCTCTCAAATTGTATGAACCAGACCAAAAGGCATCAATGTTTAGTACCAAATAAATGAACGTCTCTTAAGTGTACAAATAAATATTACCTCCTGAAACAGCTCTTAACACATTTTTTTGCAGGTGGGAAAGTTAGTGTTTAGAGTTTGAGGTGACATCATTGATTGGAGGGTCCAACAATTTATTCATTCGACAAACATTTATTGAACACCTACTTGTGTGATTAGCAATGTCCTCCATTAAATGAATTAAAATACAACTAACATGTGATTCTTGACTCATTATATAGATAAGGATACCTGTATCCAGACAATGTGAGCAAGGCAAGATCTAGCAAGCAGTTCTGTAGTCTTAGCCCACAGCATGACTTACTATGTAATGCTGACCCTGTGAAACTTGATTCCCATGCAGGGACCTGTTGAGAATTATGGAACTGAGAAGACAGAGTGAATACGAAGCATCATGGGTAACTAACGCTGTGTTCCATGTACAATCGATGAGGCTAATGGCTGGTCGAATCACTCAAAAGAACCCAGTAAATTGTGGACATATCCGAATGATAATAACACCTAACTTTTATTCCATGCTGCCTGTGGCCAAACCTAATACTGTCTGCTTTATATCCATCATCAGATTTATGTCTCACAATTAGCCTGTGGGTTAGGTACAATTATCATTGACATTTTTATAGATAAGAAAGCTGAGGCTTATAGAGTTTAGGAAAAATACCCAAGGCCATAGTAGCAGATACTTATGCTTTAGGTCCCCTATTACCAAATGAAAATAGACGGCATACATTGCAGAGATAAAGTTGTATTTTCTCCTCTTCTCCATCAAGAAAGAAAAAGGAGAAAGGGGGTGGGGAAAGCAGTGTTATGAATTAGTGGTTGATTGTTGTTTTTTTTTTCACACACATATTAAGGGCACATCCATTCCATATATACGTGATTAAACAAAGCAGTCTCATTTATTATTATATTTAATGGAACTGATTGAATTTTACCAACTGAAGTCTTTAGATATAAATATAGAACATGTTTTGTTACATCTTAAACCAATGTCCTAACAATCTGCTACATGTCTAAGACAATATATAATGTTTTAAGTTAATTTAATCTAATCTTTTCTAACTTTCTATTAACTGAATTGGATCAACTGTATGACCTGTGAGTCATGAAAATTAAAAAATAAAATCGATTTCACTGAAAATTAGACTATTTCAGGGGCTCACTTAGGCATAGCCTCTCTAACCTTTGAATAAAAGGACGCACTATTTTGTTGCCATTTTCATTAATGGTGTTGTTTATAAGTCTGATTATTCAAAAATGTATGCATATGTATTTTTTTAAACCGACATACAGGCTACAATAGAAAGAAATAAGAATTTCCAGATGCTGTGAGAGACCTCAAAATGTCCAAGTGTAGCAAGTGATGCTACTGCAATTTTCAATATATTAGCCAGACTTACTATCTACATAAACAGACTGTGTGTTTAACCTTTTCTTGGAGGCTTTCAACTCTGCTAAGCAGAACTCAAAGACTGTCTAGCCAGTCTTAAAAAGTCATTTGAAGTAAATGGATTCTTGGTGATAAACAATGACTTTTTAAAGTAGGCTTCTTTTTTCTGTCTAGAAGTACAGTTTTATATCTCATTTTAAGTCCAGTGAGTTTTTCCCATATACAAGGAAAAACTTCCCCAAACTGGACCTAACTTATTTGGTCCTTCTGTCTCTACCTTGAGTTCTGTTGTTTTTGTTTTTATTATCATCTTCGTTTTCCATGCTTTTTAGTAAAAGTTGCTTGAATACTTTTATTTTTAAAATGAGATCATGAAACTAACCCAGTAAGAGATAGGAAAATACTTTTTAGAAATCTGGGTCCGATCTAAATGATATTTTTAAAATATATATATTTAAAAACCTATACTGACATCCTCATTTAAATATCTTTATCTAAAAGTCTGACCCTCCTTCCTTTGGTCATGGGAGAGGCATGGGGGCAAAATTCAACACAGCTCAAAATCCAAGCAGAGTCACTGCCCAGAACAGTCTCCGCTTGACCATTTACAGAAACCAGTACAAATACAGATGCAACTAATGGGCCACTTGCAGCTACCCACGAATGCACAACCTTATCTCAAAGAACTGGGAAGACTTAGCACCCACTCCAGAGCCTCCAACACTGTAGAAATATATGAAAGCCATTTACGTAGTGACACCTAGAGCTCCTGTGAATGATGTGGTTTGGACCACATTACCTTTGCCCCCTTTACCATGGAAGAGGCCATGCTCATGGCTGAGACAAAAGGGAGGAGGAGGAACCAGTTTCTCCTCCCTGATTCGGAATTGGAAGTGCCGTCATCATCTGGGATGGAACTGAACCTGGGGAGACAAATAAGCAGCAACAGAGGCAGAGGGAAGATATGCATATACATGTATATATGAGCAGGTGAACAAGCTCGTTGAAACAGGAAGAAACACACATCCAGAAAGCAGTGGGCCATGGCTGTGGTTGAGCATTTGAGTGAGGAGGTATGGCTGCCTCTGGAAGGGGTCCTCAGGACCACCCAGGAGCGCCTGGATCTACGGCTCTTTCTCCTCACTTGTCCCCCAGAATCCCAGCTGTTCTCATGGCTCGGTTCCTTCACACATGCTATTCCATGTCTCTGAAAGGCTCTTCCCCAGATCCCCACAGCCTTGCTTCCCCACCTCTTTCGGAAATTTACTCCAATTGCCATCAACCCCATCAGGCTTCCCCTGACAGTCCTATCTAAAACCTCACTTCCCAACTCATATGTCTTACCTTCTCTACTTTCGTCTTCTCTGTAGCAAGTATCACTACCTAGTATTTTATATATAGTTTCCTTATTTTCTTTATTTTTATGTTTAGTTCTTAAACCACTCTGTGAGCTCCCTGAAGGCAGAGACCCTGGCCTATTTCATTCCCAGCTATATTTCTATCTCCTAGCTCTAATTAATACATAAATTTAAAGCCAAAGCACCATGGACTATTTACAATTAATCATTTATTATCAGAGGCCTAAGAGAATAAAGATGGGCTTCTGAAAAGACACTTCTGTCTATGTGCGTATAGGTTCATGGGGTCGATTTAATGGTGTTTGATCGCTGAGGCGGTGTAAGGTTGCACACTTACCCTCCTGCTGTGCTTTCTTTAATGCTCAATTGTCACTATCTTAAAACTCTTAATCATTTTTCAACAAGGGGCCCACATTTTATTTTGCACCAGGCCTCCAAAATTCGGTGGCGAGTTCTACATGTATGTGAGCATCACAGTTGAGGTTAAAATCCTAAATGTTAATGTAGCATCATGTTTGCCTGAATCATATAAATTTATATGGGAAACATCCACAGTCTTAATTTACTTGCCTTAGCTACCCCAAGAAAAGTTGAGAGGGGCAGTGTGGCTGTGTTACCAATGCATGAACAGAACGTCAGTGGAGTTGAGCTACGGTTCCAACGGAGCCCATAACTCGCTGACTAACCTCTCACCTCGTTATCCTACTCGCAGAAGGAGGTACTTGAGCTAAAGAATCTCTAGGTTACCATCCAGTTCCTCTGGTCTTTAATTCTAAATAAAATTATACTACATCTTTAAAAATATACTAAAATATTTATTTCCCACCTCTTTACCAAACTTTTTATGGAAGTTGCAATGACAGCCAGGATTAAAGAAAGAGTAACCCCCACCCCTCGTTTTATGGTTTTGCAATATGAATTCTCACTTTGATTTGTGGGCCCTTAAAAAGGTTTGATTTTCTACATCTATTTCTGTGCTTTCCAACTATGCACTCCCATCTAAACCCAAGCAACCAGTAAATTGATTAAATGTACTCTCATTTTCTTGGCCACATTCACATGACCAAATAACTTAATCCCAGCATAGTCTGAGTTTTCTTCAACTGATCTCTAATTCCTCAGTGAAATTCAAACTCAGCTGTAGGGAGCAGGACCTCCTTATGGCCCAAGAACATTATGATGAGCTGCAAAGAAAGTTATTTGAGGCAACGTCAGTGTAGGTAACAACAATGAAACCTCCATTCTCCATGTATGTCCACCAGAATTTAAATACTTCTAAACATCCCTACTATTGTTTACTGAACTACAAAATCGCTGTGTTGGGGAATATTTAATAAAAGTAGGACTTTTCTTCATAATTACAGTCAATTCTATTATAAAACTGTGAAATATGTGTTTCTAAAAAAAAAAAAAACACGATTCTGTGCAAAATTGTGTGGCAAAAGATGCGGGATTTATGGGAAAGATGGAGAGGTGTACACAGCCAAAATGTCCATCAGTGACACACAGAACATGATAAGAACCAAGTACCAGCAACACTGTTTACCCATGTTAAATGGTTAAGAAACACATTAATCCTACAATGAAGGTGGCACCTTACTCCGCAAAAGTCTGGAAGCGTGCTTGTGGACGTGGTCGTCAGTGCAGCTTGTGAGTAACCGTGACTCGGCGGAAAACTGGAGGGAATGTTGTAACGCGAGGGAGAGATGAGATGTGGGTCATGAGACAATGGCCCTGGCAGACAACTGGCAGGTGTCGGAGGCAGGACCAGCCTCATGGATGTGGGATCTGGCCATGGTCACTCAGGACCCCATGCTTACAAGGACACCATGCTCTGCTGGTCTAATACTCTGCCTTCTTGAAATTCTTAATAATTTGGGAACAAGGAGTCACATGTTTACATTTTTCACTGGCAAATTATTTGGTCAGTCCAGGTTTAAGGTGTGGTGTGTGCGAGTGTGTGTGTGTGTGTGTGTGTGTGTGTGTGCGCGTGCGCGTGCGCACGCATGCATTTTGTGTATTCTTACAGAGCACCGTTCAACTAGGTGTAATTTTCTGCCTTGAGGTCAAGGTGTTTCCAGCAGATGAAATTATGCACAAACAGACTCAAAATTCTCACTATATTCAAATTTCCCCCTGATATAGCTATCATGTTGGAACAAAAATATGTTTTCAAAACAAGTATTATAGCCGAACTGACTGTAGTTAAATTTTCAGAAGCTATTATTAATCTGAGGTGAAGCAAAGGAGACAGAGATCCCAGAGTGAGGAAAGCAGAAATGCATTCCCTATAAATCCAGGCTAGTCTCACTCCATGTCGTGAGTGGAGAAAGTCAGGATATAATACCCCCTCCAAAAACAATGTTGGAACCCCAGAAGAAAAGGGCAAATCTGCATTAAAAAGGAAGTCCGCTGTTTACTGCAGGTTGCCCTGATTGTTCTTTTTACTTTTTCTCCTGTGAACTTCAGTATAAGGCTTCCTGAGAAGAAGTGGAAAGAGGGTATTTTTTTTCTTTTTAACCTTCCAGCCAAATTGCTAGAGTGCAGTGGAGAAGTGAGGGAGGGCACCTCCCACCTGAAGAGGAGCCCAGATATCAGGCAGGAGGTGACTAGCTTCTCTGAGTTGAGACCTAGAAAAAAGGAGGCGAGAGGACAGCATCCAAACCCAAGGAGTAGAAGACCATAAGAAAAGAAATGAATACTTTGGAGGGCTGAGAACACAACGGAGCTACCCCAGCAAAGGGCTTCCTAATCCAACAGGATTGAAGACAACCCGAGGGTCCCCAGTTCCCATGGATGGACTGTTTCTTAATCCTTTTTTTAACCCTCAGGCTGATGTTGCAAATACAACATCTCTATTTTGAAATTTCCATTATTTAAGGAAAATAAGGAAGAAATGAAGGACAATAGGTGAACACGCATCTCATTAGCCCTGGAAGAATGAGTATACAGCCTTTTTTATTAAACTTCTCTCACCGTAGATGCTTCCAGTGAAATAAAAAAGTATAGTTGAATAATGGTAGATATTTTATACTTCTTCTAAAGTTTCCACCTGATGCATTTTATTTTTTTACAGAATAAGGAAAATCCTGAGCAGAATGTTTAAGTTATTTAACTATAAACCACAAAGGACAAATAATGTTATAGAAAACATTCGGCCAAAACCACTTTCCCTCTGAGCTTCCATCTCACTCCACGTGTTACTTAGCTACTTAAATTCTATCATTTAATCTCAGTCCCAGGATTAAATTTTCTCTCTTGAAATCTCTAGCTTTTACTGATTCCTTATGAATAGATTTCTCTCTCCTCATATAGCCAGCTCTTAGCCCTTGGTTTATTTAAAAGCACTACTTTGTGATGATGCCCACTACTGATGTGTTGATTTACATCTTCTGTTAAGCCATTTATGGGGAGGTTTGGCTGGCTTTCCACAACTCTGGTTATCAGGTGCTATTAAGAGGCTAATTACCATAATTTATTATTTATGTGAGTGTGCCTTTACACATGTGGTTTTGCTCTAAGTGCTACACACCTGCGATTTTGTTTTGTCTTGCTTTTTTTATGAAAGATTACTTTTTGTACTTTTAGAGGAAAATCTGGAGGATGCTGGTTTTTATCCTCCTTCCTTAATCTTACATTTCCATTCACAATGAAATAGCTCTTAGTCCTTTCAGTGTGAAATCAAGTTCAAGATAACATAGATTGAAATTCAGACATATAAAACCCTCCTTTCGAAATGAAATGTTCTCCAATAATACTACAGCCTTCTCAAACCCACAGTGTTTCAAATGTACTTTAAAATGAGGCAATCTGTTTCTTCCCATGAGATGTATTATTTTAAGAGAGCGCCTCATATTTGCTGTGTTGCAAGTTATTGGGTGTCCCATTAGCTCGCCCACTGTCAGCTCTGGGATCATATAAGGCCAGTGGGAGAAAATTCACTACTCTGGCAATTTCCCACATTTCCGGTCAAAGAAGCTCTACCTATATCTCGAAGACAGTGGAGAAGAGAGGAAAGAAAGAAGTTAAATTTCTTGTACTCAGGTACTAACTCAAGAAAAATATTAAATATGAGAATGTATGTCTTCTAATAAATATTAATAAAAAGCCTCAGTCACTGGGACTGGGGGAGGGAGGTCATGCAGCACCCTAGCCTCTGATTTGAGGATGAAAATCTGTGTGTGTGTGTGTGTACGTGCGCGCGCGTGCACGTAAGTGTGTGCACGTGCGCGCGCATGCACGCATGTGTGTGTGTGAGAAAGAGAGGTGAGAAGTGGATTCTGTATCTCTTTTACCTATAGGTTATCAATTTCTTCTTCCTGCCCCCCTTGAATAAATTTTCCTTACCCTTCCTAAAGCTTCAGTTCTCTCACCTGTCAAGTGGAGGTCATCATAGCCCCCACTTTGTGAGATGTTCAACATCACGGATCTTCACACAATGCCCGGAACATGGTAAATTCTCAACAAATATTAGCAATTAGCATCGGCTTAAATATTTGTGAGAGCCCCATTGTGATGTGACACGTACAACTGTGACAACAGCAACAAGTGTGTGCAAGGGTTCAGCTCAGTTCCAGAGATTCACAAGCTCCCCCCTCCTAAGGGCACAGCTATAAAAGAATTTACTTCTCATTAAAGATGGCACTGTCGGGTGCCTGGGTGGCTCAGACGGTTAAGCGTCTGCCTTCGGCTCAGGTCAGGATCCCAGGGTCCTGGGATCGAGTCCCACATCGGGCTCCTTCCTCAGCGGGGAGCCTGCTTCTCCCTCTCCCTCTCCCTCTGTCATTCCCTCTGCTTGTGCTCTTCTATCTCTCTGTCAAATAAATAAATAAAATCTTAAATAAAATAAAATAAAATAAAGATGGCACTGTCTTTGAGCATGCTTCCAGTGTTTTTCCAAATTTGAAGTCTAATAAGAATCACATGTGGTTACTTGTTAATCCAGATTCCCAGCCCTCCACCCAGAAGATTCTGATTTGGTAGGTCTGGGGGGTTTAGGGTACCCACACATATTCTCATTCTTGGGGATACACCAAAGTCATACTTCCTAGCAATCACGTTTGGGAAACATGAGATTTAATAGGGGATAATCCCATTTTTATGGGTTCATTTTAATAAAATCATAAACTACCCAACGAATGTGGCTAAAACAGTAGTGTTCAGAATATTCCATGTGCCCCTACTTTTCCAAGCCTCCGTTATGTTAAGATAAAGGCCACATGAGTATTTCTAGTCAATGGCTATGAGCAAGTTGCTATGGATCACGTCTAGACCACTGAAGTTAAAGACGCGAGTATCCTTTCATTGTTCTCTTCCTATCTTGAGATGAACTTGGGAGCATGGGTTAAAAGACTGATGCCACACCACTGGCAGGATCCTCTGGCAGCCTGGTTCCCGAGGAATTAGGTAAAGCACGGCACCAGCCTCACCCTTTTCCCCCTGGACCCATCCTATTCATGTAGCAGGAGCAAGAAAAAAATCTCTGTTGAAATTAATGCCCACCCCAACCATGACAATGGGAGAATTCTCTATTCAGCAAACAGAGACTAAAATAAAGGAATGGGCACAGGGAAACTCTTCGGTAAACACCTATTGATTACATTTTTGGGGAAAAAAGATATCACAGAGGAGTACAGCCCAGTGAGATGAAAAATAATACTGACTCATCCAAATAGGTGAAGGGTGTGCATTTATCCGGAGTACATGAAGAAAAGGTCTAAGATGGCAGCAGAAGGGGAGGGGTGCTGGTTAATTCCGAGGAAAACAGCTGCTAAGGCCCACTGCACTCTGACCAACCCTCTACTCATCAAAGGGACCTCTGCTTTGATTAATCAACAGTTGTTTTGGAAAACCACAGTAAAATGAAGAATCTACTAGATCTTCAGAATTTGGATGGGTGTCTGGTTTCCAGACAACAGCTTCAAATATTTAAGCTGCTAACATTAGACCAACAATGAACTTAATGGTAATTGAAAACATCTTTTCAATAAATAAAAACACATTTTGCACACTTTATTTAAAAAGTTTACTCATGACTTAGACTAACACAGATGTGGTTTAGAGACATTCTATAGCTGAAGAAATGGAACTAGATGGGAAAGAAAAATACCAAAGAGGAAATGAACTGATATGATTTAAAGTGTGATATTATTACCATCATAAATTATGTCAGCCACGGCTGCCTCAAGTAGAACTTGACTTGATTTAACGCCAAACAAGGCCACTGAATTATTTTCAGTTAATTATGAGCTGGCCATATGTTGCAATGAGAACAATGTGTTAATCAGTCAACATTGACTCAGTGGTGACAATTAAAATGGTTGATTTCTATCCTGCTGGACAAAGTGTATCTCAGAGACAGAAGAATAAGAATGTAATATATTTTGATAGAGACAAATCTTATTAACTGATTTGGAAAGTTGCAAAAAGAAATGAGGTCTGGCTACATAAGAGATTCAACACAAGTGTTTATGCTTTAAAAAAGGTTTAATGTCCTTTTGAATGGCATGATAAGTCAGCAGCTCAGGAAATCTTCAAGTGTGGAACTCATCCCTTTTGTGGAAGGAAGCTTATCATCTGTTCTGTATCATGGACATAGTAAAAATATTTGCAATGTATTTAATACATAATTGAGCAATCCTATAAAACAATGCCATATTCAAGCCCTATATTAAGAGAAAAAATACTCTTCTATACTATAAAAATATAAAATATGTGAAATAAATTTTAATAGAGCATACACATGCATATGCACACACACCAAAACAATTCTGTATTTATAACCAAAAGATACAAGCATTACAAAAGTCTAAGATGGGTTTTTATAAAAACATCTAAGGAAGACAGGCTTTTCCTTACTTCTGTAATTACCCACCCTGAATATTCAGCTTTCAAGCTATGAAATGTAAGTTTTCTTCTCTTTTAAAATAATCCATGTAGGGACACCCAGGTAACTCAGTCAGTTAAGCATCATCGGACTCTTGATTTTGGCTCAGGTCATGATCTCAGGGTCCTGGGATCCAACCTCTCCTCTGGCTCGGTAATCAGCAGGGAGTCTCCTTGGGGATTCTCTTTCCCCCCCCACTCCTTCCCTCCCCCTGCCCACACACTCTCTCTCTTTCTCTCAAATAAAATAAATAAATCTTAAAAAAATATAATCCATGCAGTCAACTTCTGAAGCGATAGAAGAAAAAACAGGACATAGGATGACTTATCCACACATTTGGTGCATTTAGGCAATTCCTCAGATGATGGGATGTCTCAACCTGACCTCATATGCCTACAATTCAGGATCTACACGTTACCCTGTCAAAACACTATACAAAACAGCCCTCTTTCAAAAGGATGTAGTACATTTAATTAATGGCTTGTTACTACTCAAACGTGTAAATCCTTGTATACCTTAATTTTTAAACATATGCTGATGTTTTCTGGTTGGTGGTGCTAATACTGAAATATTTTCAATAAATCCTACTATAGTTAATTAAAATATCTGAAGCATGATAAATTTGTCAAGTCATTTTAAGATTAAAACAGACTCTGCAAGCAGTGCCAGGCGTGAATTCTCAAGCTTCTTCCAACCAAAGTGTAATTAGCAATGCTGGGCTTACTAAGGCTCCTTGGACATCTGTGTTGCTAAACCCTCTCTTTAAAGCTTTGATCTTTGCCTCTCTGATTACAAATTTTATCAAAGTACTTTTGTTATTCTTTCCTAAGCCTTGTAGAGTGGAGGTGATTCTGATTGAGAGGAGTATGTAAGTCTCATTGATTTCATTGAGAAATTCCTGCCAGGGCAGAATTTGGCTGTACAATTCCTGATTTATATTATTTTTTATGATCAATTTATTAGTCTGTAATTTTTTTAGCCCCATAACCATCATTTTTAGTTTTTTTACTAAAACATATACACGTATACGTGTATACATATAGATTTATATACCTATATATTTATAAAGATGTATACCTACATATATGTACATGTACTTGTACATATATATAAAACATGAGATTCTGTGCTCAATAGAATGAAAAAAAATGGTGACTATGAAAGTAGATCAATCAAAATAGGTAATTTATAAATATCAGCCAGCTTACTATTAGATGGAGAAAAGGTAAATCCTTAACACTTTTCCACAATACATTTGTGTGTGTGTAATCTTTTGATTTTTTTCCCCCTAAGAAACCAGAACAAGATTAAAATTTTTATGTGAAATAGAAATCTCTTTTTAACAATAAATGGGCAGCAAGCTATTTCCTATGTTTAATTACAATATCATGAAAAATATATGTATGTAAAGTATAGGATATCATTTTTGGAAAGAACATCGTATGTTAATTTTAAATACATAAATTATCACGGCATGTGTAATAACCATAAAGATTTACAGTAAAAAAAAAGTTATAGTCCATTGTCTTTTATGAGTTCTGTTCTAGAATAATTTGCCTGAAAACAAAATGACTCATAAGAATATCCTAGAATGTTCTTTGCCAATTCCCATAAATATGAGCTATCTGGGTGCAAAAAATATATTGAGCCTAGGGATCCTACAAGACCTGAGCTCCATTTTCTGATACATAACATGAGAGGACTGGAGAGAGTATTTTTCCGGGGATACTGCAGAGCCCTGAGGTCCATGCATGGGGACCTGAGAGGCTTGCTGAGTCTACCACACGGATTCCTGGGAGCGCTGCTCTCACCAGAAGAATGTTGCTTTTAGCTGTTTCTTAGGTATGTCTCCCCTTTCATTTTTGTTCGACTCATATTTACCCAGCATTTCCTTATACCAAACACTTTCCTAGCTGCTGAGGACACAGCATGACTAAGCCAGACCAGAGCCCCCTCACAGACCTTCTTATGTGAATTTTAAAAAGGCTTACATAGCAGGGCACCTGCGTGGCTCAGTTGGTTAAGGGCCCAACTCTTGATTTTGGCTCAGCTCATGATCACAGGGTCCTGGGACCGAGCCCCTAAAGAGGCTCTGTGCTCAGCAGGGAGTCTGCCTTAGATTCTCTCTTTCCCTCTGCCCCTCCCCCATCTCAAATAAATAAATCTTAAAAAAAAAGTTTACATAGTTATAAATGAATTTGAAAGCTCCTGGACTATACATCTTATCTTCCTTCTGACTCTAAAATTTCTTTAAGTAAAAACTGAGAAGCAATTATTATTTGGCCAGCCCCTACACTCAACTACATTACAAAGATCTCCAAAAGGCTTTTTTTTCCCCCTTTGTCTCTTCCTGCATCCATCCTCAGTGTTACACCAATAACTCCTGTGCTCTTCTGGGGTGGCCTAAACATGACTTTAATTCTAATAGGCTTTTAAACAGTTCCCATTCTGCACACAAGATTATTATAAAATTTTTAAAGTGAATGTAATTTAAAGGAGGCTAAAACTTTCAATCCATCTCAGGAAAAAAAATAAATAAACAGTAACTATGGAAGTTGACAATGATGTGTTATTTCCTTTTGGTTCAGTGATCACACACTAGAGAACAATCATAGGTATTTTAGTAAAGTTAATAATTACTTATGATTGAAAAAAAGAGAGGGAGCAAGATATTCGTATTGAAAGTTCGTGACTAGTCTTACGTACCCCATTAACGTGTTCTCAGATTGGTTGTGGGAATTGTGGTTTATGTTTCTTTATTCTCTGGGTATTCATAAAATGCTATTTTAAGGGAATATTTGTTATATCAAGAAATGACCAATATATTATTTTAGTATGGTTCTTGCCTGTGTGTTTCCTGGTTGTATTTGAAGGATCCATCTAACGTTGTATATTATTAGCAAAAGCATTTTTCTCAACCTCTGTAATCTGTTTCTTTGACTCTTTCAACTTGAGAAAATACTACTCATCTAATCAGAACTTTCAATGTAGCAACAAAGTCGATTTTTCTACCAGATGTGATTCCTCCCCAATGTACCATTTTAGGCAGTTGTTTATATTTAAAAAACACACTGTTCTCAGTGATCTAATGACACATGGGGTTAGATACAAGCAACTTCTTTCCTTGCTTGGTTAAAAAATCTAT
Source organism: Leptonychotes weddellii (assembly GCF_054177405.1). Taxonomy (NCBI): domain Eukaryota; kingdom Metazoa; phylum Chordata; class Mammalia; order Carnivora; family Phocidae; genus Leptonychotes; species Leptonychotes weddellii. Next base: position 161,006,176 of record NC_138371.1, on the reverse strand, counting down.
TAATTTCACAATTGTTAATCATGGTAAATTTTCATTAAAATATTCAATACAGCCTCTTCTGCCCTAAAACTCATTATATTCTCCCTATTTAAGAATTTATATTCTGAACTACATGACAATTCAAATTATTTTTTTTTCTTTTATAGAATGGGCCAATTAGCTGCATTCGTGCTTTGAAAAGGAATAGAAAAGCCTTCCTGGCAAGGATTTTAATACAAATTCTTACCTATTTCACAAAACAAAGTGAAACTTAAAAGACTAAAGAGACATATTGCTTAGGTGAGGAAAAGCAATAAAACATACATGATGCATTTTCCATACACACACACACACGTTTATATTGAGATGGTCCTTCTTCAAACACCCAAGTAGGCCTGGGCAAACATCAAACATTATTTTGCTGCTTTCCACTTTGGATTTCCTTTAGTTTAGTTACTATTTGTTGAGCACTCACTATGTGCCAGGCACCCACACACCATCGATGTTAGTTCATCTGGTCACTGCAAAAGTTACATGGGGTATTTTTATTCTCTTTTCCTCATTTTATGGAGGAGAAAATTTGGGATCAACTTTGATAAATGAATAGGCTTAGAGAGAAGGTCAGAAGGCACTCATAAAGCCAGGGCTGTCTTTGTACTCAAAACACTTCCATATTAATAACCCCATGCTATGCAGCAGATCCTGCATATATGTGGACTGAAGGTCCCTGTACAGAAAATATTGTCCTAGAAATTTCAGGGGAACCTCTGTGCAATACAGTTTTCTTTCCTAGGGTAATTATGTGGATGGCATGTACTCTGTAAGAGCTTCTGTGAGGCTGATGCCCCAACAGCTCCTTAATAACACAACAATTAGGGAAAGAGAAAAAAAAGCACGTAAGATCCTGTGGGTACATAAACCACTTGATATCAGTCACCTTTTTCATTAAATGCCTTATGGAAAATGTGATAACAAATCATGACATCAATCTTCTCAACAAAAGGGATCAATATAGAAATCAACAGATGCTGCAATTAAGTTTCTTAATAGGATCAAGTACTTTTCTAGCCTAATGAGATGCTAGCTTTGGACAATATTGAGTTATGTCAGTTGTAAGGCTATTTGATAATTCACATGATTGCTATTTGTAAAAAAAATGACTTGGTAGTTTGGAAGAAAACCTGGGTGGGGTTAAATTCTAAGAAGCATACCAAGCAGATTCCAACATGGGAAACTTTTATTGGCCAGTGTCATTTCTTAGGAAATGGAGTTTTGAGAACATTTTTTTTTTAAAGATTTTATTTATTTATTTGAGAGAGAGAGAATGAGAGAGAGCACATGAGACGGGGGAGGGTCAGAGGGAGAAGCAGACTCCTGCCGAGCAGGGAGCCCAACGCGGGACTCGATCCAGGGATTCCAGGATCATGACCTGAGCCGAAGGCAGTCGCTTAACCAACTGAGCCACCCAGGCGCCCTGAGAACATTTTTAAAGTGAGCAGAAATTACAATATTATTAAACATCTGAATCTGTGTTCTGTTTCCAGCCGGCGTCTGCAAATGGAAATGCATGGGGACTCGCTGACCTTACTCATGCCCCTGATATCATGATGGATAATACATTATTAAATTGCAGATGGTAAATAATGAAGCAATTGTATGAATAAAAAACAGATCATTAAGCCAAGTATATTCAGAGGCAAAAAGAAAATGATGAGCACGACACAAAAGAAAACAAAATAAACATGGCAGGATTCTTCACTGTTGTGGAGAACACAGTCTTTGAGAACTATTTTGTTTATAAACAAAACATACCATGTTTCAATAACCACATTTTTATTTGCTTTTAGTGTTTTGCTAAGATAGTCTATAGCACTCTTTCCTTTAGGGTAAATAAATAAGGGATAAAAAAATCAAACAATTATGTTTTCTTGTTTTGAAAACTAAATTGTGGATGTAGTTCCTTCTGTTTGGGAAATCTGGCTGCAAAGACCTCATATTGACAACAATGACACCTCAGGTTGATCAAGTGCTTACTATACGCCAGCCACTGTTTTGTCACTTCATTTAATTCTTGCCACTGCCCAAGGAGCTACTCACTATTATTATGCTCAATTGCAGATGAGAAAGCATAGCTATATGGAAGTTAGGTAATTTGCCCAAGGAAATGGGGGAGTCCGTACAGACTTCTAAAACCACGTCCTCATCTACTTGGCATTAAATAAATTAATCATATTCATTTAATTTGAATCATTTTGGGATACATATATCAATTTTTGGACAGGTATACTGAAAGTCTCTAACAATATCATAGTACATTATTCTGGGCTGTTACACTGTAGGTAAGTTTTAAATATTTTCTGAGAAATATACACAGTCATTCCCTGTGTCTCAGAAAATCGCATTTATATTAACATGGTAGTAGAGAATACTGAAGTTCTGACATGGTTTCTGAGAATCCGCTCTCTAATTAAAAAATATTTGAGAAAGGAATAAAGTCTATTATGCCTTGAACATAAATGTACAATAAGACTGACAACTTTAGAGCATTTAGCATTTTGGCTACAATAACTGTCAAATCAGATTGATGTGTGATCTGGTCAATTGCCCACCAACTGTTCCAAATTGACTAGAACCTTGGGCAATTTCTACATTTTATAGGCCACAATGAACAGAAAACATCATTTTTGCATCCCACTGTAGATCAGGGGGCAAAGCCTATATTTTAAGGGAAGACTGGTTCTCTGTGAAGACAGGTCCAGGGGCATGGAAACCTAAAACACCAGAGTAGAGGAGCAAGGCTAGAAATGAATGGGTAACAATTCCCTCCCCTAAATGTCTCCTGCAGGGACATATTCTGAGCTCTGGCTTCTGAGGTAGAGCAAAAAGCAAGTTCATACCGTGAACTTCTTGAATAGTAATGAAAAAGCCATCAGCATAGAAGACTGTGGCCTGTCTAGGGAAATGCTGACCAAGGATTTGAAAACTAAAAGTGACATCAGTGCCATCAGAATGGATGTGTCTGCCTGTCCGTCACAGAGAGGGATTGAAAGAGATAATATGTCAAAACTCCATATAAAACACCTGAGAATGAATAAGTCACTGTATCAGAGAAATAACATCAGTCTTCAGACTGCTGGCTCTCAGCCTCCCTAACCCTAGGTCTCATACCTAGGGCCCAGAATCCCCCACTTTTAGACCTGATAACCCACAGATAACACACAGCCCAGTTTCAGTTACAAACTAAGCACTTAATGCACAAGACCTACTATTATTGTTAGAGTTTTACTTATATCCTTATGCAATAAGTGTAGTTATCAAGTAATGCAGGTAGAGGCCAGGGAGGGGTGGTGACTGGTTGTAAAGGATGAAAGAGTGAACAGAGGGGCAGATGCAATTTTATGCCTTAATTTTGGCTGCCCCCTTTCCTGTCCACTCTTTCTTCATGTCAATCGCAGCTTCTTTGAAAGGTATCCCAGCACACATGCATGAAAAGGCAAAGATAAAGGAAGACAGGTCTACTCTTCACAACCAACATGTTATACCTGGAAGGCAAGGCAGTAAGAATGAATTCCAGCATTATGCCCAGTTAAGGGTCTATCCAGACCTGGATATTTAGAAGCAGTTTCCTTCATCCCTCATGCCTTCAACCACTCCCAATATTACCATCAAAAGAAGGTCACAAACCACCAAGTTCAACACATGCACACACCCCTCTTCTCTAGGAAATTACTGGACGAATGAGGGAAAAATACTTCTTTTCTGATTATGTCCTTGGAATTGAATGGGAGTTCCAAAAGAATTCTTTTCCTTCCTTCATTTCCTGTATTCATAGCATATTTGCACTTTCCAATTTACTCCCAGTTTGGAGGAAAGAAATATGGGTATTTGCATCTTTCTATTTTAACCTCTACTGGCAAGTTCTCATTACAGTGGGATTCTAACCTAAACTGCACAAATGTCACATGCAGTGTTTTATAATCTATTTGAATCCAAAGTAAGGCAATCACAGCAACATGATTCGCTTTATGCTTTAAACTGTTGCCTTTTTTTTTTTTGAGAGGTATTATATATTTAAAATCTAACTAAAAGAAACTTTGCTGGTTATAAAATATCAGAGTGAAACATTCACTATCCTTACTGAGCAGTTTGGATATTTTGCTAAATTTTGAAGATTATGGGTTTGCAGCTACTCTGGCATTTCTGCGTCATCTTTAAAGATGATAAGTATAGGTTAATTTCATTAACTATCTGGTTTATCAATAATTCAATCTGCCTTATAACCTCATAACCTTAACCTTATGACCTCATAAAGGATAGATCTAAATATTCATGTCAGAAATTAACCTGTTCATACAGTTAGCCTTATATAATTATTTTATTATAATAATTAAAGGCACTATCATGTATGATATGATAGGCTTCTTTATTATTCTCAAAAATAAACATGCAAGCAAGTTATATCTTATCTAGAAATAACCTTTAAAGCAAAAATACTATTTTATTCTGCATAATTAATGATCCACTTTATTGGTTGGACTGTGGTTTTTATTTCAATAGCAAAAACACAAGCCTCATCCCAATTTTGATAATTGTAGATTGAATTAGAACTCCCATGATACTTTAGAATTTTCAAAACATTTAAAAACATTTTAAACTTCCCCTAGCATGCTAGAGTGATTTGTATTGAGTGTTTCAAAAGACGAAATATATCTGTAGCTTCAATATGGAAAACAGGATGGCAAATACCATATTTTCTTATTAATTTTTAGGTTATATACACCCAGGGAACTTCTTCAATGGTAGGTCCTATAATCAACAGGAAACGGAGCTAGATTTTGCGTAGTTTCAATAGGCTAAAATGTAGATATAAATCAGTTGTCAAGTTGTAACTACCTCACATGCCACAATCTCCAATAAGAAGCCAAAGCCACTGTCTCAATCTTCACCATCACCTTAATCCCAAAAACTGAGCCAGAATTTTACCTTATGGAAAGGTATCCCAAAGTTTATACAGACCTTGAATGAATAATGTCCATGTAATTTTACTAACAAAAACATTCATCTCATTTGCAAATGGTGAGATTTTAGACTCTTTTAACAATTAATAACTGATAAAGCTTATAAAGATAATAAAATTAAGTTTATGGTTCCAAAGAAGAAGTTTAATGAAATACGAACTTTTCATGCTATAGCAATCTATTGTTAATTGTATTGAAAGTAATCATGGTATTCTGAAATCTCTGTCTGCCCAAACACAAAATTCTTGACTTCCTGTGGTGACACATTTTACACTTACTAAACCAGTGTTCTTCTGATCATGAGTTAAAGTGTGCTGATGTAACATGAGATCAACCCAGTGAGTTATAGCCAGCATTTTTAAAAAGTGAAATAAAAAATAGTATAAGAGAGGGGTGCCTGGGTGGCTCAGTTGTTAAGCGTCTGCCTTCGGCTCAGGTCATGATCCCAGGGTCCTGGGATCGAGCCCCGCATCGGGCTCCCTGCTCAGCGGGAAGCCTGCTTCTCCCTCTCCCACTCCCCCTGCTTGTGTTCCCTCTCTCGCTGTGCCTCTCTCTGTCAAATAAATAAATAAAATCTTTAAAAAAAAAATAGTATAAGAGAAAAAATATCAAAGTGCACCAAACTTTACTAGTAAAGTATTTTACGAAGCTCTTTTCAATTATATAAACATGCATGTACATATGTGTGTATATATTACATAAGTACAGAAGGTAGACATATAAACATACAGATGTAGAATATATGCATGCATATATATGCATATGTATGAGATATACATATACACATACTCCATCCATGATTTATCTCAAAATCATTCATGATCTCCTAATACTTCCTAATAAAATGTATCTCCTTTGTTTATTTTTTATCTTCCCCGACTAGAATATAAGTGATCTTAGTATCATTAAGGGTCACAGTAAATGCTCAGTGAATATTTATTGAATAAACAAATTCATGACTATACAAACACATACATACACATACACTCAGGGTTCGGGTGTATAATATATTTCCTTTTGTAAGTTGGTAACAAAAAAGGTAGAAACGTCACTCATCACTGATCAGAACCAAACTCTTCTCTTTGGAAAGTTGGTTTTGTTTAAAATGGACCTCCACCTTCCCTTCACCACTGTCCTCCCCTCCATCTAGCTGAGATAAAAACTTACGAAGTTTCTTCTATAAAATCTACAATAATACACTGTGAAGAAATACCCAATGAGATCTCTCCACAGAGAAGAGATCTGATCTCATGAAACTGATGACCCAACCAGGGCCACCAAAATATAAATAAATCACCTCATTCATTCAATAGCTGTATTACTGGTTCAGATTGAGAGTAGACAGCTGTGGGAGATTCAGGCTTTGGGGGAGCAGAGGTAATTGAGAAAACACGTGGAGGTACATGGTAGAATCATTATGCCATAAGGAATAAAAATGAAAACCAGGCTTAAATAGTGTTTTGGTTACTACATCAGAAGGCAGCCTTGTGAGGGGGGACAAAATATGAGTTCACATAATCAGTTTGAGGTACTCCAAGAGCAAAGGGAGGAATAGGGAGAAGGCAGATTAACAGAGGATGAGGCAGAAAGAAATGAGATCCTGGATAGCCAAATAAAAGAAGAAAGAGCTTAGACTCCATCAGGGGATGGGGAGAACAGAAAGAAGCTACTAGAGGATCGAAGCCAGGAAGGGACTCAGATAGGAATTTTTTAAAGATCAGTCACACAGCAAAACCTAGGGTAGGTGAGGAGGTTTTCAACCCACTGGCGAACAGACGAGTTAGGTGAGAAAGGAATGAAGGAGGCAAAGAAAATAGCAAAAAGGAGTGGATCTGAGAGATACTAAGAAATGAAAATAAGGATTTGGGGAATGATTGGATGGAGGTGGGGTTAAGAACAAAAGTAAATGTGAATGGGAGGATTTAGGATCAGTACAGTTTGCAACCTGGGGACCTGGGTCAGTATCTGTTTATATGTCCACCTTTACCAATAGTCAAGAGCCAAAATCAGTTCTAGGTAGTTTCACCATAAGCATCTCTACTACAAGCATTTGAGCCTGAATAACTGGCAGTAAAGCATTTTTGCCTTAAAAAAAAAAATTGCACAGCAAAAGAAACAGTCAACAAAACCAAAAGACAACTGACAGAATGGGAGAAGATATTTGTAAATGACATATCAGATAAAGGGCTAGTATCCAAAATCTATAAAGAACTTATCAAACTCAACACCCAAAGAACAAATGATCCAATCAAGAAATGGGCAGAAGACATGAATAGACATTTTTCCAAAGAAGACATCCAAATGGCCAACAGACACATGAAAAAGTGCTCAACATCGCTTGGCATCAGGGAAATCCAAATCAAAACCTCAGTGAGATACCACCTCACACCAGTCAGAATGGCTAAAATTAACAAGTCAGGAAATGACAGATGTTTAGCAGGGATGCGGAGAAAGGGGAACCCTCCTACACTGTTGGTGGGAGTGCAAGCTGGTGTAGCCACTCTGGAAAACAGTAT
>NC_138371.1:160899257-160998163 GCF_054177405.1 Leptonychotes weddellii | reverse complement strand
ATTGATCTCTGCTCTAATCTTAATTATTTCTCTTTTAACGTGTGGCTTAGGCATCGTTTGTTGCTTTTTCTCTAGTTCTTTAAGGTGTAGAGTTAGTTGGTGAATTTGGGATTTTTCTGTTTTTTTGAGTGAGGCTTGGATGGCTACGTATTTCCCCCTTAGGACCGCCTTTGCAGTATCCCATAGGTTTTGGACTGATGTGTTTTCGTTCTCATTGGTTTCCATGAATTGTTTAAGTTCTTCTTTGATTTCCTGGTTGACCCAAACATTCTTGAGCAGAGTGGTCTTTAGCTTCCAAATGTTTGAATTTCTTCCAAATTTTTTCTTGTGATTGAGTTCCAGTTTTAAAGCATTATGGTCTGAGAATATGCAGGGAATAATCTCAATCTTTTGGTATCGGTTGAGACCTAATTTGTGACCCAGTATGTGGTCTATTCTGGAGAAAGTTCCATGTGCGCTCGAGCAGAATGAGTATTCTGTTGTTTTAGGGTGGAATGTTCTGTATATATCTAGGAGGTCCATCCGGACCAGTGTGTCATCCAAAGCTCTTGTTTCTTTGATTTTCTACTTAGATGATCTGTCTATTGCTGAGAGTGGAGTATTGAGGTCTCCTACAATTAACGTATTGTTATCAATATGACTCTTTAATTTGGTTAACAGTTGGCTTATGTAGATGGCTGCTCCCACGTTGGGGGCATAGATATTTACAATTGTTAGATCTTCTTGTTGGATAGACCCTTTAAGAATGATATAGTGTCCTTCTGTGTCTCTAACTACAGTCTTTTGTTTAAAATCCAATTTGTCTGATATAAGAATTGCTACCCCAGCTTTCTTTTGAGGTCCACCGGCATGGAAGATGGATCTCCATCCCTTCACTTTCAGTCTGGATGTATCTTTAGGTTCAAAATGAGTCTCTTGTAGACCACATATGGATGGGTCCTGTCTATTTATCCAATCTGCAACCCTGTGCAGTTTTATGGGAGCATTTAGGCCGTTCACGTCGAGAGTGATTATTGAAAGATATGAATTAATTGTCATCATGTTGCCTGTGAAGACGTTGTTTTTATAGATTGTCCCTGTAAATTTATGTTGTAGATCACTCTTGGGGTCTTTCTCCTTTTATAGAACCCCCCCTTAATATTTCTTGCAGGGCCGGCTTAGTGGTCACATATTCTTTCAGTTTCTGCCAGTCTAGGAAGCTCTGCATCTCTCCATCCATTCTAAATGAAAGCCTTGCCAGATAAAGTATTCTTTGCTGCATGTTCTTCTCGTTTATTACCCTGACTATGTCTTGCCAGGCCTTTCTGGCTTGCCAGATCTCTGTGGATAAGTCTGACGTTATTCTGATGTTCCTCCCTCTGTTCGTAAGGAATCTCTTCCCCCTAACTGCCCTTAAGACGGTTTCCTTGGTTCTAATGTTTGCGAGTTTTACTATTACATGCCATGGTGTTGGCCTGTTTTCCTTGATCTTGGGAGGGGTCCTCTCTGCCTCTAGGACACGAGTGTTTGTTTCATTCCCCAGATTAGGGAAGTTCTCAGCTACGATTTGCTCAAATATATCTTCTAGTCCTCTCTCTCTCTCCACCCCCTCCAGGATTCCAATAATTTTGACATTGGAATGCTTCATGGTGTCACTTATTTCTCTGATTCTATTTTCATGGATTCTGAGTTGTTTTTCCCTGGCCTCCTCTTTTCCCTTTTTATCTATTAAATGGTCTTCCAGGTCACTAATTTGTTCTTCTGCTTCGCTTACCCTAGCTGTTAGATTATCTAGATTAGATTGGATCTCATTGATAGCATTTTTAAGTTCTGCCAATTCAGCTTTCATTTCTGCCCTTAGAGACACTATGTTGCCATTAATTGATTTCTCCATTCTAGCTATCTTCTTCATAATTGCTAGCCTGAATACCATCTCCAACATCTTGGTTATATTGAATCCATTTGTAAATCTGTGGCATAAGTCATAATCTCTGAGTCTTTCCTATTTTGGGGGTTCCTTCTCCTAGTCATTCTGCTGATGGGTGGTTGAGGGAATGTACAGAGTCCAAATTATTGACCACAACCCAAGCAAGATACACCTGTTTTCTACGGACCTTAGGGTTGTTGGCCTCTTGTTCTCCCGGCCTGTCTTTTGGGGGATGGGCCTGCCGCGCTGTTAGTCAGGCAACCCTGTTTGGGCAGAGCTGCCCTGCCCCCTGTCGCAGGGGATGGGCTCAGTGGAAACTGGTTTTTGGGGGCTTTTGTTCTCTGGCAGCTTTCCCTGGCAGCTTTCTGCATCTCTTCTGAGAGTCAGAGCAGAAGAGACCGTTTCCAACCCTCTGCCTTAGAGCAGAGAGATTGCAGTCTGTGCTTCAGTGAGTTCTCCAGGCCACCCTATCTCCATTTCTGTCTGTGCTGCTATAAACTGCAGTCCCGGGTTGTGCACCCCTCAGCAGGGCTCCCAGTCCTCACCTCCAGGTTGGGGCACGTCTCTGCCCTTTGTGCTTCTAAAACCGCCAGCTGCCCCCAGTTTGCACGCGTGGTCTTGCAGCTCTGGTTTCCATCAGCGGGGGCTGCCCTAAGTGCTTTCCCTGCCACTACCAGTCTGCGAGTCTGTGCCCCGTCCCCAGCGCAGGAGGCTTTTGCTCACTGGTGGTGTAGGATCCCCTTGGCCAGGCTCCCTCTCACTGCCATTTATCCTCTGCTATCTATCCGCGGAATCACGGCTCCCCGCTTCGTACCTGGAAACAAACCACCTGCGATTACTGTTTGTAGAGATCCAGATCTATCTTCTTATATCTCAGGCTGATTTCGTGGGTGTTCAGAGTGGTCTGGTAGATATCCAGCTCAATTCCGGGGATGGCTGGAATAGGGTGCCCTACTCCTCTGCCATCTTTTCCTAAGCCCTCTTCAATTGTTATATCTTGTTTAGGTCTCTAAACTCTTAATTGTCAACCTACATAAATTCTCCATAAGATGCTCCAACACTGGTTTTATTTGCAAGACATATGTAAATGCCCTTGTGGTAGTTGCCTTGATTAACAGATTAAAGGACTAATAAAAACTTTGGAACACAAGTTACTCTGTATGTAGAATATGCATATAAAGGTTGGGTTTCAATTATAAAGATTTTTTTAAAGATTTTATTATTAAGTAATTTCTATACACGTGAGGCTCGAACTTACAACCCTGAGATCAAGAGTCACATGGTCTACCGACTGAGCCAGCCAGACACCCATCAATTATAAAGATATTTTTAATCATAAAAGTTTATGCAATGAAATGTTCCAATACAGAGCTACAAAGACTCAGTAAGGGAGCAAACTAATCTAAGTATTTCAAGTACTTGATCAATTCACGACACAGGACTGAGCACACAAGCATTAAAAAAACTAGTTTTCTAATTCACATAACACTTTAATAGTCTTAATTTCTTGTTTTGATTTATTCTTAGCTCATCCATCCTAATGAAATCCTTTAATATTCATGTAGAAATACAAACTTCACCATCAGTTTTAAAATCTATCATACAAATCAAAAAAGTCTATTTTTCTCTAGGGCAGATTCTAAATCTAAGTAGATTCTTAAGCTATGGAATATTATTAATTCACCACATCTTGCTTTATTGAAAGATAAAAAGCCAAGCCGATCTTTCCCATTTTCAACCCATAAGACAAGACCTATTCTTCTATAGTATCTTCTCTGACAGTCCCCACTACACAGAGACACACTACAGGGAGGCTCCAAATGATTCATTCTTGAATGCACAAGTGGGGAAATTTAAGCATAACACTTTTTAAAAACTGCTCATTGTAAAAGTAATAATAATACAATCATATGGTATGCCTCAAAAAGTAAAATGGTAGATAGTGTAAGTGTCCCTCCCACGTCTATGTCTATGCTCAGTTCACACACATCCTTTCCAACAGATAAATGCTGTAATTTCTTATTTTCCTTCCCCAGAGCAATTCTGTTCAAACAAAGTTCATATAGACAAATGTAGATATTTTCTACTTACTCTCTTTATATGCATGGTCTCATAATACACATATGTCTCTGCACTTAGCTTTTTTACATTTAATATTTCAGTAGAGGGAAAGCTTTTTTATATTGTTATTGCTATACTGAATTGCATTTTATAAATGCAGCATAATTAATTTAATCAACCCTCAAAAGGTGGTCATTGAGGTGATTTTAAATATTTTGGTAAGTATGGCTATAGGAACACTTATGCAAGTATACCTGAAGAATAAATTCTAAGGAGTGGAATTTTGGGTTCAAAGAGTATTATAATATTTGTAATTTTTATATATACACCAAATAATCAGTATATTTTCTACCTGGCAGCCTCTAGCTCAGTGTTTCTAGAAATAAGTATCCATATACAATTATTTTAGAGTGTTCAATGCACATGTATACCTATGATATTAGATCTAAGTTATTATATAGAAAGAAATGTTAAAATTTGAATTTCAATATTTCTTTATCTTCTCTGTCAGTTGCAGTATAAATAATTTATGTTCAATAAATAATTAAAGCTTGAATTGTTAGTTTGCATGGAATGAAATAAAAATAAGTTTATATAGTGATTTCATGATTCCAGAGTTACAAAGACTGTCACTTAACTGTATTTACTCATGTATCCATCCACAAACATTTACTAAGTATTCTGTATGCACTTTCACCATAGTTATTTAAGATTAATTCCATTTTTAATAAACTGATAAATAATATATGATATGTAGGATATATGCATTAATTAAAAATAGTCAAATTAGCACCCCCATTCATGCATATAAAAGCTAAGATCTATTTAAACCTCTCTGATTTTAAGTAAGATAGATGTAATTACAGTCTTTTTCAACTGCCTTCAAAGGTAATTTAATGGGTATTTGTGTCCCCGTCTCAAAGATTGTTTTCTTTCTTTTTCTTAAAAGCCTAAGAATAGAACCCAAGCCTGCATTAATTGCATTCTTCTAGGTTAGACAGAATGATCTCTTAATATTATTTCTTTGCCTTTACATGAGTTACATTCAAATCAATACATGTCAGAAATTCTTCTATTTTACTTCAGTATTTAACCTTTAATTCCCTTCAATGAAAAGTTTATAGAGACCATTTTTATGCTCCTTGCTTATAACAACTCTTGGGACAATATTTGTTTTCAAATAACCAATAGTTTTATTTACTAAAGATTGTCAAATTTTTCCTTTTTATAATAACTAACCATGGATTTCTGGTCCCAAAGGTATTATACATCTATCTAGGTTTATTTCTTTAGCTTAGTTGTAGACATTTAGTTCAAAATAATCTCAAGTAAAATCCTCCATAAGAAAAAGGAAGTAAATATTTATTTTAAATAATAATGATATTCATTTATTATACTGCTATTCTCTAGTTTATGAACAACGAGTGTTTAGAAAAGTTGCAGGAATTTCCACATATTTTGAATTGAATTTAAGGAAAGGAAAAAATTAGGACAAGGACTCAAATATATTAATGAACAAAGCTGTAATTGGGATATGCCTATTTTAACTCTGTCAATTTGAAAGCAGATCATACTTCCAACAGAAACAACGTATGTAAAATCCTTTAAAAAATACTGTTGCCTTACATTTCACTTTTGATGTTCACAGAATATAATACTTAGCTTAAATGGCTTCTCTGGAGAAGCTCTGCAGAACACACCCAAAAATACACCATGAAATACCAATTATTTTACCGTAAGTCCTCAGTTCTTATCTGCAATTCTAAAATCCAAAAACTGTGAAAACCAGAGACACTTGCATTCATCCAAACTGTGTTAACTGATAATTAACTTCCACACTGACAGGATGTTACTTAAAGTCTATCCATCTCACATAGAAGGAATATCCTTATGTTTTACTGCAGAAATATTAATACACTGCTTGATTCCACTAGAGATGTTCCATTCTATATTGCATAGGCACTGAATTAACTTCTTAAAATAAACAGAATTCTGAATTCTAAAACATCTCAGATTCTTGGGGCCCTAGTTGAGCAGCTGAGAACTTCCATTAACCTGGGATGCAAATTCACCACATTATAGTTATTATCAAATATGACATTTTATCTTATAATATTGATATGGAACAAGATAATTTTCTTTTTTAAAAAACAGTCATTCTTCATCACATGAGCAACAATTTTACGTACAATACAATTTTATAAATTACACAATTCTGCGGAATTATAACCACAAATGTGTTAAAGGGTTGCAAAGTGTAATGAGGGCTATAGTGAACTAAAAGATAAAGGCTTCTTGGCAACTTTGATGATTTCCCATTAGTCATGTCTACTTTCTTGGCTGATCTATGAGTAATCTACATAATTATGTATGAGCATCTCTTCGAAATAATTGCTACATATTAGTAAGAATACTTTTTTTTTCAAAAAAACCCTTATTTTTATCCAAAGAAAATGTATAATTTTAAAAAGCAGTCAATTCACATGTTCTTTCCTTTAAGACAGTATTTAAAAGAGGATGGAATATTACTTCTTAGGCACAATAAGAAGAATCATATTACTGGAATATATTAAAAAACACAATGCTATATATCTGGGAAGCTATTATTCATAATCACACTTCTTTAAAATACAAGCTTTTATAGTAACACTCCCTTTTCATCCAAAAGAAAACTGTACTTTAAATAAATGGGAAAACTCCTGAGGTAAACACGTTAGGTTCTGCTTTCATTAGATAAGACGAACATGAACTGACTATTTAGCTAATAGTTCTTTGCTAACAGCTTGGGTATTATACAAAGCTCACAAAACTATTAATGGGAACTCACAGCTCTATGCCTCCTATTTAGCAAACTCCCATCTCTACTATAAATTACTAACCCTAGTATAATTGCAATTCTAAATAAATTCCCTGGTGATTACAGATTACAGTCACAAATCCAAAAAGCCACAACACAATGTACTTTCTCCAGGAAAATTAATTATTCCAATTCTAGGCAGCTCAATAGTCAGAATTCAGCCACCAGCTGGGTAATATGTACAGTTGGAGCATTTACCAGCAGGCTTCTGCTTTAGCAACAGCAAGATTCCATTTCACAGAAGAATGCCGCAAATGCTATGTATAAATGATTCGCTCTAGAAGAGTCCTCAAGGCATGAGTGTTTTATCCCCTTAAATGTTCAGGCTAACTTGCTCCCCATGATGTCATCAGGATTAATTCTGAGGAAAGCAAACAAAAGGTGTAATGCAGTACACTGTGCAGAGTAAGGAGAAACAGGGATACTCACGTTGAGAATTTCTGCATTTTGGGGCCACAAGAAAATGATTGATCAATGGGTCAAAATGGCCTCATTCCAGATTTCCAAAAACTGAGATTCAGAGAGAGTAATTTGATTTTCTGAGACTCCAACCATCAGGGAGAAGCAGGTCCTGGATTACAGGTCAGGGTCCCTATCAGAGATCAGTCTCCTTTTACAAGATGAGAGGAACTTACCTTGAGAAATGGGCCGCTTTGATAGAATTTACCAAACTACGCCATGAATTCCTATGATTTGACTGTGGATTAAAATTACTTGATGGATGAATTTTATGGTTTGTACATTATACATCAGTAAAGTTGTTCAAAAAGCAATGGGATGGAAGGATGGACACATAAATGGAAAACAGATGTGTAATGAACCAAGTTTGGTAAAATGTAATGGAAAAATAATCAGGCACTGGGTTTAGAGGCATTCACTGCAAATTCTTTCCATGTTTCTGTATGTTTGAAAACTTTCTTGACAAAATGTTGGGGAGAAATAAAAAAGATAATGGGCATCATGTCTGCAACTTATTCTCAAAAAATTCAGGAAAAGGGTAAATATGATAAAATGCTAACCATTGGGGAATCTGGGTGAAGGGTATAAAGGAACTTTCTGTAAATTTGAAATTGTTTCAAAATAAGAAGTTAACAAGGGGAAAAATACTTGGCAGAAGTTACTAGGTTAAGGGTCTTTAGTTTTTAAAGGAATTATATTATCTTAATGTCTTCCTAAAGTGTATGATCTCATTGTCTCTCCATCACACCATACCCCTTCCCTGCCCCCTTCCCCAAACACATACTCACATACAGTAGGCTTCTGGTTATAAGGTTAAAAAAAATTCATAAATCCATGGTTGGAAGGGAGGTTTGTATGGGCAAAAGCCAATCACTATGGGCAAAATTTTGAACGAAATTTGTTAAGTAAATATGAATAACACACAAAGATACACACACACACAATGTCAATAGCCATTCTTTTTAAAGAAAAGCTTCCAGCATTGCAGTGTGTGTGTATGGATGGAAAACTGAATTTTCCTTTGAAGGCAGTTTGTATTGGCAAAAACAAAGAAGCAAACAAACAAAAACATACTTTTAATTAGCTTCTTGTTATACAAGACCCAAGCAAAGATCCTTTTCTAGAATCCACACAATGGAGACAAAGAAGAGACAACGAGTTCTGCATCAAAATGCAAAAGAATCTCTAGGCTGGGGGTGGAGACTCACCTTAATCTAAATTTTCTTGGGTTGTTAAGGAACACCTGCTGTTTTCCTATCTCTTTCGCTGGAGGAAAGGATCCTGAAATCTCAGTAGGAAAAGATGCTAAACCAATTCCTTTAAGGAGGGCTATATTTTCATCTGGGCAAGGTGGGCTCTGGAGAGGCTTAAGGAATAAGTTGCTAAGAAGAACCTGTGAACTAATTTTACATGTGGAAATGTGCGTCCTCACACCTTGTGTTAAGCTGTGTAAAGCACTGGAGGCTGGACTTGGCTGTCTGTGCAGGGGCACCCAGGTCAGGTCCCTGTGTCCCATGAGATGAAGGAACTCTGGGAAAGGTTCCCAGCTTGAGGGAAACTGTGGCTTGAAACAATAAGAGGGGGACGTGAAAGGGAGCCAGGCAGGGACCCAGAACAGGACTTGGGTGGGAGGTTTTGTGTTAATCTTATAAACCTGAGGAAAGGAGCTTCCTGCGGTCAAGGAGCAGGGGGACAGTGTGGCCCCTGAGCACAAGGCAGGTCTGGGATATGGGGGCAGGGGGAACTGTATACAAACAACAGTATGAACCATAACAAGCCAACATAAATCTGATGAGATTTTCCACAAAAATGTGGCACTTTGAGTCTGTCTTTCTACTCCTTCAATTAAATAAAAATATTAGAGCTGGAAGAAGTCTCAGAGCTTACCTTGCCCATCTTCTCCCTTTACAGATAACAATAATAGTAGTAACATGTTTATAGTGCTTATGAGCCAGGCATTGTTCTATGCACTTTATGTAAACTAGTTCTCCCAATCCATCCAACAGCCCTCGATATCCCTATTTTCTAGATGGCAAAACTGAGACACGGGATAAGTGATTTGCCCAACATTGCACAATGTCAAAGATAAGAAACTGAGACACAGGCAGGTTAAATTTGTTATCCAATACACCCGGCTTCTTTTTACGGATCAGGTCCACGTTGAGTCCGGTCACTGAGTCTTGATCGGGTCCAGAATCAGAGTCTGACTCTGTCTCAAGGACCCCATATCATCTACTGACCACATTATTAAAACCAAATTAACTCCTGAACCTATGAGTCCAAACCCCAAAAATTTCATCATGAAATGTACACACAAACAATATGTCTATTTCCCACAAAATACCCAATATTCAGTCCTGGTAAATTTTGTCTGAACGTGGAGAAGCTGAGGCATTGTAGCACAGATTTCAGCGTACTATGTAAATTATAAAATTCACGCTTTATTGTGGTAAGGTCTTGCAAATTTCAAAGTGTTCTTGTTCCTATGGCTTGGCAATTACTGTAATTAGATAAGACAAGAGGATGAAATAAGGGAAACTGAAGACAAAAATATTCATTCTATACCATTCGTGTTTTGTCTAAGAATCTGGTATAATGGCAAGAGAAAGGCATTTCTTTTTTTTTTTTTTAAAGATTTGATTTATTTATTCATGAGAGACAGAGGCAGAGGGAGAAGCAGGCTCCCCGCGGAGCAGGGAGCCCAATGTGGGACTCGATCCCAGGACCCTGGGATCATGACCTGAGCTGAAGGCAGACGCTTAACCAACTGAGCCACTCAGGTGTTCCGAGAAAGGCATTTCTTTTCCTAGAACAAATGACAAACTGTTTCTCTGCTCTTCATTTGAAAATGAATTGGGAGTATGCCTTACCACTGCTCTTATGCATTGGCTGATACTTAGTTTCCACTAAATCCCCAGTGGCTGTCCAGATTTCTTTCCCGTCCCTTAATATAGATACACAAATAATTTGGAAGTGCTCCCTCAAAGTCTTGTACGGTAATGGGTGCATCTGTGTTTCTTAATCAAAGGTTTCATAATTTTCTTGAGAAGGAAACCAAAAATATTGAAGTACAGAACTATCAGGAATATCAAAGCCGAGGGCAAAATTTACTTATTATACAGCTTCTAAGAGGGGTAACAATTCGGGGCGCCTGGGTGGCTCAGTTGGTTAAGCGACTGCCTTCGGCTCAGGTCATGATCCTGGAGTCCCTGGGTCGAGTCCCGCATCGGGTTCCCTGCTCAGCAGGGAGTCTGCTTCTCCCTCTGACCCTCCTCCCTCTCATGCTCTCTGTCTCTCATTCTCTCTCTCTCAAATAAATAAATAAAATCTTTAAAAAAAAAAAAAAGAGGGGTAACAATTCTCAAATCTTTCAGGAAGTTCTTAGCAATGTAATTTTAGCATTTAAAACACCACTGACATACTGAAATGTAGGGTCAAAATGAAAAGCCTGCCTCTTTATGTCTAGCTGAATGGCTTCTTTTTGTCAGACTGAGCAAATCTTGAGAAATTCTCAAGTTAACTGTCATTGTAGAACATAAAAGTGGGTTTTTTTCCCCCACAACACACACCAGGTAGAGTGAATGAACACTAATATCCTAAACTTCTCTGTAAACCTGTAACCTTGCTGATAAAAAGAGATTTTTCTTTTCTTAAGAGAAGAAAAGTTGAAAAGCAATTGCCATTTTCTATTCATGATTTGATTTTGAGCACCCCAAAAAATGCTAGAAATGTGCTGCTGAGAAATGACATCATATACTGGAAGTAAAACCCCCCAAAAAACTTTCCTACAAGCATGTGAACATTTTTCCAGAGTTTGATGCTAAACTCTGAGGTAAAAAATAGTTTCATTTCATTTGTATAACCAAATGCCTTACTAAAGAATTAGGCTGGGCTTTAGAGTCTAAAGATAAAATGCATTATGCTTCGGGATAGCAATTCTTAAGCTTTTTGGTTATAGGACTTCTTTACACTTTTAAAATTTGTAAAAAAACCCCAAAAGCTTTTTTTTTTAATCTAAGTTATATTGTATTAGAAGTTACAACTGAGAAATGTTTAAGCAGATGAACAGACAAGCACACATTCCATTATCCTTCAGAGCAATGATATCACACATATGGCAAAGCTTCTAGAAAACTCCACTGCTCATTCGTGAGAGAATGAGAATAAAAAGGAGCAAACGATTTCTTACAATTAGTATGAAAATAGCTTTCATCTTGCACAATCTCTGAAACTGGTCTCTGGAACCTGCAAAGATCCCTAGAGAAGACTTGGAGAACAGCTGCTTTAGTATCTAATGACATTTCCAATTTAAAATCACACCATTAAAAAATGAATGGGTCACCACTCAAAAATATTCCCACCCCACCCCATCCCATTTAATCTTTGTTTTGCTGATGATGTTGTCATCTCAAAATAATCCATGGCAAGAAGTGCTCCCTAAGACAGGTAACTGGCTACGTATTGTCTACCAATATTCATTCTTCCCTCTCAAACTACAACTTCTGAATTTCAGCAATGCACATGTCCGCCCAGCACAAGACTGCATTGCCCAGAATGCTTTGCCAACTCAGTGGTGGGCACGTGACAAAGATCTGGATGACTGAAATGTGAACAAATGCGCATCACTCCCCATTATACCTTCCAAAGGACTGGGGGGCTCTCCCTGTTTGTTTTTTTTCTCTTCCCACTGGTTGAGAGAGAACAATAAGATATGCATAGGGCGACTGGGTGGCTCAGTTGGTTAAGCGACTGCCTTTGGCTCAGGTCATGATCTCGGAGTCCTGGGATCGAGCCCCGCATCCACATCGGGCTCCCTGCTCAGCGGGAAGCCTGCTTCTCCCTCTCCCACTCCCCCTGCTTGTGTTCCCTCTCTCGCTCTCTCTCTGTCAAATAAATAAATAAAATCTTTAAAAAAAAACCAGTAAGATATGCATAGGTGTCTGATGTCAGAACCACCCCATCAGCTCCAAAATGGTCAGTATGGGCCCCAAATGTGAGAGGGTATTCGGTTCCTATTTTATTTTAGCTTTTTGTCTCTTAGCTTCTAACCACTACAAGCCTTCCAACAATATTGAAAAAAAGGCATCCTGCTTATTTCACACACATGCACACAACATGCATTCCCTTCAAAACAAATTCCGAACCAATCAGAAGGGAACTGATACAGAAGACTGAGTCTCAGGAAGGAGAAGAAGAGAGGAGTTAACAGCTCAGCATTAGTATCGTACGTCTGTTGTTTAGGTAATTAATACCCGTGTTCTAAAAATCGACAATACCAGCAACAAAATGTTTGGGGACAGAAATACTGTATCAATGGGACGCTCCTAATCAGGGTGCTAAGATATTTATCTTATCTAGTTAACCTGGAGTGCCCTCCCCTATTCAATAAAGTAAAGCACTTGTTAAGGTACAGAGTCATGTTGTTTAAAAGACGCTAAAACTTCATTACGTTTTATGATCTCTGGGCTCTTTTTGAATATCTGAACAAATTCAGAAATACTTGCCAAGGAAAAAGGCAAGGCCCTACCTGGATGTATGCTTAGGGCCTCCTCTATGAAAATGCGGGCTGCCTATCTAGAAGGGTTGACAGCAGGTGTGAGGTCCACTGTTCCTGGCACAGCAGACCGAGCCCCGACCTGCCTGGCAGGCACAATTAGGCAGCTCTGTTCTAAGGCAGACGTGACCTAGAGGGAGCTCCTCCAAGAGAGGAGCGCCTATGGGTTATAGCAGAAGCTCCAAAATAACAGTACTGTCAACTCATACCAAAGTGCCCAGCTGCCTTAGGAAAATGGAGAAAAATAAAGACAAATATAACAGGTATGTTAGCAAGCCAAATGTGTTCAATTTAAAGGTCTGTTCTTTAGTCTGAGATTATGTCCTTCCTGTGAAATGGGAGTGGATAATCAAGGCAGTAGCCTTTTCAAAAATGTATTTTGTTAACAAAATTTAAAAATGGGCAGCCCTGTGACACTTTCCAGATTTTGATATCAAATTCTATTGATCCCTTAAGTCGAAACGTTTGGGGAGCACGGCTGTAGGGCCCCCAGGTCGTTTCTCTGTTTCTTTTCTAATTTTTGTCTATGACATCTTGGATACCTGTCCCATTTCAAAACCTCAGTTTAGGATGAAGCAATTTGAGCCCAGAGAACACTGAGGAAAATAATAGTAATTAGCATTTGCATTGCACTTGTTATGGGCAAAAGATTTTCACTCATATTCTGTCATTTACAACTCAAAGCAACAATGAAAGCCCTTCTAAGACATGACACTAATCATTATTCTTGACCTACAGATAATCAGAAAGTTACACAGACCAGAACCCTGTCTCTGGACACCCAGAAAAATGACTTTAACATCAATGTAGTGTTAAGCCCTTGACTTCCATTGATATCTTTTGTTTTTTTTTTTTTCCCGAAGATTTATTTGTTTTGAGAAAGAGAGAGCAAGCAGGGCCGGGGCAGACGGACAGGGAGAGAAGGTCTCAAGCAGACTGCACTGAACGCAGAGCCCCACCGGGGCTTGATCTCACAACCCTGAGATTACAACCTGAGCCGAGAGTCAGACACCTAACCAGCTGTGACACCCGGGTGCCCCAAGTTCCAATGATATTAAAAACAGCCATTGGGGTGGTGGTGGTAAACACTGCTAATCAAAATGGTCTCTCTTAGCTTCAGTTCATAATACTTTCTATCAAAGTCATACCTCTCTTCATGAACCAATAGGCCTACTGCCCTCAAAGGAAAAAAAAAAAAGTGAAACTCAACACATCATTCCTTTTCCAGGGTTCTAGGGGCACACAGGAAGTTAGGGGACCAGCTGCTATGGCTTTCTCCTGACACATATTTTTAACAAAACTATTTTCTTTATTTCTGCTTTACCACGGAGACTTCAGTTTTTATTGCACAATAATTTGCTTTTGTTAATTAAAATTATTTGTGGAGCTAATTCTTTTTTTTTTTTTTTCTTTTAAAGATTTTATTTATTTATTTGACAGAGAGAGATAGCAACAGCAGGAACACAAGCAGGGGGAGTGAGAGAGGGAGAAGCAGGCTTCTCGCCTAGCAGGGAGCCCGATATGGGACTGGATCCCAGAACCCTGGGATCATGACCTGAGCCGAAGGCGGACGCTTAACGACTGAGCCACCCAGGCGCCCCTGTGGAGCTAATTCTAATGCTGACTTTGACACTTACTAGGAATAAAATTGACAGAAGTCATGCTTTTCTTCTTCTTCTTCTTCTTTTTTTTTTTTTTTTACAGATTTTATTTATTTGAGAGAGAGAGAGAGGGAAGGAGGGAGAACTTCAAGCAGACTCCCCGCTGTGTAGGGAGCCTGACAGGGGGCTCAACCCCAGGACTCTGAGATCATGACCTGAGCTGAAACCAAGAGTCGGACACTCAACCGACTGCGCCACCCAGGCAGGCGCCCCAGAAGTCATGCTTTTCTGATCTCAATGTTCTGATCTGTTGAAAGGCATAGCAATAGGAATACTTGGAGAAAAAGTATCTCAGGGAGAATGGAGTATTCCAGTGTGTACTGACAGAACGCAGTCCACATCTGTGAAACGTAGACCCTAAATATTGGTATCAGTAGGAAGTCTGACTTCAAGGTATCAACTTGGAATTCAGTCTCATTATTACATAGGGTGACCTTCATTATCTTGCAAAATACACCTTCTAGAACTTAAAACTTGAAAAAGCAACTGTAATGGCTCAGAATTGCTAACTTTTCTTATTCAAAAAGCCCAGTAGTTTTAATGTGAAAAATCGGCTTGCTTGAGTGATGTAAAAATCTAAAACGCTCTTGTATTTAATTATATAGTAAGTTATATATTCAGAACAATACCCTTTGTAAAAATGGTATTTTTCATGCTCTGCCATAGATGCTGGCAGGAAGGGTTTCTATTTAAATGCAGATTATTGTTGTAACTTAAAGCCACTCTGACTTGACTATGAATAGGAGCTAAAATCTAACTTACATTTAATTATAAAAGAAAAATTTCACTCCAAGGCTAAACTAGTTTTAAAACCAGATAACTAGCTAGCTAACCAAGAAAAAATGACAATGCTTTGTTTGTTTTCAGAAAAAAAAAAATTATCCTAGGATGTAAATCTCCACAAAGCTATAGATGTTAGTCTGTGTTGCTCACAGATGCATCCGTAACACCTGGCACATAAAAGGGGCTCCTAAGTGTTTGTTAAATGAACACAGGCTTAAAAAAAGAAAGAAAATGACAATATTTTGAGTTCTGCCACATGCATAATGTATTCTTCAGGTGTCTGCATGCGCTCTTTCTGGTGGGAAAATACATCTGGGACAGATTCTTTTAAGAAAAATTTGTTGGTCATCTAATACAGAAGGAATGATAAAAATAAACAAGGTAAAATTTTTACTTTTAGACCTTCTAAAATATTTAGAGAGCCTAAGAAAAGGAGCACTTTTAAAAAAAAATTAATTTGGGGAAAGCTCTGCAGTGGTTTATAGGTAGTGAAAAAATGGAAATTGTGTAAGAGCAGAACTATGGGACAGGAGCTCCAACATTGAATTTCAATCTATTCCCGACACAGAGACACTCATCTTTCCAAGTCCCCATTTTAATCATGCCACATCTCTTCTCTTAAGCTGTTATGAACTGAATGTGTACCCCCAAAATGCTTATGTTGAAGTTCCAACCCTAAGGTGATGGTATTTGGACATGGGGTCTTTGGGAGGTTATTAAGGTTAAATGAGGTCCTAAGGATGGGGCCCTAATTCAATAGGATTGTGGTCTTTTTTTTTTTTTTAAGATTTTATTCACTTATTTGAGAGACAGAGAAAGAGAGCAGGAGTAGGGGGGAGGGGCAGAGGGAGAGGGAGAGGCAGACTCCCTGCTGAGCAGGGACGCCCTCTCCCCCCACCACAGGGCTCAATCCCAAGACGCCAGGACTCCAGGATCATAACCTGAGCCATAGGCATATGTCCAACTAACTGAGCCACCCAGGTGCCCCAGGACTGTGGTCTCAAGAGAAGAGGAGGAATAGCTCTCTCCACCATGAGAGGACAGAGAGAGAAGACAGCCACCTGCAAGCCAAGAAGAGAGCTCTCCCCAGGAACCAAATCTTGCTGGACCTTCACCCCGGGCTTTCCAGCCTCCGGAACTGTGAGAAAAAAAATTTCTGGTTTTTAAGCCACCTAGTCTATGGTATTTTTTATGGCAGCCCAAGCTGACTGAGACAGGAGCTTTCCACAATTTTAATTTCCTCTTAAAATATGAAACATAATCACAGGCCTCAAGGGTCTTAATCAAGTCTCTTTTCTCATCTAGTCCTCCCTAATCATTCTCAAAAAACATACCAGAAAAAAAAAAAAATCACAGAAAGCCCTATGTCTCTGATTGTCATTTCAGGTCTAGTCAGGACAACTTTATAAAAGATAATTAGAATTAAGCCTCCTCTCCTCATTTACATGCATTATTTCTCCCATCTGAAAAATCTTCTTTTTCTTCTCTCTCTCTCTCTCTCTCTGTTTGACAGCATACTTCTAAGCTATTTTTCTTAGCAAAAATGGAGGTGGAGTTGCCCTGAAGTCAGTGTACTTGCGCCTTCATAGAGACTCACTATTTGGGTAAGAGTTTAGCCCTAGGAATGGGGCAGAGCCATGGCAATTGGATCGCATAGCCAGGTGCTTTTGTAAAATTTCCAAAAGTGAGCTTGTTTCTCTGCAATTAAATGAGAATGTTCTCATGTGAGAGATGTGTCTCTCTCATGAGATGTTCTCAAATGAGAATGTTGTCAGATAACCTTCGAGAGCCTGGGGCATTTTTGGCGTGTAAGTAAGAGACAGCTGACTTGGGAATACTTGTGACGAGGGTTCGGTAAGATACGTTGCTGAAGCTCCCATAACTTTTGCATCGAGTGAAGTTATTGCGAGTGCGAGTGCAGAAACGGCCTCCCAGAACACTGCCAGCCCACTGGAGTCAGCGCGGGAAAGGTACTAGGCTGCAGATCATGCCACCACAAAAACGTGTCCTCTGTGGCCCAGCAAAGAAGTTTACGGTAGTTGAGGAGGGGAAACGGTGATTCAAATGCATGGAGTGAAAGTTCTTCTGTAGGAGTCATCCGATCCTGAGATATAAAGTTGTTAAGTGGAGGATTTTGTTCTTAATGAAGTCTAATAAAAAATTCTCGGCTGTGCACAATGTGCTCAGTAATGCGATTATGTGTAATAATCAAATATCGTGCATCTTTTTTTTCCCTTGGTGGAAATTACATGAAACTAACTTTAGCAGAATTTGTGTCTACACCTGTAGCAGTTCTCTTTTAAAAAGTGAATGCTGGTGGGTGAAGCTGCATGTTTCATTTTTCCCTGATGGGCTGTGTCTTAGCATTTTGTTATCGACGATGAGGTTTGAAGCGGAAACAAACTTTCCTGAACTTTCAGTAATAAAAGACAAATTTCAATCAACCCTGCTAGAGAAAGGACAATATTTACTTTCTATTCTCTGTATAAACATATGACAGAATCCACGTCAGAGGTAGATACCATCAAAGAGTATACAGTCCCAAACTGTAGACAAAAAGAAGGATACAGGTATGTTAGGCGGTTAAAGAAGTATAAGTAATTTCTCCAGATTGTGTGAGCTTTTATTGTCTTTAATGGGTTATGATTGCCCTATTCATTCTAAATATCTACTTAATATGAAATTGTATATTGTTATAAAATATAAAATTCTTATGAATTCTTTTCTTTAAAGAAGGATGCCCTCCCTCTCCTTATAGATATGCTTCAGACCTCACAAAACTTGCACCTATCACTGAACAAATGGTCTGCTTTCACTGTAAAATGCTTTTAATTAGTATTATTTGAAGTACTTACTCTTACTATAACAACAGATCTACACTAGCAGCTGCGAGGTCACACACTACATGGAAGAGACAATATGATTCAGATTGTTTTTTCAGTTAGACCAGAGATAAAGGGGCAAAACACAGACAGGCAAAATGAAGTTAATGGCATGCCTATGATTCCAAGAAAATGTCATTTATTACTGATTCACTGGAGACTTTGACCAATCTGTGTGCATTTAAGCAACCGGGTCTCAATCTAGCTTGCTGGTTGAAAAAAAGAAGAAAAAAAAATTGCTAGCAATTCTCAGCAGCCTTGTGGATCTGAGACTTCCTTAAAATAGGGCAAGTGACTATGATCTCAAGAAGGCATGCAGCACAGAGATGACATTAAGCTGATTGATTTTTAAATTTTATTCTGCAAACCAAAAGCTCTCAGGAGATGCAATATTCCACAGTGGGCATGGATGATAGTTATCAAAACTTAAATGGAGCTTTCAGAGATGTATGTGGACTGGAGGCCACTCTGGGTTAAGAAACAGTAATCTCTCCTACTTATTATATAAGTCACTGAGAAGGCAGGAAGGAATTGATGGCAACGAAAAAGAAAGGAGCCCTACCACCACTAAATGTGGCTTCTGGTTAAAGCAGTCATTCTCGAAGGATGCTCCCTGGACCAGCAGCAGCAGCTGGGAGCTGGTTAGACATGCACGTTCTCAGGCCCGGCACAGACCCACTGAATCAGAAACTAGAGAAGTGACTCTGCAATTTCCATTTTAACCAGTCCTCCAGGTGATTCTGACAGATGCTCAAGTTTGAGAACTACTGAAATAAATAAAGGCAGGAACAAGGTCTCCTTAGATACATTATTAATAGAGTTTGAAGTCCTGTCATAATGGCAATTCACATTTCCTTCCAAAACTTTCTTGTTGGCCAAAAAAGTATATTATGCAGATCCCAGGACTTGTCATTACATGTAGACTGCCTTTGGAGAAAATTAACTTAATTAAAAAAAACGAAAAAAAACTATACCACATGGATGAACTCCCAAAACATTATTCTAATTGAAAGAAACTAGATGTGGGTGCCTGGGTGGCTCAGTCAGTTAAGCGTCTGCCTTCAGCTTGGGTCATGATCCCAGGGTCCTGGATCGAGCCCCGCATCGGGCTCCCTGCTCCAAGGAAAGCCTGCTTCTCCCTCTCCCACTCCCCTTGCTTGTGTTCTCTCTCTCGCTGTGTCTCTCTCTGTCAAATAAATAAATAAAATCTTAAAAAAAAAAGAAAGAAACTAGATGCAAAAAACTATATGTCTTATGATTCCACTTACATGAAACGTTCATAATAACCAAATCTATGGGGGCCGAAAGCAGATTAGTAGTTGCGTGGGGCTGGAGATGAAGTAGAACAAGAAGACACAGCAAATCAACATGAGGAACCTTTCTGGGCTAATGCAAGTGTTCTAAAACTGGATTGTGGTGATGGTTGCACAACTCTGTACAGCACTAAAACTCAGTGAACTCTGTACTTCAACTGTTGAATTTTACAGTACGTGTATGAGTTTCCTGGGGCTGCCATAACAAAGTACCAGAATCTGGGTGGCTTAAAACAACAGAAATGTATGGTCTCACATTTCTAGAGGTTAGAAGTCCAAAATGAAGGTGTCAGCAGAACCACGTTCCCTCTGAACCCTATAGAGGATCATCCTCCCATGCCTCTTCCAGCTTCTGGCATTTGCTGGCATCCTTGACAGTCCTGGCTTGGAGATGGATCGCCGCCATCTCTGTTTTCCATTGTCACACAATCACCTTTCCCTGTGCGTCTCTATCTCTTATAAAAAGGACCGATCCTATAGGATTAGGCGCCCACCCTACTCCACTATGCCCTCATCTCAACTAACTATCATCGTGTCAGTTAAGGTCACATTCTGAGGTACCGGGGAGTAGGACTTCAACATCTTTTGGGGGGACACAATTCAACCCGCAACAGTATGCAAATTATACCTAAAAAATCTGTTTAAAGAAAACTTACAAAATGTCCACACAAAAGCTCGTATGATACTTGAACATATGCCATCAAAAATATCTCTCATAAAGACAGTATTCTTGGCAATTGATGTGTTAATACCCATTTTTTAAAAAGACACACCATGGAGATCTGTGCCCCTGAACTCAATCCTGCTAGATGAGGACATCTACAACTTAAAGAACCATGGATCAACCATCAGTAGATGAAATTTAATTCCCACAGTCAGCAAGAGAAAGGAAGGAGCAATGAGAGGAATGGCCAAGAATGGAAGGCATTTTTGAAAGTTACTGTTCAGCATCCGTTAGTTTTTGTAGGTGTGTTGTGAGAAGGAGGTTCCTGTTAAAACACAGCCACCTTTTGCACCAGGAGCCAGAAATTACATAAAACAGGCATCCAACTATAAACTGTTAATGAACTAGGTCTAGGCTGCTCAATTCAACCCAGGCCCTGACTCTATTCTCTCATTTCATCCCTTTACAAGCTTTCTCAGGTATCTGTTTAATTTTTGTTTTTATTGTTATTGTCTGTTTAGTTGGTTTTGAAAATCCTACTTTCTAATAGCTCTATTCCCATTAAAAGAAAACTTAAATTTGGGTTTTCCTTTTATACGTTTTCACATGTGAAATTCCATCAGGACTGGGGAGGACTGGTAACGGGAGAGCCACTGCACCCTCCACAAATACATTCACTGCCAACAGCTGCTAAATAAATACATTCTGTTGAAGGAGGGCTTATCTCATGGGACCTAGCACAGGATCCATAACATGTCTAGTTGGGAGTGCAGCACGATATCCCCCTAAAGGGTTTTCTTAATGGGTCTTCTTTTTTTTTTAATTTCTTCCACAACATCATCAATTACTAACATTTTATAATATACTTATTTAGAAGATTTATTGCATAAATCTGACTCCCTGAATATAATATAACCTACCAGAACAGTGATCTTTGTCTATATTTTTACTTAAAATATCTAAAATGCCTAGAAAAGTCAATGGCATACAAGAGTCAATACAAAACTCAAGAAATAGCTATTGACTTTATTCAATAGTCTCTCTTTTATGACTCAAAATACTCTAACCTTTCCCTCTCCTCCTCTACTACCTCAAGTAACATCTGACTCCGACCTAAGGGGACCCAGGACAATTTCTTCTTAACTGACCTGCCATCTTTTTAATGCTATGAGCTTTCTTTTATGAGGTTCTATGCACAATTTAGTTGTCCCTCTATAGTCAGGAGATATAAGGAATTTAACATAAAAGGAAGAACAAAAAACTTTTTTGAGGTCTCATAGTTCAGCATAGAGCAAAACTGTTCTGAAAATAAAAAGCTCTGGCATAACAAAGCTTTTATTGAGATCTAAAGGTTCCTTCCGAAAGACCAAATACAAAAGACTCTCTATTCCACTAATCTTCACAAACCAATTAGATTGACTACCTCTTAGAATTTATATCTTTCTGCACTTTTTATTTCTCTATGAAATAACGGTTAAGTTTCTAAATACTCTGAAGCCTAAGAACACACAGCAGGGGTTCTCAAACTTCACCTGCATGAGAGTCATCAGGAGGCCTTGATAAAACACAGACCACTGAGTCTTACTCCAGAGTATCTGATTTAGTAAGACTGGGTGGGGGGGTGGTGGTGGCAAGAACTGCCATTTCTGTTACCTAGCGATGCTGATGGTGATGATTCCGGAAACCTATTCTGAGAATCACTAGTAAGTGCCATTCTCAAGTTCTCATTTGTGGGTTTTTTTTTTTTCTCCTTCCTAGAATCTTCTAGATTTCTCATGTGAAACAGCACACCCAAGATGGTTCAGAATCATGAGTTAGGCAACACTTTGAGAGTTAAAAAAAAAAAAAAAAAGCACTAGAAACACATAAGAGTCACCAATCCTCCACCCAAATCCCTTGAGAGAACACAGAAAGCTCTTGAAGGGACTTGAAAGTCTATAGGCACCTTCTCACCCTCTTTCCATCAA
Organism: Leptonychotes weddellii; assembly: GCF_054177405.1. Lineage (NCBI taxonomy): Eukaryota > Metazoa > Chordata > Mammalia > Carnivora > Phocidae > Leptonychotes > Leptonychotes weddellii. Next base: position 160,976,056 of record NC_138371.1, on the reverse strand, counting down.
AACAATACCTTGCGCATGATGAACAAATAGCAAATATCCTGGACAGCTGTGACCCTTCTGACTGAGGTTTTTGCCTTGGCTCTAACTTGAAGTCTCAATTACTCTGATTCCAAGTTGATGGTGATGACGCTAACTTTGCAGGATTATAGTGAAAGTAAAACTAGATCGTGAAAAAAAAAGGGATATTAGATGTTTTTTTCAAAAGTAGTATAAAGGTGAGACCAGTGAATCAAAAACTTTCTGTCGTCTTATTTGTGAATAAAATAGATCTGATGGTTGACTTAGCAGAAATTATCTTATCGTCCAAACTTTTATTCCCCTCCCTATTGAAAATGTGAAGAAAATACCTAATTAAACAAAAGTAGTGAAAAACTATTGATGAAAAGTTATCATAAAACCTGTAAATTTTATGCCACCCAATGAGCTTGACAAAAACACAATGATTTAATAAATAAGCTAAATTTTGCATCACTTTTTTTAGGTTTAAAAAATAAATTTAAGTCATTTCATTAAATCAAAAGAGTTCAATGCCACCCTGTAAGCAGATTTCCTCAGTGCAGAGTCTGATACCGACTACAACAACACATCTTGAAACATTCTTTGGAAAGTCAATAGATTTCTGGAAGTTATAAATTTGAAGGAGGCATAAAATTATATAAAACAAATTCTTAATATTGATTTTCTGGTATATTAAGATCTTAAGTGAACCAATTTCAACTCAGATAATGGAAACAAGATTTCCCTTCATGCAAATTTACCAGAAATCAAAACATTCTAAATTTAATTCTCATGTATGCATAACTGATCAGCACAATTAGGGCTTTCAAACTGGAGCAGCAATAAGTGTGTGTGTTGGACGTGTGTGCAGGCGCAAACGCATGCGCGTGTTGGAGTTGGAGAGAGCCCAGTGTGGCAGGAGGAAATTGGAGAAAGATGACAGTGGTGGCCTAAACTAGATTAGCTATTTTTAGTGTTAGGCAGGGCAGTGATCATAAAAGCACAGTATTATACTGTCAAAAGATTTTTTTTAAATTTATTTGCTCTGTTTATTTTTAAATCTTAAGTGTCTAATTGTACGGTGACAGATGGAAGCAACCCTTGCGGTGACTGTAGCATAATGTATGAATACACTTGACCAATCAGTAGGTTGTATACCTGGAATGAATGTAACAGATGTCAACTACACTTCAATAAAAAAAGTCTCAAGTCTCTGATAACTATAACCACAACCAAGGTCATAACTCAATGGAGAGAGATAGAGAGAAAAATAGAGATATCTCACCCATGTAGAGAAACTTTGAATCACCTCAGAAAGATCATCAGTGCCTCTTTTCAGTCAACAGCCACTCCTCACACACACCAGAGGCAACTGTCCACTCTCCCACTCAATACAGGGCAGGATTTTTCTCTCCAAGGCTAATATTAGAACTATACTCCGGGGCATCAGAAGGATCTCAAATGTTTGATTCAGATTTCACAATTAAACAAAGAAGTATGCAAAGAAACAAATGCTATACACACTGAAAAATGCTAATACCCATATTTTAACAGACTGGAAACCAACATCAGGACTCTCCTGAAACCAAGGATTGACAAATGAATCAGTAATTATTATTCATGTTAATTATAAAATAAATTCATGTGTATGGCCTTTTGTTTCTCTCGGCTTTACATATTGGGATTTTGTGCTCCATTTCAAATGTTCCCTTTGAAAGAATCATTTCTTATTGTAAATAATTTGAAAGCTACTGTTTTACAATATAAAGAAAAAAAGAAGACAGAAATTGAGCTTCTTTGTAATTGCGTCCAGTATTGGGAAATTCACAATTTCATGAGGCAGTGCTAACTGTGAAAAAGTTCTTTGTTATGTGTAGAAATCTTACTCTCTCTAATACCCACCCATTCAGCTCTGTTTCTCCCTCACCTACTCCACAGAGCAACACAGAAAAATTACTTTCCTAATACTGTACTTAGTACCCAGTATATCTCTCTAGTGCTCAGTCTCTCTCTCCCTCTCCTCCCTCTCTCTCTCAGATGTTCTATTCATATTTTCAAGTTCTAAAAGGACTATTTATATGATACCAAATGATACACCCATTACACAAGTATGTTTTGTAAGTCAACATAGTAATTTAGCATGATACAGAAACATCTTTACTGTAACACGGGGGTCTTTCTACCTGTTGACAGCAAGCAGATTTACTTAAAGCATAGCAGGTACTCACCAGTGGTTACTGATGATAATAATGTAATGATAATCTGAGTAATTAAAATTCAACCTTCCACAACCAAGAATGCCAACATTCACTTGTATACATCCAACCTTAATTAGGTTTCTAATTAATACACAATTGCACTTTAGAAATAACTATGTATGTCCCATATTCTACTGGAGAGTCCTTCCTTCAAATGTAAGGTAAAGTCCAAGATGACACGGTTTAAAGGCTAGATTTTCCTTTTTGATGGGTTGAAGTCCACTAGAAATTTAAACATGCATGAAAAACTAGCTTTCCCCTAGAGCTTTGGCAGTTATTTGACATTTGAACAGCACCATCAACATATTCAGTGACATTAAATAATGTGGTATGTTTAAGGAAATAAATCTTCTAGAGACAGCCAAAAGATTAACAACATGTAATAATTAATTCAATTAATATCAGTTGAAACCCTTATCACATCCAGTGAATACACAGATGTTTTAGGTTTTAAAGTTAATTCAAATACTGGGACTTAGACAAGATACCTTACTTCATTTTCATACAAAGTCTGAGTAAGAGATTTTTCTTCTTATTAGAGTCATTACTACCCCATATTTTCTTTAAATTATGAGGCATATTGTCATGTTCAAAAAATGTGCAAAGAGTATAATATACTTAAGAAAACAGATTTTTCTCATCTTATTCTTCTTATGGGTCAAATTTTATAGCAGAGTTAGCAAAGCAGTGAATGCTCATCTTTAATTTATAATTCGAAGTTATGAAAATAAATTATGAAAATAACTTAGTGATTCCAGGGAAACACTCTTAATCTTAGTATAATGACCTCCAACCATTGGTAATGTGGTATTCAATAGCTCCTGGTCATTGCCAATCTTGCTTTCCATGCTTCGAGTAGCAGAGATTAGAGAATGAGGGTTTGTGTCTTTTCCTTTTAAATTCAATCTCATGACTTGACGCTTAGGTCAAGAATGGAAGAAGATAGTGAATCTCTATTTAATGTTATCTACATGAAATGATTTATCTGTATTATCACTATCCCAATATGACAAATGTGGAAGTTGAGGCTCAGAGAGGTTAAATGACTTCGTAGAGTTATTTGACAAGTATGGTCAGGAGCTAAATGATTTACAAATCAAAACTGATGCTCATTCCCCTACATTGCACTAAGCCTCCTTTCTATTGTTTGGTAGTATTCTATGTCATTAATGATCCCACACTTAATTACAATCATATTCACTGTTAGCATTACAGACTCATTATATAATGTTCACCTCTATGGTAATTTCCTAATCCATCAAAAATATTTAAAATAAAACTTACTTTGGGATTTTAGGAAAGTCTTGCCTGAGGTTCTCCCCAGATTCTAAACTGTACTTTGTAAGCACATGTCAGGATTGGAAGTAGGGAAAAATATGTCTAGTCCTGGCATGAGATACTTTCCCTTATCCTGCCAAGTCTCAAATCCTGTATTTATCTCCAAAAACTAATCTCGGTAAAAGAGTAACTTAATTGTTTTTACTCAAAAATCTCTGAAATTAGAATGAGAAAAAAAAAAAAAAAAGGCAAGGAAACATAGGAGCAAGTCAATTCCAGTCCAAAGTTGATAGTGATCAATTAAGGAAGGACAGAAACGTTAGTTTCTAGAAATACCAATGAAATCGATGTTTTTAAGAAAAGTAGTTTATCATTAAACATTAACAGGTGAACCTCTTCAAATGCAGGATGGAGATACACTCAGGTTATATTAAGTTGTAGAGGTCTGCTGTTGGGAGGTCCATGGTCTCACACAGAGCTGGATTTTCATCTCAGGAACAGCTTATCTCTCAACTCTTGAAATCTTGTATTTTACTCACTACTTTGGCTTCTATGGTTTCTGCCCCTACTAATTATCTTCTTTCTTTATACCTCTTGGCATCTGTGTAGAACATAGAGTCTCGGAATTCTGCCCTTCCCGTTCACTCCACCATCTACTGCTCTTGAATTCAACATCTCCAAGGGAGCGCTGGACTATTAAGCAAAAAAGTTTTTGTTGGGTCAAGCTCATGCCCAAACTCACTACTTAAAAAGAAAGAGATTAACTTTCCCTACTTAATGAGATTCATATTAATCAAATGCTTACAAAAAAGCATAATGAGTACTTCTAAAAGTGGGATGAAATGTGTAGGTAGCCTATCATATGTTAAGTAGAGGTAACCGGTACGTTTTTTGGAAGAGGGAACCTCTAAATTCCTTCAGAGTGTAAAGATATGTCCCTAAAGATGCCTTCAAATAGCCCCATATTCTCATTTAAGTCATATTCACTTGCAGAAAGTTTCCAATGTCTGTTCTAATATTGATGAGCTACACCCTACCAGATATAAATAAGTAGCATTCTGGAGGCATTTGTACTATTTCCTGGTTTCTTCATCAACTGGCTATTTTTAGCACCTTGTGGGGTAACCCTATGAGCTCTGCCTATTGTTTGGTGGTTTTTTGTTTTTTGGCTGCTAAAGAGACAGTGAGTCTTTCTCAGAATATCTGACCATGGTGAGCCTCTAAGCAAGCTGAACCAGCATTTTTTATAGAATGACTTTAATTACGTCTAAATAGCCTGATTCCTGTGCTTCTAAAGAAAAACTACCTGTTGGCCAGTGTAAGATGACAGCTTTCTTGGGACAATAAACAGGATAGAATTTAACCAGTATTTGAAGTTCATCTCAGAAGAAATTTGCTAGAGTATAAATCTCTAATATAAAAAAATACAGGAAAGTCATGCCTTTGTATATATAGCATTTCCTCAAGAATATTCTAGTCAGGGTATATAATATACAATAAAACAGTATTAAAGAAAAATATAATTGCAATCATCAGACCCTACAGTCTTCCCTCAATGTAGGAAAGTGAAGGAGGCTGAAGTGTCCCCTATATATAGGTTCTTAGCGAAAATGAATCAGATCAGCATTTTTAGGTGAAAATGGAAGTCCAGTGTTTATGAAACAATGGAATCATGTGGATTCATGAAATTTTTAAATCAGTAAGAAATCTCAGGGCTTATATAGTCCAATATTTTCCACTTTGATTTTCAGCTCAACGACAGTCTAATTGTATTTCTCACAAAAAGTCATGGATGTCAAAAATATTTTGAAATACTGCATATTTTCTCTCATCTTTCTCTACTTAGAATAGTTGTTAACTCCTTCTTCATTTAGAAAATTCCTATCCCTATGCTAGTATTCAATATATAGCCCATCAGCTTTTCTAACAATTTCTCTGACTCAACCAATGAAAGCTGTCTCTCCATCTTCCTTGCTTCCTGAATCCTGCTTACATGCCTATTTTGGCACATATGGTGCTGTTATTGTAGATCTTTGTTAACAAAACTCTCTTCAACGTGACAAGTACCTTGTTTATTTTGTGAGATTCAACTTCAGGGGCATCTCTGAAAAGTAGGAGGGGGTCCATAAATGTGATGAATTAATAAAGGCTTTCCAGAAATGCCCCAGTTGAGCATTATCGCTTTTAATAGAGACAAAACTCGTTTGTCTTTATCCTGAAAATTGCTGAGTTTCTATAAGAAATATTAATAATATACAACACATTTAATTAATACAGAGTTGGAGGACTTCACTTTGAAAGAATAAGACATAGCAACATATCTCACATAAGCTACTGAACAATATTCAGGCAGTTAACTGCTTTTGCAGCTCAGTGGCCTAAAACATGATTCCATTATTACCTGGAGAGGTAAAACTTTACAACTCATCTCTGCCTCTCCATCTCTCAAATGCAGGTGGCAATGGTGGGCGGTCTGCTTCTATCAGCTCTAGTTCTTGGTCAGCCGAGAGGCACTCTATCTTCAGAAGGTAACTCACTCTCATTATTTGTGTGTTTGGTTTTTTCTCTTTTCTCTTCAGTCATTGAAGCAAGTCCCCTGACCAGATGTGTTTTTAATGAGTCTATATTTATCAATATTCTCAGGGTCCCCAGATAAAAAGAAACATCAGTATACTTTTCAAAGCCCATTCGAGTAGCCATTGGCCTGAAAAATCAACAGAATAGACACTTCCTCATGAAGACAAGATCAAAACACTCACCAATATGAGAGAAAGGCAAAGTGTTGAATGAGAAGTTTAAAATGGTTAATTCAAAGGATCTGTATTCCTTGATCCCTGAGGAAGCTTCTTGTTAAAATGCTACCCCATAAGCAATGAACCAGTACCCATTATAATTCCTTTCAGAGTTTTCCCTACATGGTTTTCATTTCCAAAATTGCAGAGGGACCAACACCTGCCAGAGTGGAGCAGGTATATAATTGAAGTCTTAAATTGCAGAATGTTACCCTGAGTGTCACTCCTTCCCACTGACAACAGAGAGAAGGAAGGAGGATAATAGAAATGGAGACACTGATCAAGGGAAGATAATGGCGCTAAGTCCTGCATATGGTCTTGGAGATTAGGGGCATTTGGGAGGGCGGGGGGGCGGGGGGGAACAAACAAATATAAGGAAAGACACATGCAAAAGAATGACAATGAATTAAACATTTTGGCAAAGTTTAAAAAAGGAAACTCGACTGACAAAAATGCTACATTCCGATGTGAAGTTTGTTTTATGTGCCTTTCTTAGGTCTCAGATCAAGAATATCTTTAAGTTTACATTTGAAATAGCACAGGAAAAGTAGGGCAATTTGAAATGTTCAAAACAACAGTATAGAGTTAAGAAATAGACTTAGGATATTAATAAGGGGTGTGGGGAATGAACAATTCCCAAGACATAGCTCCTGGTTAATACCTTACTTGGTTATGCAAAATCTTTAAACACTGAATTGGCCTTTTCCTGAATTAATTCATATGACAAAAAACATGCTTAAAAAAGAAACAGTACAACATCCAAATGTCAAAGTCATTCACTTCTAGGAAGGTAAAAAGTGTTCTTCAGAAAAGAAAAAAACATGTTTCATTGAACTTAGAAATGTTTTATCATTGACTTTGACATGAACACGGTTACTTTTAAATTGAGAGTAGGATGTAGGAAAACAAAAGATTCACAAGCTGCCTCTAACATCTTGTTAAGAACTAAATTTGAATATTAATGCTTTTCTTTAGCATAACTGCATTTGGTTGTTCTTAAAAACATAGTTTTGAATAGGTAATCCATATATATATATATAATCAAACATTAAAAAGGTACTAAAAGGATATATACATTGAAAAGTCTTCCTCTCATCCCTGATTCCAGAGGCTAGTTTCATTCCCCCAAATAAAACACTATTACCACCACATAGGACCAAATTGCTCTCTGTCTCTGTGTGAGTGTGGCTCTCTCCTCTCTCTCTCTCTCTCTCTCTATATATATATACACACAGTATGTTTGCATTTAAAGCAAAATCAGAGTTCACAGAAAGTTTACAGGACTATTTACTAGGAATAAGAAAAAAAAAGAAGTATTAGTGAAATCAAGGGTACTTTTTATTTTAAATAGTGACATTATCGTGAGCTATGCCATTTTCTTCATGAGCTAAAGTATAAAATATATAACACAATTTGCATTAAAACATGTGGTATACCATTGAATATAACTCTGGTAATGCGAGAATATCCACGCTATTGGGGTTCTAATGCTTTCCTCAGAATAGACAAAGCATGCCTTTTCTGCCGGAAGCATCCATTTTTGGTTCCCCATCTTCCATCTGCAGGTACAAGGGTCCTTTTTGACATTAGCATGGAATGACTCAGAATTTCCAGACTCTAATGTCAGACTTGCTACTATTTGGGTTGTGAATTTTGGGTACCAGTTCTCCCTTTTCTGTTCTTGTGTCTGAGATCCTGTCATCAGAATGCTTGTCATATGCCAAACTTCCCATGTGAGCTCTGACTTACTTCTAAACAGGGATCCTACCTCTGCAGCCAGGTCAGGCCTTTCCCCAGGGTCAGCTGTGACTCTGTGTGGCTTTATAGATCACGTGGCCCTGAATCCCCAGTGTCAGCACCATCCTGTTCGTAGAGACTCCTGTTAACTTTGCAGAGATGCAGGTAGTTCAGCTGTACCATTGTTGGTGACTATATTTTCTAAATACTGTTTCTCTCTCCCCTCCTACCACGTCCTACTTGCAGCATCTGGAACTCGGTCTATCGTGGTGTGGGTGGGTCAAGCTTAAGGTTGATTAGACCGTACCCAAACTTGTCCAAGTGAGAACGCCAAAGCATAGACTTTTTCACAAAATGTTTACCAGAGCTTTCCATTATTAACATAGAACATTTCAGGTAAATACTTCATTTCAAGGTAAATTGATTTGCTCTCCTTGTGGGAGAAAGTACAGCTTGGTACAGGGTGTAGGTTGGATTAAAGCCTAGCTCTGTCTTTTACTAGCTACGTGAACTCAGCAAATAACCTACATCTCAAGCACGAACTTCCTCAACTCTAAAACAGCAATAATAATAATAATAATAATAATAATAACAATAATATAAGCTACCTCTTAGGATGGTTGTGAAGGCTAAATGGAATAACACGTACCAAGTGCTTACAAAAGTCCCAAAGTGCTACCTAATAAATAGGAGGTATAATTATTTGAATGTCTAGGAATTTTCATATTTTTGGAGTGAGAAAATGAATTCTGTGCTCAGAAGCAAGGCAAGGAAATGCAGAACCTTTTCAATTATCAGAAAACCCCCAGAAAAGGGACGTGGCTGGCGCGATAAAAATAGTAAAAGCTACCTATGTGTCAGGCATTTTAGATGCACATTATCTCATGTTCACGCTCTGCAAGGAAGGATGTATTATTCCAAGCACTAGAGATGGAGAAACTGAAGTCCGCTGAGTTGCCAAACGCCGTTTGGGCGGAGAGCGGCAGAGCCTGGGTCTGGACGTGCAGCAGTCCAAGCACGGCCGAGTCTTGAGCCCGGGGAGCCCCCAGCCCCCACTCTGCAACCCCTGCATGCTCAGCCTCACCAGCCCCGGGAAAGGGCAACAAAGGAGTCCTTTCCTCATTTTATTGTGCATCACAGGGGAAAGGCTCTATCACAGACTGTGGTGGAGGTAGGAAAATAAACTTGGATTCAGCAAATTAACTTTCAGCATAGCTTTCAGTGACTAGGGTCTCAGACTATTACATTCGGAATTTCAGAAACACGCTCCAGCAAAGAACAACAGCTGCTGCTGGATCCCAATCCACAAAACAACTGCAGTTGCGGCATCTGGACCAACAGCTACCAAAGCTACATCGGTAAATAAGGTGCAAGTCCCCATGCAATTTGACCCTTTAGAATCTTCTCCCCCAGCCTGCCCTGGGTGGCTCAAAGGCACCTACACAAGGAGGCAAATGGCATATATATATATATTTTAATGTCTGTTCATTCAGGAGGCTGTGACTTTTGTTTGCCCTCTGTTGGTGGAACGGATGCTAACATGCCAGCTAGAAGTAAATGGAGATTTTAATTGAAACACATACAAGTGTCTACAACTGGGGGGTAAGGGAAAGCAAACCAGAGTCCTTCGAAGTTATCTAATGAGCACCCAGCATGGCTTAGCTTTCTACAAATGATCCTCCATGAGCCTGCGCTTGTTTTGCAAACAAATACTCAAAACGAAAACCTTTCAGCTCTTGTGCATTTGGCACTGCTTCCCTATTTGGTACCAGCTCTATTAGCTAATGTGAAATATCAAGTGGAATACAGGATCCTGTCTATTTTTCGTTTCCTGAGGAAAACGGAAAAGAAAACGATATTGGAACACAAGAACTGTAGTTTAAAAAAAAAGAAAAAAAAACCCCACGTAACAACGGGTTCCTTGATAGGACATAATGTGCAATTATTGATATAAATGCGGATCGGGCTCATTTAAAAATATTTTTCAAAGACACACCTTTCCCTTTTTTCTTAATACTTTAAAAAATATGCTTTATTTCCTCAGATCCTTTTATTCCAGTGGAAGGAATTAATTATAGTCTTTCCATTTAGTATCTTATCACCTCGTAAAAAAAGGTCTTTTTCATTTAATTTGAAATGCTAGCTATCTGGCAATATGGTTTATTACACGTGCTGATGTTTGTTTAGGTGGCAAGCAATTTTTGTGTAGAAAAAAATGTCTTAGTCATCATTGCTTCAGTTAATTAGCCTCTCTAAAGGTTACCAATGCTTCATTTCTTTCATTATATTACTTATTTTAAAGAGACAGTGTATGTAAGGTTAAGATATTTGACAACAAAGACATATTTCTTGATTGCTGTTCAAATACAGAAGAAAGAGGTTTTAAAAGGAAGCTAATGGACAATGAGAGCAGAGAACAAAGCCACATTTATGGTTTTATATTAGCAAGAAGATAAACAGCTGACCTTTCTACTTTGTTATTAAGATAGCTTTTATTAAGCCACCACAAAATCACCCTGCTATGCTGGGTATTGAGCAAAATTTTCACAAAGAAGGAGAATATATTGTTGATTTGGTTATTTTTAATGTATTATTCAACTTTGCCTAAATCTGATGGCCCTCAAACGTGTTTTTTTGTTTTTGTTTTTTGTTTTTCAGATGAGGAATGGAATGGAGCAGAACTAGATTCATCCAACAAAGACCCCTTAATGAAGAACATTTGTTGGAAGAGTGCTATACTCCCTGGCATTGTCTGTGTAGACTGGGTAGTGAGGGAACACTACTCATTGGCAAAAACAATCCATTTAGGTGTGTAGGTGATGCCCGGGTGAAGTTTATTCTAAGAACTCTTAAGGCCCCTTTAAGCACTCCACACAAATGAACTTGGTTCCTATTAACCACAGTTGGTAAACCTGAGGATAAAGAAATACCATGAGTCATCCAGGGATGTATCTTGCATTCACCACCGGCAACAAGCTAAGGGTATGCCATGCTACTGTGTATCACCCCCTGCCCAGTAACTTGAACACTGGAGATGTGAGCTGCCTTGAAGAATTACACATTTTAAATGAAAGTTTAAGACTGCTAAAAAGCAACTACGAAAAATCAATAGCTACTTAATAAACACTGTATAAACGTACAGTAAGTAAATATGCATATCTTTACATAATGTAGACTTCTTAACAGAGCTCTAGAGACTGAAATTTTCAATGACATGAAGACTTTGAGTGCATGAAAATGTTGGTATTCACCCATCCCCAATGATCTACATACTAAGTTGTGTACTAAATTGTTACTGAGAAAATTCAAATCATTACATGAAGTGGGCAATTATCAACAGTTAATGTGTCCACCACTGCTGTTGACTGAAATATTTACAGCAGGGTCCTTGTCCTATATATTTGTATGTGATTTTATTGGGGGAATCTTTATGCAAGATATTTGAAAGGAATTAAACATGTTATGAAATATAACGTAATGTGAAATTTAACAATTTCAAATACAAATCTGATTTTGAAATTGCCACCAGATGTTATCATGAAAAAATTTCAGCAAAATAACTAATTTCATATGTGGAGGTATGAGTACATGGCAGGGCCTCACGGGATGTATCAAATTAATGTTCATTTTCATAATCAGATGAACCATCTAACAATTGTTGTGATGATAAGAGTTAGACATATTCACTGTAGTGAGGAACCTGAAAAGTAGAATAACATAAGGAAAGTCTATGCCTAAACATACTGTTCCTCACAAATCACCATGGAAATAACATTTAGCAGCTCTTAAGGTAAATAATTCTTACACATAGACCATATATGAATCACACTCAGTCACAGATGCCTGGAAGTTTACTACTTAAAAATATTATTATACAGATACACACACTAAAGAAAATGAGGAATCAACTGACTGCATTTTGTTCTCTAATCCACACGCCTATTGTCTGTCATCAATTAAACAGAACCAACCCCACAGAGTAATCTTTGTTAGTTGTTGTTCAACAGGGATTTTAACTTTCATCTACATAACTTCGAAATCAACAGTCAATTAAATTATTATAATGAAAAGACGTAAGAGCACCCGCTGATTTTCCAAGAACAGACTGTTTTCCACTTTGTTAACAAACTCAAGGACCTTGCTACTGGTTCTACTCCTCTTATTCACACATCCTTCGTTCCACGACTGAATCCCTCTTGATTCCCCACATCTGTGCCTTTCAGCCACATGTCCACATCCTTCCAGATCAATGTCCAATTCCTTCGTAACTTTGAAGACAGTTTTCATTCTGTCTTTTCACAAAGTCAATCATGGTCCTCTCATCATGAAATAATTTCATTCCTTTCTAATATTTTATCTGTATTTTCACTCATGGTACTAACCAGTATTACAGTTCTTTATGCTCTTGTCTGAGTGGCTCTGTGGGACTGTCAGCTTCTTAGGGACAAGAACGGAAGCACATGATAAGGATGAAGAGCAGGAGACAGCCATCATAAATTAAATCCTCACTTTTTGTCAGACATGTGTTGGGCTCCTTATGTACATTTTCAAAACTACAATTATTACACTCATTTTGAAAAGAGAGAACATGAAGCCCAAAGAGTTCAAGAAACTTCCCAGGTCACTTTGTCAATAAACTGTAAATTCTGCATTTGAAATCTAGTTTCTGACTCCAAGGCCTGAACTGTTTACCTGGCTTTTCTGTTTGTTTGTTTTGAATAGAACTTGGCATGATGTCATGAGCAAAGTAGACCTTTCCCCAAATATGGGGAATGAATGAGTGAATGAAGAAAATACACTGAGTGCATTAGGCACCTAGAATCTACATGGAGAAAAAAAAGAGATTCCTGATTTAGAAGCAGCCAAGAGAAAAAACGATCTCAAACATTTTTTAAAAATGTGCCTAAACTTTTGGGGAATGTATTTAGCAATTTAAAAATAGACAATGCTAATATTAATTAAAATTGGCTCCACAATTCGTTCAACTGCAGAATACAATCTAGTTTTGTGCACTAGAGACTAGCTAAACCTTGAAACTGATAGCAGGTTGTGCCTGAGGGCTAGTCCTTGGTTTGTAGGGAGACTTGGAATGCTCCAGGCCTGACAATAGCCTCAGAAGCCATTTCCCTTCCTGAAATGTTTTGAGCACAACGGAGAGAGAGAGAGAGAGAACACTAATGGATGACCTAATGATAACTGGGCCAAGTTGGTAGAACTGAGAACCATTGTTCAAGAAGGGCATTAAAAGTGTTCATGTTGTTTTTCCTTCATTCTCTATTTTCCATAAATTCTTTCACGGGAGGATTCATTTTAAGTATTTCCTTGACCTATTCTTTAATGTAAACCATGATTTATTGCATCATATAAATCTTTAGCACTATGTTGTCCTAATTTGAAAGGGCTTCTACGTGTACTCTAAATCAAGACCATCAACTCAATCACAGTAAAAGTGGTCCAAAGTTGTATCGACAAAATGTTACAAAGTATGGGGGGGAATACTATCCCCAGAAAATAGAAAATCCCCTCCCTCCTACAGAGACTTGGTTTCTACTTTTCATTTTGTATTTATGAACTAGGAAACACAGAAATTGAAAGTTCCAATTTATTTTATTTTTCAAAAGTTACTTGAATAAATTTTCATGAGAAGCCATACACCGATTATTATTACATTTTTACCTCAGTGTCCTGACATACGAGGTTTGGTTTCTGCAACACCCCCCCATAGACATAAATTTAAAGAAACTTTAAATCCTTTAAAACTTTAAAGTTATTCAAGTTTTCTACAAAAAGCATATGTTAATTTAGAATCAGAAAATGCTATTAAAAAGGTTATTAAAAATTTACTTGGCTCCAAAACCATCATCCAGGCAAAAAATAAAAATAAAATAAAAATAAGAAAATAACAAAAGACAAGAAATTAAAATGCATTTTATAGATTGTGAAAAATATGTTAGGTCTTATGAACTAGAAAATAAAAGAGAAAAAAAATTTGTAGTTCACAAATATTTTATTTTTTAAAGATTTATTTATTTGAGAGAGCGAGAATGAGAGAGAGAGAGACTATATGAGAGGGGGGAGGGTCAGAGGGAGAAGCAGACTCCCTGCTGAGCAGGGAGCCCGATGCGGGACTTGATCGAGGGACTCCAGGATCATGACCTGAGCCGAAGGCAGTCGCTTAACCAACTGAGCCACCCAGGCGCCCCAGTAGTTCACAAATATTTTAAAAATTCAAATGAAGTATAATTTTGATCTGCAAAAAATCAAATGAGTTCTGAATCTTGAGCGTAACTCGTTGTCAAAATCAGAGGCGAAAAAAGAGGCTTGCTTAAGGTATAAAACACATTGTTTGATGAGCAATAGGTGCTTAAATCCTTTCTAACACAGTGGGGACCTTTTATTGGCAGATTTTAAACTGACACCAATATTTAATGTGATAGAGCAAAGATTTAAAAACCTCTGGCATCTTTCTGTGCCCTACAATATGTCCTGATAATTGACCTCTCAATTCCACCGAAACCAGGATATTGAAAAAACTACCTGTTTCAGAAACGGGGGAGGCTTAAGCTAAATAATTCTGAGTCCCATCCAGACCAAAGCATCAAAATTTCCAGTGTGTGAACCCAGGAACCTACCCATTAACAGGTCCTCCAGGTGACTCAGGTGCATCTGAACCTCTCCTTATTCACACACATACATACACACACACACACACACACACACACACAGTGGTCAAAATGCAGGATAAGTGTGTTCTTCTCTTTCCACGTGTGTGTGGAGTGTATGTGTGAAAGAGAAAACACACTCACCCTGCTTTTGGAGGTAAGGACAACTACCTGCACTCTTAAATAAAGACCGTCTTTGCTCTGGGAATCTAAAATTAGTTCCATTCAATCCACTGGAATAAATGATGCTGAAAGCATATACGACTTCCAGGTTTATAGACCCTAAAAGTGAATAGATAACTAGAATGCAAAGCTTCCCATTTTCTTCTGTCATATTTATATTGAAAGCGAAGTACTTCACGTGACCAGTGTGCGCCCTTGGGTCTGCGCAGGCTGGTGCCATAGTCGGACAATACTGCACTATTAAATATGCTCCGTATTAAGTCAAGCAGAGGAAGATAAAATAGAAATAGGAGACCTAATCCCTACACTCAGAGAGCTCAGACTTCAACAGGGACTAGGCAATCGATCACACTTTTTTAAAAGAACACTAAATAAGTAAAAATGAGCAGGTGTCAATTACATAAACACTGAGAAGGAGACAGAAGGGTTGAGGGAACCAGAACCTGTAATGACCACAGCACACTTCCTCTAAGAGGAGAAAATACGCCAAGAAATCTTCAGAAATTAAAAAAAAATATGTGGAGAATGACAATTTCTTCAAACACAAAAAGGCCTTGGAAGCCCGATTCCCTGTTATCTTACTTCAAAGTTTGCTTTTCATTTTCAAGTTGTTTGGACTCAATTAAACCACTAGGTAAGGAGGAAACAGCATGAAGATCATGTATACTACTATATATAGTCATCCCCAAAATAATATTTGTCCTTTTAATGAATATAACAAACCTTCTGAAAGAATAATAAATGGAAAATTCTGAAGCTGTATTGAGTGATTTCTAAAAATTTCTCAGAGTGCTGTGAACTCTGCAGGCTTAGCTGGTTCCTGACTCTACCTCCATGTTTGGTTCAGTATTCTCTTCCTACCCCATGGAATACTTGGAACCGTACGGAATTAATTGCTTAGGCAAGCTGTCTTTCCCTTTTAATTTGCTAAAACGCCAAGCTCATGTAGGTGTCATTCAACTAAAAATCACTGGGTAACTACTGAGCAATATAGAAATGTTATTTATAATGTACTTATAATAGACATTTTACATTTTCTTCTGAATCTTGTCAAATTTTGTGCATGAACATTATGCTTGTCATGGTGTCCGTGTATCTTCTAAACAAGAGTTCAGCGTTTTGAATCACACTTAATAGAGAGATTTTTTAACAAGCCCGTTCATGTGGATAAACTAGAGATGCCATTTCTAGCCAAAGAATAATAAAATGCTGCGTGGAAGCAGAAGCTAAGTAGCCTCAGCCTGAGTTAAAAATCTCTGTAAGTTCTGTCCATCTCTGCAATTTGAAAATGGTATGTTCTGTATAATTTACTATTGTGAAATACACAAGACATGAGAGAGACAATATCTGCTGACATTGTTGTGTATCTAGAATGGATTCACGAACTAAAAATCTTCCATCCTGTATATGCTCAAGTCAGTTATCTCCTTTTCATTATAGAAATGTAGAAACCATACATAAATGAGAATATTATAATAAACCCTCATGGACTCATCGACCAACTTCAACCATTATCACTTTCTTGTCCATCTTGTTCCTTCCATGCGCCCACCTCAGGGACTCCCATCAGGACAGGGTATGCCATTTCAGATTTTCACCTGAATCATTTTCCTCTAAATCTTAGAATTCTCAAAGCACGTAAATGCTTCTTATGCCTTTACCATGTTATTTGTCTGAAAAAGGCAAACCATGTTGTCTCAGCAGAGGAGGAAAGCACACTTTTATTCCAATTCCCTATGATGAAGGAAAGTCAAGAGTCTTGATATGAAATCCCAGTTAGAGGGGGTGACTCATACTGTTTCCCACTGCACATCACCCCTAACTAGAGATAATGAATTTTCCATTATCATTACGCACACCATGCAGTCGAACCAGTCTACACTGAGCTGAATGTTCTCAGGTTTGAAGACAAAAATGTTTCCACTGAGCTCTAATTTACACCACCATTAAATATTTTTCTTGATTTTCATTAAAATAAGAAAATCAGTTTTCTCTATTCAGTGGCAGATCAATTTAACTGAAATAAAATTTCTCCTGTAATTTACCCATACTTACTCAAAGGATTAGTGAGCCCCTGTCAGGGAGCAGATACTTGTCTGCTCATTAACATTCATGACCAAGAACCCTTCTGGTAGGGCTGGTTTCAGCATCTGATAGAGCAATACTTAAAAGAAATTGGCTTGTCTGTGAAAGAGCTGCTCAGCAAAGCCACCATGCAAGGGAATTGGTGATAATAAGATGATAATATTACAACTACACCGGGAGCATAATGTGTTTTAAGTTACTTTGAGGTGGGTGGTGGGGGTCTAAGAATTAGAAAAAGATTGGTAATACATCACAGAGGATATGAGGCCGTACATCAGCAGTGTGCTTCATTAGTTTTGAATGATCTGTCCAAAGAGCAGAATAAAAAAAAGAAAAAAATGAAGGGAAGGGAAGGGAAGGAAGGAAGGGAGGCAGGAAGGAAGGAAGGAAGGAAAGAAGGAAGGAAGGAAGGAAGGAAGGAAGGAAGGAAGGAAGGAAGGAAGGAAAGGGAAGGGAAGGAAGGAAGGAAGGAGGGAAAGAAGGAAGGGAAGGAAGGAAGGAAGGAGGGAAGGAAGAAAGGAAGGAAGGAAGGAAGGAGGGAAGGAAGGAAGGAAGGAAGAAAAGGGGGAGTTGGGGAGGGAGGGAAGGGAAGGAGGGAGAAAGAAAAGGAGGACAAATTTCACTTGTACAAAGATCTGGGTTTTCCATGCTTTGCATTTAAAGGACCCCTAGCATGGATCATCTATTCCAACATCGTGCAGAAGCAAGGCATTTGTGATGTGTAAATCTGTTCACTAGTTCTGCCACAGTTGAAATCCCTGGTTAGCCAATACTTATTTTTGGAAAGTCTGCCCTTTGGGAAAATTGGCAGATTACTTTCCAGTGATAGTATGACTGTTTCCAATTTCTAAGACCCAATTCAGCACACTGTGATTTCCAGAGGTGTGTCCTTCAGATAAAATACATGTCATTGAGGTGGTGGCCTAGCAAAATTAAAGGAGGTACTCAGCTAATTACTTTGTAAGATAATTAATATAACCCTTATGAATTATAGTTAGCTTGTTATTCTGTACAGTGAACAAGGGTACTAGTAGCTTAAGAAATAGAAATATCACATCTATTCATTCTTGAATAACATCATGGAAGTGGTCTGTGAGTGCATGTTTGGTTATGTGTGCATTTGTTACTGTGCTAGGATATGGAAGGTAGTGGTGGATCAGGTACATCAGTGTGCTTTATTTATCCCTCTGGAATTCCTAGAGAATCCACCAAAACAACAAGGAACAAACCACCCAATGTGGAACAGAAAATATTGTTTCAGGAATAGCAGGAGGAGTCTCCATTGATGTTGGAAATGGCCAGGAGATTTGCTTTGACCAACAGAACCTGGGAATAGAGCGTGCCTATCCTAGTTTAGGCAATAAGGGGCATCATGTCTCCGCTATGAACCTTAGCATTCTACACTCCGAGATGAGAAGAAAATGACCAAGAGAGACTGTTGTCCCCAAAAGAACAGTGAAATCTAGAACAGATCAGACCAAATCATAGTTTAGAGCCAACCTGAGCAGGGCATAGACCAGAAGAGCCAAATTCAAGGGGACAATCCAAAGATGCACTGAGGAAAAATAAGTGTTTCTTGTTTATGCCCTGAAATTTTGTTGTTGTTTCTTACAAAACAATGGAAGACTGATACAGGACTGGAGAGTTTCTATAGAATATCTACATAATAGATGCACGCTAAATGTCAGTAAATGAACAGTGTCACGAAACATCAATAGTAAATATATTTATGACCTATCCCAAGGACTTTGTGGACACGCACACAAAATCTCTGGTGCCTCTGTCCCCTCCTGCCCCATCTTTAACTAATACAAACAATTCATCCTTTAAGGGCTCTGTCTGTCCCCTCTTCCAAAAGTCTTCTTTGACGCCTCTAAGTACAACACTTTATTGCCCCCTTTCTTCTCCAATGGACTTCTACCATCTGATAGAGCCAATCGTGCCTTCTTTACTGTTGGTTTTATACTTACATCTCTCCCACAAGGTAAGGTAAACATCATGACAGACTGTGAACATAGTTTGGTCATTATTAGTTGTCTTTTATCTACTACACCCCTGGCTAAGTATCTTCTATATAGAAAGTTCTGAATAAATGTTTCCAAACTGACACACAAGCGCACACGCACACACACACGCCCCACCCATGTGATGGGAAATATGGAAGATTCTACTACCATATGGAAAACTACTTAGCGGTTTTTCCTTTTCAAGTAAGTGTTTTCTCTGGGAAAATTAGACCATATTTTACAGAGATCATTACATTATTGTCATCTCCACAGTATATAAATGAGAAATGATATTTAAAAAGAAAACATATGCCGATTTGCAGCATAAAAATATTATGTCGCTGTGTATAAATTATTTCCACGTTCAGTAAAATGAGAGTTCTGAGAGAGTTACTATAGAATAAGTTCTTCAGAAGGATGGAAATTACTGCTCAACTTTTTTTTTTTGCTTTTAAAAATATATTTGCTGCCAGAATCTCTGGACAAATGTGTATCATTAAAATGCATAAATAAAAACCAGAAAGGAAAGTAAAATAATAAGACCAAGAAGAACAAACTAAACAAATAAAAACCTCATATTGAGCTTCAAATGTGAATAAATTTCAGCTCAAATAAATATGAAGAAAAAAATAAGCAAAAGAAAATATCCCTTCAACTAAATTTTCCTATCTCTGAATAATCCATATTTCATATACATTCTTAGAGAACAGGGTGCTGGTACCCACATTAAGACAGAAGCTACCGGGGCTTTGTGAGATAAGAATATATAACATGGCTTAACTGATTCAATAACATTTTTGCACAAAACACTCATTCCCCTTTAATTGAGGGTCAATTTCTCACTGAATACTATTCCTGCCTTTTCCAAAAATATAGCTGGATTCTTTCCCCACCAATATCACCATTGCCTTGTTAAGGGAATATCAATAATTCTGAGCCGGAGTCCACTCGAAACAAATAAAAGCTTAGTTAGAATTTCAAGCAAATGTCAAGTTCCTATCCCATTACTATTTATAAGTCTGATGTAAGTCAAGAGTATTAGGCTACAGTCTTGGTTTCATTCTTCTTGGTGGAAACTTGGCAAATGGTTTACCCTCTCTAGGCCCCAGGTTCCTTCGAGGCAAGACTATATTTAGGTGGGTAATTTTCTTTGTTAAGCATTAAAAAAAGTCCCATTCCACTTGTCTCTGAAAGACATCATCACATCCTCCCATGATGACTGGGACAGGGCAGGCGCGAGAGACAGATGAATAGATGTTGCTGTTTATGAAACCTTAGCACACTGGGGGACTGGAAAGCACAGGATAGTTTAAAGGGTCCTGAGGGTAAAGAGCAGAGCTTGAGGAGTGCTCGGCTTAGGACTCAATGCTGAGTGTCCCACCGAATAGTCTGCGACTCTGCACTGTGGTTCGCTTTGGTCTCTAGCTTAACATCTGTAAAGGGTGAGGAACAGAGCCAGGCGTTGGCCTAGTATTACTATGACTAATATCAAAGTGTTTGGTTGTTGTCTATTTTCCTAGAATCCTAACACATTAGCCACTTAGTAGTATGACTGAGGCTGTGATTTAAACACAAATTTGACAGGTCAGAGGGTCAGTACACACAACAATATTGGGAAAAGGAGTGGGTGCATGAAGATGTCCGTCCCTTTTTTTATGTTTTTATATGAGTTGCTTATTGGTTTTGCACACTTCCAGCTGCCTGGGTGTTTGGCATAGGTGTGACAGGGGAGAAGTAAAGGTTTACGTAATGCTGTGATCATCCTGCCAGGTGTTCCTGGATGGTCTTCATGATGTAACCCCGGGAGTGTTACAGAAAGTCTGGGCTTGGCTACAGAGCAAATTAAGTGCAACCCTGTAGAGTTCTGAGGAAATCTTTGCAAGCTAGGCCCCCGTCAGCAGCAGAATGGGCTTGCAGGGCTAGATAACGGAGCCAGAGGTGGAGATTTGGCCAGAGAAAGGAGGGAAGAAAAAAAAGAACTAACCAAAACCTTGTGAGACACTTGGAAAAGAACCAGTGCCAAGTGTATAAACTATTATTTTATATACCTTCATCATAACATTTCAATCCTACGTTTAAAAAGAAAAAGAAAGCTACCCAGTCATAAGAAAATTCTCTGCCAAAGAACGAGAATGTCTGCAATTGATATTATATATTTTTTTCAATTTATTGCCTCCGAGCCACAAATTTTAGGGCTAATGGAGGTATGAAGCCAAACTTGTCCATTTAGGAAAGGTGGGGAAGAATTCATATTAATTCAGGTTTAGCTTCTGAGCACCCAATGAATAGTTAGGATTTTATACAGAGTCTCTTCTAAATATTACCAAAGATATTAATAAAAACCGGAAAGAATATGGCAATAAACAGAATGCTATGTTAAGGGGCGCCTGGGTGGCTCAGTCGTTAGGCGTCTGCCTTCAGCTCAGGTCGTGATCTCAGGGTCCTGGGATCGAGCCCCGCATCGGGCTCCCTGCTCGGCAGGAAGCCTGCTTCTCCCTCCCCCACTCCCCCTGCTTGTGTTCCCTCTCTCATTGTGTCTCTCTCCGTCAAATAAATAAATAAAATCTTGTTATGTTAAGGTTTTTGGAATTTCAAATTTTAGGAGTCATCTCTCCCACAAAATGAAAACCTAAATGGAATCAAAACATTTCTAGTACAGTAAGGAAAGCAACAACTGTAGACTAATGACTAACAGTGACTGAATTTAGCCTCCCTGAATAGGGTTTGGACTGAATCATATGTATCAGGTGCAATTTAATTGCTCCTGTACTTAATGAAAATAGGAAACGGAGTAGTCACCTTCTCATGGAATATAGTTATATATATAATAGAGCCAACTAAAACATGCAAAATCCAGATGACAAGTCAAGATCCCTAAGAAAGTGGGACTGGAGTCAGAAATGCAAAATGGACACTCTGGATCAAGGGACCCCACAGCAAGAATGCAAAATGACTCACGGAATGGGAAGCTACTAAAAATAAACGAGTCTTTCAGAGCACCACTGATTTTATCTGGGAAAATAAAACTCAGAGGGTAACATTCCATAGCTGATCCTAGATAGTTCTGTGCTCATACCAACTGATACTCATCAATGAGGAAGTTTTGTTTGTTTGTTTGTTTTTAAACTAAGGGAAAAAAATGGAAAACTGCCCACGTGAATGCACGCCTGTTCCTGAAAGGCGACTCAGCAGGATCCCCTTCATGGGATAAGAAGGTAAGTCATACAACTCTGCGGCTGACCTTCTAGAAATTGCCTAAACAAACAGCAGAACTTCTAATGGTAAATTTTAAATTTACATATTTTCTTAATTTTTTTTTAAGACCGAGCTCTTCAAAAGCTGAGCTCACCAGGATCACATTTTGAGTTTTAAAAATAAGGCTGGCTGAAAGCTTCCTTGAAAAAAAAAAATCTCAACTTCTCCCCATCCCAGCCTAATGCAGTGAGATGCACTATGAGGAAAAGAATTCACCACCCCCCATGTCAGATCTAATCTTAACAAAAATCAGTGTCCTGTCAAACCAATGGACATAATACTCCAAAGTACATTAAAACAATTTAATTTTTTTTTTAAGATTTTATTTATTTGCGAGAGAGAGAATGAGAGACAGAGAGCATGAGAGGGAGGAGGGTCAGAGGGAGAAGCAGACTCCCTGCTGAGCAGGGATTCCCGACTTGGGACTCCATCCTGGGACTCCAGGATCATGACCTGAGCCGAAGGCAGTCGCTTAACCAACTGAGCCACCCAGGCGCCCACATTAAAACAATTTAAAACACATCTGGAGAGAGAGAGAGAGAGAGACAGAGACAGAGAGACAGAGACAGAGAGATGGAGAGAGGTTTCTTTAGTAAGACAAGTGAGATGAGATCAAGGATTCTGAATCCAAAGATTAATATTAAAAGTCATTGAGATGAGAATACAAGTATCTTGTTCTGTCCTTTTGAATGGCTTTACACATTTAAAAAAAAATCAATCAATTCCCCATAAAACTACCCTACATGAAATATTTTTATTGAAAGGAATACACAGTGTGTGTCACGAATGGTGCCCCAGAATTATTTCCCCGCAATTTTGGAGTACAGCTTAATAAAGGCACAAGAATCATTTTCCAAAGACAGGTAAAAGTCAACAGCACCAGGTCGCTCTCCCTGCTTTCTGTAACAAATGATAAGGTGTCTCAATTTGCCTCCATCTGAAGTGATACATTATCATTCCTCAAACCCGGAGCCCCTTCAGGGGCTCCTGAATGTCACTGGATTTGTAATCTGTCAATTAAGGGGAACAGCTAAGCACCCCCTGGTTTCATTCAAGGGAACAACAGTCACAGCATCACCTCTAAGTAAGGAATTATTTTCGTACACATCCACATATAAAGTTGAACACAGAGGAAGAGGCAGAGGAAGAAGGTGCAGATGTTGAGATCCTTGGCAGAAAAGATGAAGTCCCACTGACTTCCATGGAAGATGTCACATCCCCTTAAGCACTGAAAACACTGCCAGGTGGACCTGCCTTTCAGAATTCAGAGGGCTGATTTGAAAGAAATTGGTGTTGCTATAATAGTTTCAAGCAGCAGTGAAGCAGAACATTTTACCTACTACAGAGAACAGAAAAAGGAAAATCAAAACTTCGGCAAGCCTTTTCTAAACCGGCTCTACCGTGCATTGTCTAGAGAGGATGAGGCAGGTCTCCTGCCCCATGACAACTCAGTGTGACCCAACGCTTGTACAAGGAAGGGTCACCGCGATTGGCGAGTCTGTTGACAATGAGCCCCAGGAAGCACATTCCTTTCTTAGAGCACTAAAGACTACACAACCACCTAAGCATATGAACTTCATCACTATCATTATTAATTCAGTTTACAAAAATCAGGTTGCTTTTGAATAATTTTTTTTCTGAAGTTCGGATGAGAAAATTCAATGCTGAAATCCTAGTAATAATTGCTTTCACTCTTTGTGCTTTCTCCTACAAAATGTTTATTTAACAAATAGAATATAGAAAGGAACGTGATGACTTATAATCAGGAAATCAATTGAGGATTTAAACCTTACGCAGAATGCACTGTCACGGCAATGTAAAATGTGGCTAGATCCTTGGAGGAGCAAACTCTGAAATAAAGGAGTCCATGTCTGTAGCACTTAAAACAAGTCTGTCTTCTTGGAAGTGTTGTTATATTTCAAAATAATTTTAAATGACATTTAATTATTTTAGAGAAAATCCCCAGATGAAAAATTAAGACAAGCTATGATATGACAAAACCTGAATTAGAATCACTCTCATCATGAAAAATTAAGCTAAATCTTTCAGAATAAATCTCACAGGCAGACCACAAATTCAAAACAGCTCTTTGTTCACTCGGGCTGTTCTAAGATATTACTACAAAAGTTGTCAAGAACGCTCATGCTTTTTCTAAAAATAGACCAAGTTATATAAATGTTTAAGAAGGAAAGAAAAGCTCCTGCTTAAAAAAATGTTTTTCACGGAAGGCCGAGATTCTCAGAAAGGCACACCCAGAACAGAGTGAAGCAGAAACTGTCCCACCTACCGTCAAACTTCTTGTGCCTGGACACGAATGTGGTGCGTACAAAATGGCTCGTCTCTTCCACGAGGTTTTCAAACTCGAGTTTGCTTTGCTGGCTTAATTTGTCTTCCATTTCTGTGGTGCAGCATGTATATTCTTGAGGGCAGATTCTTAAGTGTTCCCCTGCAATGAGAAGGTAAACGTCAGGATGGGATGATAGGGACTTCAGGGAATTTGCTTCTCCAACATTCCCCTCAAATCCTGGGGCACCTGGTCCAGCAACCCTTTGGGCCAGCGCCGTGATCGCATCTGGGCCTCAGTGGACTTAACATCCCAAGCATTCAGGACTTCAGTTGAACCAGATGTTGTGTTCTGAACGTTTGTGTCCCTCCAAATACATACGCTGAAATCTTAACGCGCAAGGTGATAGTATTAGGATCTGGGGCCTTTGGGAGGTGATGAGGTCATGATTGGAAGTAGTGCTCTTATAAAACAGCCCCCAGAGAGCTAGTTTGTCCCTTGGACACATGAGGATGCAGCAAGATGGTGTCTGGGAACCAGGGAGCGGGCCCTCACCACACATGGAATCTACTCGTGCCATGATCTTGGACTTCCCAGCCCCGCAGAAGTAGGAGAAATAAATGCCTTTTGTTCATAAGCCACCCAGTTTATGCTATTTCTGTTACAGAAGCCCAAACAGACTAAGACACCTGATGTTTAGTCCCTGTCATGGAAGGGAAAGTATATTGAAGACCTCAGAAGACCACGACAATGTCCTTGCTTTTATTTGAAATGTGCCAAGTGGTGCCAGGTGACAAGAGATGTAATACAGTTATAAGTGTGCTTGTCTTTGGAAACCTCCAGTAACGCACAAGATGCTCAGTCCCATCACCGCAGTCTGTGTGACAGCAAGGGCAAGACAAGATGGGGATCATTCCTTGTGTTCTGTCTGCCTGTCCGTCTGTCAGAATGCATCAGCTTTGCTCGCGGGGAAAGTGAGTGTGTTTTCAATGGCAGGTCTCATGTGGCACACAATCCTTCAGTTGACAATTCTTGTCAGAGAGGAAATGTTCTCCTGCAAGGAGGAAGGCACTGAGGGGTTTAATTAATGCTTTCATTCTATGGAAATGTAAAGTAAAAGGTAATGAAAGTCGTATTTAATTCAACGTCTTTATCTCTGGATACACCAGACCACTTCCTTTGGCAATATTGTTTTCTTCGGTGCTATTTGCAAGGAGGAAACAAACCTCTGCTTCATGACCTTAAAATAGACTGTTAATGCATAAAATGTGAATTTCCCATTGAGGCAGCTCTGTTAATGTCATAATGTTTGGTGGAGCCTGTGGAGGGAAGAAGAAAAATCCACCCAACATCTTGGTAAGCAGGAACAACAAATTGCCCCTGGGATCAAAGTCACTGGAGGGCACTGAAATCCAAATGCACAAGTACTTGATGCGGTGATTAAAATTCATTTATAATGCTTAACGGTACTTATATAAAATGATGTCCTGCGACCTGTGTGAAGTATAGGGTGTTTCATGTTTATGTCGTTGGATGCTTTAGTGCCTACTTAAGACAACCCCAGAATAAAAAATGACCAGAACTGTGTACCAAAGTTAGATCTTATATAATTCCTGGAAGGGAGGGAGACCATAAAATATCATATGTATATTTTTTTAAAAGGAAATGAAAATGCATTGTACTTGATAAATATCAAATTCAAGATAACAGTTCTCTTCCAGGAGAAATTAGGACTTGAGAGAGTGCTCAAATACTTTTATCTATAATCTTTTATTTCCTAAGTTATTTGATGGATGCATTATGTTTATCATACTATTACATTTGCTTTTTCTGTACATTGAAAATATTTTGTAATAAAAACTTGGAAATGTGTCATTAAATAAGCAGTAGCCACTACAGCTGTGCTAGAGGGGAGAACAGGGGGTAGGTATTAAGAAAGAAAAACAGGCTGCCCTTGACATTCAGAAGCCAGCCTGGCAACTCACAGCTAGGTCATGATAGTCTATTACACCTAAACAATCTCACAGAAATGCCAATCCCAGACAAAATTACTCCAAGACCATGATAAAGGAGACAAAGCAAAGCCACTTCAAAATTTTGTCTAAGCACACACAAAAACAAGGCCCTATGTCATCAAAAAAGTACTGAACATCTCCTCTCTGGGGCAAAATGAATGTACTTCCTTACCATTTACAGATTGATCTTCATACTACTCTCCCTCCTTGTTGATCAGATTTATTGAGATACCTTTTCATAGATTTACCTCTCCTTTCTGAAAGCATCCAATCGAGGCTGAAGCCCTGCTTCTCTGAACCCTCCCCCAAACCACCCAACAAAACTCCAAGTCCTGTAATCGATTCTTTCAAAGTCCCTCTCACTGAGAAACCCCATGGTTCTCCCTGGTGTATTCTTGCTTGAGGATAAGTGATATCTTATTCAACTACAGGTGTGTTCCTAATAGGTTCTCATTTGAAGGTACTGACGATACCAAAATGGGGACGTATAGAACAATATGAATTTTGAGATTTTTCTCCAAGTCATTCTGATACTCCCATCCCAGTAAAAAAGCAGAGTTCTAGAGGTTAAGACACTGGTAAAGAATAAAAGTGGCTTTATCAAAAGCAAATGGCCTACAAATCTCTAATTTACTTTTTATAAAATATAAATCTAACTGATAAGGACAAAACTCTGTATCCACATTGAATAGATATTCAGCATTAACAATTCTGCATAATGTTCCCTTCTCTGACTGGTTATAAACCATTTCCAAAAATCTCCCTATTCTATTTCCCACCCTATTGTGTGCAAATGGAATGTCCATTTCTCAAGATTTAGTACTTCGGGGCTACATTCTACTTCTGAATCGTTACAAATGAGTTTTCAGCAAAATGCACTGGACTTGTGGTGACTAGCTGATCAAAAGAGAATAAACATTTTATGACCTGAGGGAAATAACTGTATCTGGGATATTTGGGGAAGAAACGCCATGGATCTACATTCATGAAATTAGACTGGATTGGAAGCACTCTAATCTCCAATCACTCCAAGAAAATCAGTATTTTATGTTGAGTGATAAAGAAAAACAGGAAGATACTTCTTCATGGGACAACTTCATTTTTTTTAAAGATTTTATTTATTTATTTGAGAGAGACAGAGAGCGAGTGTGGGAAGGAGCAGGGAAGAGGCAGAGAGAGAGGGAGAAGCAGACTCCCTGCTGAGCAGGGAGCCCGATGTGGGGCTCGATCCCAGGACCCTGGGATCATGACCTGAGCTGAAGGCAGATGCTTAACTGACTGAGCCACTCAGGTGCCCCCACGGGACAACTTTAAACCAAACTTACTGTGTGTGTGTGTGTCTGTGAGTGTGTGTGTGTGTGTGTGTGTGTGTGTGTAGGGTAATAAGGCACACGTAAGCAGCTGCCCTTCTGATTCAATGTATTATTAGATGTTTTCTGGAACTGGAAGTGTCCTCAAGAAGTCAACACCTTCATGCAGGCCCAGGCAGAGAGATAACTAGAGACATGGAAAGACAGACAGACAAGCACAGAGAAAGTGAAGAGTGTTTCAGAATCCTGCCGTAGGAAGAGTAAATCTTCCATGCAAAGTACTTGTTAGAGTGTCTAGAGAGAGACCATGCTGATGTCCCCGAGCATACAGGATCTGGGGTTGTGAAACGTGTGGTCGAATCTAGGCTGAGCCTTGTTTTCTTTCTAACGTATGCTAGATAAGAAGGTTGTGGAAGAATGGACCCATTGAAGTACAGTTCCTTTCTCCCCCAATCTGAGGTCACTGATATTTGTCAAAGCAACCTGGTAACTTCAAATGGCCAGAAAGACTTAGGACAACTGCATGATTTGTTCTGACTACGTTTGTTCATTTATTTTGGGTTTGGCCCTAGTACAGGGGTTTGTAAACCATGGCCTCTGGGCCAAATCTGGCCCACCATCTGTATTTGCACGCCCTGAGAACAAAATGGTTGGGGGAAAAAAAATCAAAAGAATGATATTTTGTACTAGATGAAATTCAAATTCAATTGTCCATAAATAACGTTTTATCAGAAGACAGTCCCACCTCTCCATTTACGCATCAGCTGTGGCTCTTTTAGTGTGCGAACACTAGAGCAGTCATGAGAAAGACCACAGGGACCTTGCACTTGAATATTTACATTCTGAAATCATACGTGGCAGCTACTCTGCCACATAAAGAGTTAGCTCTAGCCCTTCCTGTTCCAGTTTGCCCGAATGACAAGAATGTGAAACTTTTCTCAGCTTACGAACATCGTGCTTCCTAACATGAGTATTTGATATAATAATGAGATGCTTCCAAAGTGGTAACTTATGAAGGAGAACAAAGTGTTGTCCTTTATAAGCTTCCCACACACTCTCTCAAATTCTCTCAGGTTCTCTATGTTATTTATTACATAATTAGATAACAACATTTAGCTCAACGGGAGTGCCCCTAGATACCTCCAAGATCGCTAATATTAAACATACTAAATAGTTCATTCCAGGAGATCAGGATAAGAGACCATAAATGCAAAAAATGGGGGATGAAAATAATGATGACCGCACCTTCACTCATCAAACATTTATTGAAACCCGTGTGCAACTCAGGATGATAGGTTCATGTCCACCAAGATCAGGCGCAGGGTCATGCCATCAGCTTACACAGGTGCATGCTTTTTGGGGGCACCTGCTGTTCATGCAGGTGAATTCCCAGGTTCCTGCATTTTTGTAGAACTCTCCACTAGCTGTACCATCAACAAGGGAAATTACAGAGGTGGGAGAAGGGAGTTTCACCAGGAAGTGAGAGACTGAGCCAAGGCTCAGGGACATACAGTCAGGCTATAAAATTGTCATCTGTTTTCGAAGAAAGAAGCGATGGGCTCTTCCCCCCTTTACATGCCTCTTTGAACTGCGTGTCACTCTTTACAATATCTTTTCCCAAATGCCTGCTCGGATGTTTGTTTTCACTCCAAAACACAGAGGTGACAGGAGAAATGTGATTCTGCCAAATCGTGCTCCCTCCAGGGATGGCCCTGGGTCTGAAAACCGCCAGGAATCGACTTGGTGAGTGGCAAGAGCAGGAGACAGGAGGACCTCGTCAACCACAGAAGCCAGCCTCTGTGGGTCTGCTGCAGCAGACTCCCTGCCCTCGGAGGTGACACACTGGGAACCTCAGAATGCACAACCCAAACAAACAACCAACCAAGATGAAGTGCCCCAGATGAGTCACATTTCACAGACTAGAGCCAGCCAAACTCTTGGCTTTTAGACAGGTTTGGAGTGTGCATGGAAATTACTAACCTTACATTTCCTGAAAGGTAGGTAGGAAATCAAAAACTAATAAGGGCAAGGAAAATGGCAAGATCTCACACAACAGAGCACTTTGATTTCTGAACCTCCAAATTCCATTTGATGACAGTGCGATATTTGCTTTTGGACTTGGCCCTCTTGAGCGTGTGTGGTCTATGCCAGAGTGCTCTCATCCTTGAACTCTTAAAATCCCCACTGTCAATTAGCCATGTCTGGTACCAAGCTAAGTCTCCTCCTCTTTCGATATGTCGCCTCAAATAACCA
This sequence comes from Leptonychotes weddellii, assembly GCF_054177405.1. Lineage (NCBI taxonomy): Eukaryota > Metazoa > Chordata > Mammalia > Carnivora > Phocidae > Leptonychotes > Leptonychotes weddellii. Next base: position 160,945,941 of record NC_138371.1, on the reverse strand, counting down.
TTGCGTTTGTTCATCTAGTGCCTAAGGAAGTTGACTGGAGCAAATAATCTAAGGAAACAGGCTTAGGGACGTAAAAAACTCTAGAATAAGTGAACTTTTAACTAGAGTTTCTGATAGCTGAAATAATTTAAATTGGAGTTAATAGTCCTGGACTGTTTTCAGTCTCATAAAGCTCCTCTACAAGCTAATCAACAGTGGCAGAAAATAGGAAAGCAGTAGTTTTTAAATGTATGTTCTAGTTCATTTCTCTAAGTTCACATTCCCAAAACCTCCGCAAAAGCACTTCATCAACATTTTTCAGCGTGAAGTGTTATTATAAATGATCCTTTCATATCTTTAAGGGCTGCTCTTTAGCAGAGTTGTTCACTACCATAATCAGAACGTTCAAACTTACACACAAGTTTTTTAAGATTCATTTAATGTTCTACGGATCTAAGCGGATCTTATCACTCAAATAAACTATATTAGTGTCACCCTTTGATGTTGTCAATTTTCCAATAAAGACTTTAAATACTAATTCTTTTAGTTATAAAATGTTCACTCAGTGGGCGCTTGGGTGGCTCAGTTGGTTAAGCGACTGCCTTCGGCCCAGGTCATGATCCTGGAGTCCCAGGATCGAGTCCCGCATCGGGCTCCCTGCTCGGCAGGGAGTCTGCTTCTCCCTCTGACCCTCCTGCCTCTCATGCTCTCTGTCTCTCATTCTCTCTCAAATAAATAAAATCTTTAAAAAAATTAAAAAAAAATATTTAAAAAAAATAAATAAATAAAATGTTCACTCAGTATTTTGCAAAATTCCTTTGGAGGGAACCAATAAGTTAATTGTGTAAATCTGTTCCAACAAGTGCACAGAGAGGATTTCAAACATGCTATGAAGACCTTTCCTTTTCTACTTCTTTGAGAATAAGACTCACCAGGTTTGTATTTCAATATAAACTTTTCATATAGGAAGTAGTCAAATGATAACAAAATCTCTTCAACATTCAAAATGTTAATTTGTTGGTCTCAAGAGAGTTCTTCAAGAATTAAGACCAGTAAAGAAATATTGTTCTCATTATTTCTGTATTTCAGACTCAAACTAAAAGTTATATAAGCACAGAAAACTTCAATTATACTCTCTAGGTATCTCAGAACAAGATAAGCAAAATGCCAAGGCAAAGATAAGAATCCTCAATTCCCCATCTCCCCTCCCATTGCAAGGTACACCTTCTGTCTGCCCAACAGTTATGAGCACTCTCTGTATGTCAGGCACTGTGAAGTACGTATTTTTATTGTCTTTATTTTACAAACTAGGAAACAGAATTGTAGATTAAGTAGCTTAATCTTTAAGCTAGAAAAGATCTGTCTCCAAAGCTCATCCTTATAACCACTCTAACTTGTGACAAGATTCATTGGACCACAGCAGCAAACTGAGAGACATCATAGAATATCTTAAATTTCCAGAGAAACTTGATATGTGTAGGAAACTGCACAAACTGTTGGAAGTAGCTGAAGTTTCAACATCAAATTTTACTACATTCCTTCAATGACATCATATCTTTATGAAGCTGGGTGTTTTTTTTTGGTTAATTTTCCTTAATTTCCTTTTTTTTTTAAAGATTTTATTTATTTATTTGAGAGAGAATGAGAGAGAGAGAACACATGAGAGGGGGGAGGGTCAGAGGGAGAAGCAGACTCCCTGCCGAGCAGGGAGCCCGATGCGGGACTCGATCCAGGGACTCCAGGATCATGACTGAGCCGAAGGCAGTCGCTTAACCAGCTGAGCCACCCAGGCGCCCCTCCTTAATTTCCTTAATGTTCACATGGGTAGCATATGAAAATCAGCATGGAACAGGAAATGAAAGTGGTGATGTCTAATTCAAGTGTAGGCTTTGAGCAGTTGTGTGCTGCCCACTAGTAAATAGTTGTGACTATTTAAGAATTAAATTTTCAGAATGTTCCTATAATGTATACATAATGTTTACAAATGGCTACTAGCTCCTTATGAGATAAATTCTTAATTGTTCAGATTTAAGAAGAAATGGCTAGTACTTCTTCTGGCCTAGGGGTGTCATGGAAAAAAAAAATTCCTGAGGCAGTACAAGAATTTTGTGTGCAGTGGCTAGTACCAGTAACATAGATAAACACGTATCACCGTGCTGCTATGAAGGTATTTTGTAGATGTGGTTAAGACGTATGACTTGAAGAAAAAAAATAATACTCTCAATAGTGTGGGTGGGCCTTACCCAATCAGTTGAAAGCCCTCGTGAGCAAAAACTAAGGTTTCTTTGAGAAGAGGAAATTTTGCTTTAAGACTACAGCATCGACTCTTGAGTTTTCAGCCTGCCAGCCCCATCACATTGCTGGAGTCAATTCCTTAAAAAAGACATGTGAATGTGTGTGTGTGTGTGTGTGTGTGTGTGTGTTCTTATTGGTTCTGCTTCTCTGCAGAATCCTGACACTAAGGCTTCCATGAACAGAGAATGTATGGGAACCTCTGTACTAGCTCCCAGTGCATCTATAAGAGCGCTCATCACAATTGCCATGCTTATCTGTTTTACCCAAAGTTTAGTACCATTGCTTACTCTTTTTTTTGCCCCTTTCAGTGCCCATCAATCCCAGTATCTGAGATATTAGATGGAGTCAGTGTTGTGTTGGTTTAACAACTAGCTCTCCAGTTTTGAGGAGGAGCCCTGATTTATAGAGTTTGCCAATTCTCATGGTATGAATACTCCTCTATGGCTGATTTCTAGCTATCAAAATGATGTTCCTAGATGTTGAGCTCTGAAAGGCTATGCAGCATGATAGAAACCCTCAATAAAGAAGGTCTAGAGGGAACATGCCTAAACATAATAAAGGCATTATATGAAAAACTCACAGCAAACATCATATTCATCATACACTATAAACACACACACACACACAGGAATATTACTCAGCCACCAAAAGGAATGAAATCTTGCCATTTGCAACCACATGCATGGAGGAGTTAGACAGTGTTATGCTAAGCAAAATAAGTCAGTCAGAAAAAGATAAATACTGTACGACTTCACTCATCTGCGGAATCTAAGAATCAAAACAAATGAGCAAAGGGGGAAAAAGAGATAGAGAGAGAGAGACTAACCAAGAAACAGACTTTTAACTGATGGTTACCAGAGAGGAGGTGGGGGGGAGGGGGTGATGGGTGAAACAGGTGAAGGGGATTAAGAGTACACTTACGATGAGCACTGAGTAATGTGCAGAATTGCTGAATCACTGTATTGTACACCTGAAACTAATGCAACACTGTATGTTAACTCTGCTGGAATTAAAAACTTAATTAAAAAAAGAAAAGTCATGAAGCAGCACACCATCACATTAACATTTCCTCCATACAGCTACAAAAGACCCCAAGAGTACAACTAATAGTGAAATAATTAGAAAGTGATGAGTTTTAAGTATTTATTACTTTGGTTTTCAATATAATTTATTTAATTGCAAATTATACAACTTAATAATGGCTGTGCTAAGGGATGCCTGGGTGGCTCAGTCAGTTGAGCATCTGACTCTTGATCTCAGCTCAGGTCTTGATCTCTGGGTCCTAAGTTCAAGCCCCATGTTGGGCTCCACACCTAGCGTGTTGCCTACTTTAAATAAGCAAATAAATAAACAAACAAAGGAATAAATAAATACAATAATGGCTGTGCTTAAGCACAGGCTCACAAAATTCTTGAAAATTGTAATTATCCGTTCTTACAAGCTGGAATGTGCTAATGAACCACCACCTGCAGCTAAATGTACTGTATATTGTTAATTGGCTTCTTCGTTCAATTAGCTGGGTTCCCGAATTCAATTAAAAAGCCCCTAGATCAACAGAATCTGCCACTTCCACTACCTACATTTAGATCTATGGGTCTATTTGCCTCAAAGGAAAATTGGTTCTTCACAGTTATTTCTGACTGCCAAGGTAGAGTGAAGAATTCCCCGGAGAGAGATGAGGAGGAGTGCGATAAAAGGAGTAGTTGTTTTAAGAAAGGCGGACAGTGTGGACCATGGCTAAACTGTGTGTTTAAAGGAAAAGTCACCACTAGTGACAAGCAAGATTATCATCCAGCAAGGTGAGTCAAGGTGATTGACCCATGTTTTGCAATTTTCAGTCGCAGACTGTTGCCACAATTCCAGGACTCAGGGAGAGAGTTGAGAGGGAAACTGTTACCTTGTGCTACTGTTATAAAAGAACGAAGGTTCATTATACCATAGCCACCTGCTCATATCCACTGCTACTATACCCATAACCAGTAATTATGAGCCCTGTCTTGTTTATTTTTGAAGTGTTCATTGCATTTAGCATAGCTATTTGCACATGGAAGTCTTTATAATAAATGCTGAATCGGATGCATCTGACTCTTTTTGCTCTCTTCGATCATTCATTCATCCATTCCCTTTAATCACCACACAACAGCACACAAGCAGCAGGTTATGCTTGGTGCTAAGGGACAAGAAGCTTAGAATTCAGCTTGGGGAGGTGCACCTATGTGCTAAGGTCCAACTTATAGAAAAGCACATTATCCTCACCATCTGCACAACTCCCAGACTTTCATGACTCTTACAGGAACAATGGTAATTATAGGAGCTCTTTGATTGTAGCTTGCCTACTTTGATTTCTAGACAAGAGTCATATTGCCCATCTATCCAAGTTTCAATAACAAGCAGGAACATCCAAGTAGAGATTTCACCTGTTTCTTTCGCTTCACCCCAGCTCAAGTATCTTTCAAACTGGAGGACCTAAAACCGTTTAGCAGGTGTTCACAAAGCATTCATGTTTCAATTTTATAGAGTATTTCAGAGCTCATCATATGAATTAAGGATAAGTGTTTCTTGTGAAAGTTCTGCTACCGTTGTGTATTTTATGTATGCATTAGGTTGTGATAAACAATGTTATTTCTTATAGCAGTTTGTGGGCAAAAATTGGGAAGCCAAAGTTTGCTATTGTGTGTAAGTGATGACAGAAAGGGCAGAGCCCACTTACTAATGCATACTTGTGAAACCATAAATAGCCAGCACTCCTTTAGAAAGGCTGGACTGATTTTATGCATGTTTTCTTCTTCAGTCATGTCATGATGTCTTGCCTGGAAGACTTCTTAGAGATGTCTAATCTTTACCATGCTTCCTAAAAATTTTTACACAGGCTTATTTTCCCCTTGTGTTTCATAAACATGCTGTCTTGGGACCCATAAGAGTGTCTAATTGCTAACCTAGAACGGGGGATTTAAGTAAGATGTTTCAAGCTTCATTCCTGCTCACAATTCATTTGCCATTTGTCTTAGAAACTGTCCAAAACTTCATATTCAACTGTTCAAATAAGTCGATAAGCCTACAGCCTGAATGGCATCTTTATGGGCAGGCTTGGTCAGATCCTGTTAAGCTGCTCTGACACGGCTTTGCCAAATACAGGCAAACAGTAACTCCCCAGGTCTCCGTGACCTTCTGCAAGTCAACTGACCAGAGTTGCTGACTTACGACTTTCTCTTCCTTTCATCCATATTGCGTAAATCAAACCAACTGCTTCCAGTAAGTTCAACCACAGATGATGATCAATTTCAAGTTTATTGCAGTTGTAATCCCACACCCGTCTTCGCTTACTCGAAGTTTAACCATTCTTACAATTGAATTTGGTGATCCTGTGGTGATATACAATAAACTAATCTACAAAGTGCTTGCTTTGACCCTGATAACAGCAGATCAGCATTCTTACTAAATTATATGACAGCTCACTTGCAAATTTAGGATTTACTGTTCAAAGCCCAATGGCTGTAAACAAGTGCAGAACAATTCAGTAAAGGGGCCGAGGCCAGGTGAGAGTGATTAGGAACCTAATCAAATTGAACTGCATGTAGACCTTCGTGAATAATTACTTTTCTTCCCCATAAAACACTGCAATTTTAGTAGGCATCCGTAAAACCATGATTGCAACACTGATCATATCATACAGAATAAAGTAATAAAAGGCAAGGTGGCTAGAAATGTTTCAAGATCTATGGTATAGTCTATAAGTGTATATTTCCTTAATTGTCTGCCTCCATGACAGTGAAACTCCATAATATCTAACCTTTTACAACTCAAAGAGACATTAATTTATAATAAATTGCTCTAATTCCCACTAATCATTTAAGATAGATACCCATAGGTAAATATCACTCTGCCTCTATATCATAGATGAGTGATAGGAGGTCCACAGAAGGGAGATAGTCCTTTTCCCCTGGCATCTCATTTCCAATTAATAAAGGGCAAGAGGTCTCTTTCTAAAATTTGTGTATGGGGATCCAGATTTTTAAATGATACTATGTCAAATGCTATAATAAATTCCAGCATCCTTTCCAACCTGAGCTTTAAAATGTCAGTGTGCATGTGATAACAGTATCGTCAAGCATTACCATTCCAAAACTTGTGATTAAAGCTCAGCCATGGGGGTGCCTGGGTGGTTCAGATGGTTAAGCGTCTGCCTTCGGCTTGCGTCATGATCCCGGGGTCCTGGAATCGAGCCCCGCGTCGGGCTCCTGGCTCGGCGGGGAGCCTGCTTCTCCCTCTCCCTCTCCCTCTGTCTCTCCCCCTGCTCATGCTCTCTCTCTCTCTGTCTGTGTCAAATGAATAAATAAAAAAATCTTAAAAAAAAAAAAAGCTCAGTCATATAGTTTTAAACCAAGATGACTGTAGAACCTCGGAAGAGACTGGAACAAAAACTCTCCTGAAATTGAAGCATATATCCCTACATCCTTAAAAGAGAAAGGAAAGGCCACATTGAATTTTAAAGAACACACTGCATAAAGATGATTGAAAATCATTTGACATATAACATAATATTTGAAAAGAATGCCTTTTTTTAAACTTAAATCTCAATAGGAATACAAACTCAATACTTAAGGGGCACTAGGAATAATCACAGCATTTTCTTCTTCATAATCTCTCTTTGGAATATATTTCTTACACTGCTTCAAAGAAGGCAGAATCGATGGTCACCTATATCCCATAATGCAGATGAGAATCATGTGTAGCTTTGCTTTCACTAAGCACTTAAAATCCCTATGTCCAAAATAAGTGCTTACGTCAATATCATTTAACCCACGGGAATACTTGATTTATCAGATTGGCTCTTTCAGAATAAGACGTTAGTGTTAACTCTCTCAAGTCAGGCCCTGGTTTTGATGAAAAGGCTAGAGGGTGATGCCATTCTAATTTCGGGGTGCCGATGCTGCTCCGGAAACTTCACTTTAGCCTATGTCTATGCATCCCCTCATAGTTGTCATTATAAGCTACACACTCTGTGGCTAGACTCCCTAAATTCAATGTATTAGGGGAAGACAAAATATACATAAAGATACGTGTAGACAATTAATAGAACACAAAGAAGCTAAAGGTCCAACTTAGCCCAGTTTATAATATATGATCTGATTTACTGAGTTTGTCTTCAGGACTTCTGCATAGTTCCTCGAGTAATAACTATTTGGGGCTCACACTCTTCACCCTTGAAAAGCCTCCTGAATTTAAAGAACTTCTCCTCCAAGAAACTCACACTGATCAACTTAGTTGAGGTTAATCTACCTGTTCCACATAACGGTGTTCCTTGTGATCTGGGTATTCATGATGGTGTTCACTCCGATGTATTTGAATTGAAGTTATTTATGAAGAAGTCTATATTTCCATTCATCTCTTGCTACTCTCCTTCTTGAGACACGTGCCAAGCAGAACTCTTGGCAGCACAAACTTATTATGCTCAATTATACTCTCGACCTTGGCAATGCTATTCTCTCTACACGGACAGCTATGAGAGCTTCTCCTTGGCCCCTCTACTCTTCCCCTCTGTCTCTCTTCTCATCCTTCAGTCTCAGCTTCAACACCACTTCTCCTGAGCCTTCGCAGATCCTCAAGTCTAGGTAAGGCTTGTTGCTGTCCCATTAGCTCTGCACATGGCCTTTCCTTACACGTATCCCTACGCTGCAAGGACCAGCCTATCCAGCCATGTACTCCACAGGAGCACAGCCTGATTGAGGGCCAGGACTGAGACTTGTTCATCAACAGCACCCCCACTGCCTAGCTTAGCGCCCGGCCCATAATGATGCTCTCTATATTCTGGTCCAGCCAAGAAAGGAAATAAAAATGAATTGACACAATAATGCAAGTAGTAGACTTTGCACTCAGTGGAATACAAGGAGAATATTAGGTTTACTCAGAAACAACTAATTGTAGAGGAAGACTGCTGAATCATGGCATATCCAGGAGAAGGCAACAAAGCTGGTGAGGGGCCAGTAACTCTGATATACAAACACAAAGTCTGTAATGTTCTTCTGATCGACTGGAATTCAAACCATCTTTTAAAAATAAGTAATTTCAAATCCCAATGACATTCCTTTAAAGAAACCTACTGGTAGCCTAACTATCCATACACACATTTTTTAAAAAGAATATAAGACCCCGACTGTAATATAAAAGAGCCATGTTAAAAGTATGCCATCACAAATAATAATGCGTAAATGCTGGGACAATGGCTAAACTTGGGGCAAAACAAGTAGTCAGGCATTTGACCTATATGTCCTGTCACCATGAGCACGACTGCCACACACACAGACTAACAGAAGTGTGTTCAACTGCCACATCAATATCACAAATGGCACTGCTCCCAGTGATGAGCTTTTCTAAAAAAAAATACCGACCCTTGGTAAAAATCTTCAAATGAGGCAAATACAAACTTTTCTTGATTTACATAATAGTCCTATTTCCAGAAAATTTGGAATCTATGTATATTGCACAATGATATTTTATGTGCATAATAAAACGGAGCTAGGTTCTAGGCTAGCCTCATTGTAAAGAGAGTTTTTACCTACCAGCAGAAAGAATGTTTACCCAGTTGTGCAGGATGCTAGATAAGTCTTCATTTTGTGGGTAGGTCTCACTCATGGCAGGATATCTTGCTTCCTTGGTAAGCAGCTAGAATGCTCTTTCAGAAGGGATATCTGCCCTGAAGACAGTTAGACTAAACGAGCTTAATAACCTTTTTAACTCTAGGATCCTATAATGTGACATTGTCTCTATCTAAACATAAGACGTTTATAGCAAATGCATAAATGTGAGTGGTGTGAGAGCCACTGAGTTGAAACCATTGGTTGTTTATCCATTCATTGATTCACAACACCTGTACTTCCATCTCATTTATTCGGTCATCTACTGAGTGCCTCCTGTTACGAGGAGGTCCCTCTGGCACTTCCAAATAATTAACCACCTTGAAATTTTCTACAGAAAATCAGCCTTGTACTGTCGTTTGAAAATCCCATTGATTGACCTCAAGCTCAACCATCCTCCCCAAGTGTACTTCTGTTAGCACTTTGAGGTAGGTGGAGAAAAAGAATACCTCTTGAACAGACCAAAAATGAGTTCAGTTTCCCCTTTAAAGTGCTCAGGAGAGTCCAATCCTTTTATACTGCATAACACTCCCAAATTTCTGGAGAAATTCCCAGAAATAAGAGAGGGAGTCAGAGGTGACTGAATCTGTACAAACCTATTAGAAGAACATCTGACAGTCTTCCCAGACAAACTCCTAGAAGCTATTCTATTTCGCTGACACTCAGGTTCATTTTCTTTTCCAAACGCACACTCTTAGACAATTGGTTTTTGATAGCACATTTTCTGAGAGGACTCTTTAGCTACCTCTTGGGGGGCATGTACCTGACACTTTGCCCAGTGCACTGTGGAGAGCAAATGGTATGGCGAGGATTTGTTCCATCACCTCACTGTGCAAATGGCTGTAATTTACAAGTTTGGAAGCACACATCCTCTTGGGACTCAATAAATTCTCCTTTCTTCTCCCTCTAAATTAATTTTGCTTTTCATGATTGCTCTGCCATAGAAAAGAGACATTGTATGTACAAGGAGTGGTGGAATCTAGCCAGACTTGAGCTTCCATAGGATTTGTCCCTCAACCAATCCTGCTGGGAGTCTACAGTTCTCATGTGAGCCAACAACCCGGAACGGATTTTACCATTAAGAAGGGTTTGGCCATTTACAACAAAAAAATGACCTTTAATTGCTCATTCCTAGCTCCCCGGAAGAAAGTTCCTGCAGAATTACTGCCTCTTGCGGAATGACTGTAACTAAAATCACACCAGCACATGGTGAGGAACACACACACATTCAATGCCGACCTGGGTAAAGGTACCCTGTCACTTCGTCCTGTGGGCAAGAATTATAGACATGGCGCTCTGGTGCTTGCAAGGTTGGAATGGCACCACGACACCTCCATTTCACAGAAGCCCACATGTAGCTTCAAGCACGATGGCTCTTCTTTCTCTCAAAAAATGTTTGGGTGTAAAAGAAGTCTCAATGTTTCAAGACTGTCTCAAGAGCTAAGAATAATATTTGCATGACTAAGTGACTTACTTAACTAAAGGCTGTGTATGGACATACAACATGGATCTTGTTCTCCATATTAAGGGATAGACCGATGTAAACTTGCCCAAGGCTACATCCTGAGGAAAGGCTGACATCAGGAATGAGGGACTAATACAATAAAGGAGGAGGAGGAGGAGGAGAGAGAGGAGAAGGAGGGGGAGAAGGAAGAGAAGGGGAAGGAGAGAGGAGGGGGAGAAGAAATAAAATACTATAAAAAGGCAATGATACCTAGTCTGCTTCCCACCTGCAAACTCCTCTGATTTAATCATTGAGCTATACTCCAAGGTAGGCTTAATTGCACCTATTTATACATATGTCGAGGTGATACAACTTACTGGTAATGCCCACCCCTTCTTGAAAGTGCCTTCACTGAGCAAGCACACACACTAGTGCTCTTGCTAGTTATTTTAGGTCTTCCTTGCCTGAAAGAGTTGGGTATTCTTATCTTCAATTTTCACTGGATAGAGAAAGTGAGGGTCACGCTCATAGAGCTCCTTTGTAGTAAGTGCAGAATTCGAATGAAATTGGTTTGCACTCACAGGAGTGCTCTCATCTGTGACTTCTCTCCCTCTCTACACCCAAGTCTATTAGAAGGGCCTCTCTCTCTAACTCTCTTGGGTCCCCACGCTGTCTGGCTCAGGTGACACAAGTTTATTCCAGACTCGAACTCACCTGCAGCCCTCCCTCCCCTGCCTAGTCCTTCAGTGCACATAGTCTGTGGGGATACGTGAATCCCCGTAGAGATTGTGAGAAAAGCTATTAAAAAGGAAGCAAAGTAGAAAGTCGTCAGAAGTTAATTCTTTTAAGAAACAAAAAGGAACCGAGGAATAATACCCAGGAAATAGGAAAGTTTTAGTAAATCAGCATTAAAACTTTTGGACTTTGAAATCATGGAGGCATGAGTATGAACTCTTGTACTTCAACTTAGTGGCTGTGTGACATGTAAAATGAGGTGTGATGAAATATGCACAACTCTGGCCTTTAGAGAAGATAAAATAGAATAGCCTACAGGAAAGTGCCTGACTTTTGGTGTGCCATGATTATTACATGATATAGTTATTTTCCTTTTTGATCCAAAGTTATGTTTATATACATTAGATATATAAATTTCTCAATATCAAATCCCTTTGTTCCTTTCATTTCCTTCAACCCTGATGTTAAAAAAAAAAAAAACAAAACACTGGACTGTTCTTTCAAGTAGCAACTGAGATGGGAACGACCAGCTCCTCCCATTTTAAGCTACACCATATTGGCTTCTACCTTTTTCCATGGCAAAGCATAGACTTGGCTCAGAGCTGCTAAAATGAAATTTGATAGCCAACAAATGCCTCCATATTTCATCCTATTTGTAGAACACGAGGAAGGGATAGGAAGGAACTGGTCCACATCCACAGATTTCTTATTGATGTCTTAGCACTCATTTCCCTGGATCACGGTCTTTCTGAAAGCCAGACTGTTATCAATTACTGACACGACCAGTGTGTAATAAACAGGAAATAAAACACACACCCAACCAACATTTCTGCCACAAAAATAATATTGTTAAAGAATAACTTTTAAAGACGGTATAATCAAAATTCCTACAAATATAAGATAAACATTTGCCAAGGATCTCATTTAGCTAATTAATCAGTGAGAGAACCAGTAAGACATTAGTGGTTCAAAAGTGAATTCAAAGAACCGCACACATATTAGCAAAAATAATGCTAAAATGAAACACCAATAAATATAAAACTGGCTTTTTTCCAGGAAGAGAAGCAGGGGTAGGGCTGAAAATTAAAAATCCATTGCATTTCCATGGGACAAAATTAATTTGTGTGTCTATGGACAAGAATTGTTTGCACTGTTCCAACTGTCTAAAACATACAGTGTTGTACAACAGCTCAAAGATATTGATAGAAGCAGAGATCCCACAGAATCAGATAATCCAGAAGGGCATGCCTAACACAGCCTAGTCTTCCACTAAAAACACCCAGCAATCATTTTGGTCCATTTCAACATTTTTCACAACCTTTTCCTAAAATAGAAATTAAAAACAAACAGGACAGGAAGAGGTAATCGAGACTAATTTTAAAAGGAATATTAGTGGTAAAGATGACTTAAATAAACCCTAGTCATTCTAGGGGCATCTAGCCCAGATTAAGAAATGGAAAAATGAAAGAGGGAATGTACACCAAAAAGCTGACAGGTGATCAAATAAGCTGTACTCGCTGTCATCTTCCCAACTTTTGGAGTTAGCCTACCAGTCACGGCTGCCTAAAAACACACCCTCCTACATGTCATTATTCTTTTTAACACGTAACTGGGCAATAAGCCCAACTCTGCTAGAGAACTAAATGCGCAGCATATCAAATACTGCTGGGCCACCAATCACCCCATATAACCACACTGCCGTGTATTATCTTAGCATTTGTCACTATCTATTAACATTTTGCAAGGTTGGCTGTGCTGTTTTAGGAGCCACGGAGGCCCACGGGGCTCCCTCCTGCAGAACTAAGGCAGGTGTGGTAGGCAGTTCAAAGTGAAAGTGACAACTGTAAAGGCAAGAGTTAATCAGCCTGCGATGTAGTCCACTGGCAAATGCAGGCACCGGCCAACTTAAGACAAGGAAGTTCTGAAACATTAATAGGTCCAAAAATAGTGTACTGCTAGAAAATCCAAGGGCTGCCCTCATTTAAGTCAATGGACTTGGTATACTGAGTAGCTTTACTAAGTATACCAATCTACCAGCATCAAGATAATTCTATTTAGAAGATATATTTTCACTTTAAAAATAAAATCTCTCCCTGCAGTGAATTCTTAGACCTCTTTATCTCTCTTAGAAAATGTGGTACCATTCCAGTTTAGGACTCACAAAATAGACTCAACAAATTCTTAAAACCTGTTCAACAAGATGTCTTATGGGTGACTGTTTTCTTTTTTTTTTAAAGATTTTATTTATTCATAAGAGACAGAGAGAGAGAGAGGCAGAGGGAGAAGCAGGCTGCCCGCTGAGCAGGGAGCCCAATGCGGGACTCAATCCCAGGACCCTGGGATCATGACCTGAGCCGAAGGCAGACGCTTAACCATCTGAGCCACCCAGGCGCCCAGGGTGACTGTTTTCAGAGTGAGCTGTGTTCGGCTAAAAGAGTTCCTGCAACTTCCTGAAATTTCAAGTCCTAATGAAAGTATTTCTCAAATACAAAATCTAAAATATATGTAAACACATATTCGTGTTATACCCATTTACAACACAATTAAATTTTGAAATTCTGGTATGTTAAATGCAAAAGATAATAGAGAGATTGCTTCATGGGATCTCTACACCACACGGATAAAACCCTGAGGTCCAATTTCTCCAAAGAAGACACACAGATGGCCAACAGACACATGAAAAGATGATCATCATCATTTATCATCAGGGAAATGCAAATCAAAACTACAATGCGATGTCACCTCACATTTGTCAGAATGGCTAAAATCAACAACACAAGGAACAACAGGTGTTGGCCAGGATGTGGAGAAAAAGGAACCCTCTTACACTGTTGGTGGGAATGCAAACTGGTGCAATCACTGTGGAAAACGGTATGAAGGTTCCTCAAAAAGTTAAAAATAGAACTACCCTAATATCCAGCTACTGCACGACTGGGTATTTACCTAAAGAATACAAAAATACTGATTCAAAGGGTTCCATGCACTCCTATGTTTATAGCAGCATTATTTACAATAGCCAAGATATGGAAGCAGCCCAAGTGTGCATCCACTGATGAATGAATAGAGAAGAATGGTATGTGTATATATATAATGGATTATTATTCAGCCATCAAAAAGAATGAAATCTTGCCATTTGCAACAACATGGATGGGGCTAGAGAGTATAATGCTAAGCAAAATTAAGTCAGTAAGAGAAAAACAAATACGCTCTGATTTCACTTGTACGTGGAATTTAAGAAACAAAACAAATGAGCAAAGGGAAAAGAGAGAGAGAGAGAAACCAAGAAACTGACTCAACAATAGAGAACAAACTGATGGTTACTAGAGGGGAGGGGGTTGGGGGAATGTCTAAGTAGGTGATGGGGACTAAGCAGTACACTTGTGATGAGCACAGGATGATTAAAATAAAAACTTTAAAAAAATGGGAGACAAAAACAGTCATTAGGTAACACTTCTTCAACAGGAAAGCCTTAAACTTGGAACTAATATTGGCCCAAGCTATTGTGAGAGAATTAGGACAATTACAAGAATTAACCAAATGTTGGCCTTACTGACCTATGTTTTTCAATATAGAAAAACCCCATTATAGCACCAACAGTAGAGGATCAAATAAAAATTCTGAGGTCCAGCTCATTAGTTCCTAAGCCATGGCAGGTAGGTGGGTTCCTGCCCTCGATATGATGTCCTCTCCATATCTTGCCTCATCCACAGAAGTCACCCGCTATCAAAGATTCTCCAAATTAATGGCATGTTTTCTACTTGGCATATGTTACTCCGTGCTACTCATTTACATGAAAGCACCTGCCATTAAGAAAGGATTAAAACATGAAGACTTTATTTCCTTGCTGATCTTTTGCTTAGATGATCTGTCCATTTCAGTGAGGGGGGTGTTAAAGTCCCCCACTATTACTGTATTGCTGTTGGTGTGTTTCTTCGCTTTTGTTATTAATTGTCTTATATAATTGGCTGCTCCCATGTTAGGGGCATAGATATTTACAATTGTTAGATCTTCTTGTTGGATAGACCCTTTAAGTAGGATAGAGTATCCTTCCTCATCTCTTATTAGAGTCTTTGGTTTAAAGTCTAATTTGTCTGATACAAGGATTGCCACCCCAGCTTTCTTTTGGTGTCCATTAGCATGGTAAATGGTTTTCCACCCCCTCACTTTCAATCTGGGGGTGTCTTTGGGTCTAAAATGAGTCTCTTGCAGACAGCATATCGATGGGTCTTGTTTTTTAAACCTATCTGATAGCCTGTGTCTTTTGATTGGGGCATTTAGCCCGTTTACATTCAAGGTAACTACTGAAAGATATGAATCTAGTGCCATTGTATTGCCTGTAAGGTGACTGTTACTGTATATTGTCTCTGTTCCTTTCTGGTCTATGTTGCTTTTAGGCTCTCTCTTTGCTTAGAGGATCCCTTTCAATATTTCTTGTAGAGTCTTTATGTCTTTAGTTGACTTTAAAAAGAAAGATTTTTTTCAAAATTTTCAAGAGTTTTTATATTTCTCAAGTTTTTTAAAAAGACCATTCCAGCAAATTGGCTTGTGAGAATCCTTACCTCCAAGCAAGACTAGTACTTACTAAAATGTTATTTACTTGCAACTGGTCCTTTGATTAAAGAGTATTAATGAATTTTTTAAGAAAGTGACTTGTTAACATTTCTATTTGTCACCTGACAAAGACTTTAAAGAACCTAAAACTGAGATTCCAATTGTTAAAAAAAAAAGTAAAGCCTCGGGCAACAAGTAAAATTTGTAGTCAACCAGCACTACTCAAATCAAGGGAGATGGACCATCTGGTTCCTGGATTGGACAATGCCATAATTTTACACAGTCACCAGTAATATATCAGCTGTGCTTTGCAAGTTGGTGGTATTCTGATAATATTTTAACTTGCTTTTAACAGCTGCAAGTCAAAGCTTTTTATGGTTCTTGCAGATGAAAACTAGAGTCTTCCCAGTTGGCCTGGTGTGTCTTAATCATTCATCATAAGCTTACATACCAAAGTTTAGTAAAAGCTCTATGATGAATGAAGAGCTGATACTTTCTATGTTGGGATAGGCAAGAAAATTAAGATGTCAAATATGTCTTGCAGAGGATGGTTATGCTGTTTCATTTTATAAAATTCAATTAAATACATTTCTTCAGTTTTAGCTGATGACAAAATACATTTCAGTTAAAAAAAAAAAACGCAAAAAACAAAAACAAATCTCTACAGAAATGTGTTCTGTCAAAGACTGAATTTTCACATGTGTCTTTTGTATCTCCCAAGGAATACAGGGTGACTTAGAGATACAATGTTCAGATTCTTTCTTTTAATTACAACCTGAATTGGGTATGAAAGGACCTCATCGATCGCCCTGTGTTAGACTGTCCCACTAAGAAGCAAGTGTCACTGCCTCACAAGGTCCATCAGACTAGAAGGCAATTAAACTAAAACACTGATCATGATATTAAGATACACTTTGGTGCATGTGCATGTATTCTTTTAACTTTCACAATCATACCAGAAAATAAATCTACTTAAGTGCAATTGCACTGTTTCCATTCTAATTTTTATCCCTCCATCAACTAAGACACTCGGATGTAGACAGTAATTTTGATGTTGCAGATTAAAGTTTTGTTTAGTGTTTATATATTATCCCCGGACTACCAAAATGTCGTGTAAGCCTTTTCACATGGACAATGTGTGGAAACTGCCCTCCTTTTGAGGGGGGATGCTTTGGTGTCTGTCTAGAAGTGTGTGCGTGTGTGTACATGCATGCATACAAAAACAGGGATGCACCTGTGTGCATATATGAGGTATTATATAGAAAAACAGTTAAAATAGATCAAGTTCCAAAAACTATTCTATAATTTAAATCAATGGGTGGTCAGTAAGAATTTAGAAGAATATCCAGAAGATTATAATTTTGTTGGTAGTTGTCTTAGGCAGATGTCGGCAAATTGTTTACAAAAGGCCAGATAGTCGGGCGCCTGGGTGGCTCAGTTGGTTAAGCGACTACCTTCGGCTCAGGTCATGATCCTGGAGTCCCGGGATCGAGTCCCGAATCGGGCTCCCTGCTCAGCAGGGAGTCTGCTTCTCCCTCTGACCTTCCTCCTTCTCATGCTGTCTCTCATTCTCTCTCTCTCAAATAAATAAATAAAATCTTTTAAAAAAAAAAAGGCCAGAGAGTAAATATTTTAGGGTTTGTGGTACATAAGGTCTCTATCACAGACTCAACACTGCCATGCAGCCTGTGTGAAAGCAGTCATATACTATATATAAACAAATGAGTGTGGATATGTTCCAGTAAAGCTTTATTTATTTATTTATTTATTTTTATTTTATTATGTTATGTTAATCACCATACATTACATCATTAGTGTCTGATGTAGTGTTCCATGATTCATTGTTTGTGCATAACACCCAGTGCTCCATGCAGTACGTGCCCTCTTTAATACCCATCACCAGGCTAACCCATCCCCCCAGCCCCCTCCTCTCTAGAACCCTCAGTTTGTTTCTCAGAGTCCATAGTCTCTCATGGTTCGTCTCCTGCTCTTATTTCCCCCCAGTAAAGCTTTATTTACTTAACAAGGGAGCAGGTTTAGGTTTGGCCCACTGGGCGTAGTTTGCCAACCCCTGGGTAAGTATAAATCTGACTGTTTTACATTGATGTCTCATACTTCATTACCAATCCAAACAATCCTTAATAATAAATATAATTTAGGGGCATGCCTGGGTGGTTCAGTCGACTCTTGATTTTGGCTAGGTCATGATCTCAGAGGCCTGGGATCAAGCCCTGCAACAGGCTCAGTGCTCAGCTGGGAGTCTGCTTGAGATTCTCTTTCTCCCTCTCCCTCTGCCTCTCCCCCTGCTCATGCTCTCTCTCTCTCTTTTAAACAAATAAATAAATCTTTAAAATAATAATAATAATACTAAATATAATTTATATTACTACTTGGAAAACCAAGTCCTGCTATCTCTTTTATCTTGTTTAAACATCCCAGTGAGATTCTCTGAGATTCTGTGAGAAAGGCCCTATTACATTCTCCATTTGCAGATGAGGAAACTGAGTCTCAAAGAAGCTTTGAGATTTGAGACTAAAAGCCCACCAGAGTCCCAAGGTGAGTGTGAGCTCCCACCTGTCAGCGTTATTTTGCAGCTCACTGTGAGAAAACTCCATGCTTATGAAGATAATTGCTGGGAACTTTCCAATGATACATATTTTAAATATTAGATTGTGACCCAGTCAGGATGCCAATGGGTCTCTTTTCAAGAAATGAAGCTAAGGTGAGAGAGATTTCAAAGATGGTGGTGGGGTTTGCCCTAAGGGGGCCGGCAGTGGTGTCTCCAATAGATTAGAAATAGAGAAGAGGGTGGGGCACCTGGGTGGCTCAGTCGGTTAATCATCTGCCTTCGGCTCAGGTCATGATCTTGGGGCCCTGGGATCAAGCCCTGCATCAGGCTTCCTGCTCGGCAGGGAGTCTACTTCTCCCTTTCCCTCTGCCCCTCCCTCCACTAGTGTTCTCTCTCTTTCTCAAATAAATAAATAAAATCTTTTAAAAAAAAGGGAATAGAGGGGCGCCTGGGTGGCTCAGTCATTAAGCGTCTGCCTTCAGCTCGGGTCGTGATCCCAGGGTCCTGGGATCGAGTCCCACATCGGGCTCCCTGCTCCGCGGGGAAGCCTGCTTCTTCCCTCCTTCTCCCCCTGCTTGTGTTCCCTCTCTTGCTATGTCTCTCTCTGTCAAATAAATAAATAAAATCTTAAAAAAAAAAAAAAAAAGGGAATAGAGAAGAAAGGCAAGAATAGAGGACAGTTCTAAACTACAGCCAATCTGTGCTCAAGAGAAAGGGCAGACATAGGTGTAGATTGGAAGGTGGGCACATAAAGAAAATAAAGAAGCCAGAAAGCCTCCAAAAGAGAAGGTACAGGGTAATGATAAAACTCTGTCTTGGGAGGTCTTCAGAGAGGAAGTAGCATCTAACCAGCACCTTTTTCCCATCCACAGACATAAAACTCAGCAATCTATGGGCTCCTATATCTTTGGACTCCTTTGAAAGAGTCTTTGTATCCCAGAGAGAACTTTAAAACTGTTCAATAAATGAAAGAATTTGACATTTAAAATTTACCACCTGGCTATAGTAGGTATCTTACAGTTTTGCCATATATCTCTCTTTATGTGGTCTTCCTCCTGCCCCCCCAACACACTCTGTGAGGTGATGGATGTGTTAATTAGCTCGAGTGTGGTAATCATTCACAATATATACATATATCAAATCATCATACAATACACATTCAATACATACAAGTCTTATTTGTTAATTATACCTCAGTAAAGATGGGGGACAAAAAAACAACAGTAAAATAAAAGTACCCTTCCACTGAATCCCCACTAAAAACTAAAATTAGGAAAAGAGGGCATTTGTTGAAAAACAAAAATACCCAGTGATTTTTAGGCATTAAGTAGATTAAAACTGCTGATCTGTATCTTGTTTAAAAACAAAGTTTACCTGACTTTAAGATGTTTCATGCCATTCCTTATCACTCTACCCAAAGAAAGGTTCCTACCACTCATCTGAGTTATCAGGAACTCTTGTTAAATACAGAGACAGGTGCAAAGTCAAGATATGTTGATGGTTAGTATAAAAGTATGAAATAGTCATATTTTAAGTGAACCTCTGGGCTGGTCTGACTAAAAAATATGAACCACCACTAAAGTCTAGCTGGAGTTAATTTTTCTCCAAATTAATTCCCCAAAATAAAACATAAAGAACATAAAAATGCAAAAAGTACCAAAGGTGAATGAATTAATTACGGCAAATGGAAAAAAATCTAATTCCAAACAAATGACTAACAAAACCTCCACAGAGTGATTCACATCATCTGAAAATTACAGTCATAAACTTTAAGATTAAATCCAAAGCAATTACAATCTAAAAGAGATTAATTTTTTCCAAGTTGAGGATATGAAAATTTAGAACATTTTATCATCAAGTCGCCTGAAAGGAGAGTTAGCCTTGAAAACACACTGCTTTCAAAGTGCCATGGAAATTAAATGTGGGGCAGGGGATAATATTATTATTTTACATTTTGTTCCTTGGAAGACTATATACAAGTCTTCTTTGGATACTCTATCAACCTTGTGATGAAAGAAGATGTTTCTGAGATACAAAGTACAAAGTAGGAAAAGTAGCAGGTGATTCTTCTTACTGCCTTATTAAAGCTCATATTTCCCTTTGGAGTTTGGTGATAATAGTACATAGTAATTCTCTCTGCCTATGAATGCAGCTAAAAATCACAATAGGGAGGGCGCCTGGGTGGCTCAGCTGGTTAAGCGACTGCCTTCAGCTCAGGTCATGATCCTGGAGTCCCGGGATCGAGTCCCGCATCGGGCTCCCTGCTCGGCAGGGAGTCTGCTTCTCCCTCTGACCCTCCCCCCTCTCGTGTGCTCTCTCTCTCTCAGTCTCTCTCTCAAATAAATAAATAAAATCTTTAAAAAAAAAAATCACAACAGGTGAGCTCAAAGTGCTTTTCCTTTAAAATCACATTTCCCTTTGCAAGTGTGGGAGAGCTATGCACTGCCTGCTAGAGGGGATTTATTCAAAAGTCTCCTTGCACTAACGGTTGGCTTTGGCTCCACTCCATATGTCCTGATTGATCTATTGATGGTCACGATCCTCCTATTCCAATGAGACTGCTGGAAAACCATCCAGCCAACCTCTTTTCACTGCTTTCCTATCAATCCACTCCACACGCTGCAGGTGGATTTACAATTTAAGGATTCGGAGGGGGCCGGAGAAAGTTAAGATACCAATTCCTCCATTCAGCTTATCGGTTTCCCATCTACCTGCTGTTCTTAGTGGATAAGGAAATATAAACTGCAAAATAAACATCTATTTGCCTTTACACGGTTTCATGCACAATAGCATAGTCCATTTTGCTCTATCGTGAAAGCATTCTTCTCTTATTTTTACAACTATTTTTTTTTTTTTAATTTCCCAAATCCAGTTCCTCCTGCGGTTTTCTGGATTTTCTTCAGAAATGTTTTACTGGTGTTGACAAACTATAACTATCCCTTAGAAAATGTATTCAGGATGTTTCCAATTACCTATGCCCCACTTCTGGCCAAATGCCCCTGGTAATTTGGCAGCATAAGAGCTTCACTCTCCAGAACGCTTCTCCTGGAATATTCCAGAATGTTTGGAGTCCATGACCAGATCTGATGAATAGACAGAGCTCAGTGACTTCATTACAAGGGTCCCTGCTCTAGCATTTGATGTGAAGGGTAAGACATAAGGCTGCTAATGAAACATGAAAAAGTGGGTGTAGAGTTGGAAAACCATGCATGGAGAGGGTTGACAGCATCAGAGCTGTGCAGATTTCTCCTTTGATGTGAAATCTTCAGTTTCCCTTGGATACTGCTGGGCTAGCCACTCTTCTGAAAGACATAACACTTTTAAGATTTCAAACCCACTGCTGATGAATTTTTCACATGGCAAGCTTCTATAGTAGCAAAGTTCTGAAAGAGCTTTTACCAATGTTGAAAGTAAGTAAAACTGTTGATCCCTGGATGGATTTCGATAGAACCAGCTAAAAAAATGGCTTGGGATTTCTTTAGGAAATGACTTCCTGACTTCACACTATCTGAGTTCTGCTACCCACTCTTTTCCTTGTTTTTGTTTGTTTGTTTGAGGTTTTGTGGTTTGTTTGTTTGTTTTGTACTTTTGTGTGGATATTTCCAGCTTACAGTGATTCCTATATGATTCTTCTACAGATATGTCATCATGACAGCATGCAGACACCCATCTGTGCTTCCTTAATAGTGAGTTTTACACTGTATTGTGTTCGTGGTTATTTGTGTCTATATTCTCTCCTGTAAGGTATTTGAGGACAAGAGTATTCATTTCGCATGATGCCTCAAACTCTCATCAGGCAATATTTAACAGAGGCAAGGGTAGGAATGAACATATTTTGCATGTTCATTTTGCTTTGGGAACTTTGCTTGGTGACTTAAATACAATTAATCATTTCATCCTCAGAACAGTGGTATGATCTAAATGCTATTGTCCTCATTTGCAACTGAAGACTTTTAAGGCTCAAAAAGTTCAAATAATTTGCCCCAAATTCTGAAGCTAGTCATTAATAGAGACGGAAACAAACTCTAATCCATCTCTAAGAGAAGTCACTGGATACATGTTTATTAAATGTATTGTAAAAATAAAATTGATCATTCTTTAGTAACATGTTATTTTATACAATTTTAAAAAGCTATAAAAGTGGTAACAGTCAGGATGAGCTATTAATTTTCAGATCACAAACAGCCCCAAAGGTTTATTTCTCCCTAAGACTATGGCCAATGTGGGCTGGTAGGGGGCTCTGCCCTTTATAGTCCCTCAAGAATTCAGGCTGGCCAGTTCCCTTCTCAACGCAAATCACAGTCTGGCTCTTGAAACTCCTATCTGGAAGGAAGACACTTCATTTCCACTCACATTTCATAGAGAAATAGGTCACATAGCCACACCTAACTTAAAAGGGAACAGTGAAATAAACTCCTACCATGTGCCCATAAAGAAGAGCATCAGTACATTTGTGAGCAACTCTAATGACCACGGCATATGTCTACCTATGATGTGAAGTGCACTGGAAAGATAAATTATACTCACTGTGTGTTTACATTCTTGCCTTGAAAGTTGTTTGTATCAAGTAGCTGCTGGCTTCTTGGAGGCTCTTGCCCTAAGACATTTGGAGTCTATTTATTCTTGGCCAGTGAGGTTATGGAGTGGTTATGGGCCTGATTCTGCTTTGGGAGGATCTTTAAAAAAAGGTGAAGTAGACCTTAAGACTGTCAATAGTTGACCCTTTTTTCTGTATTCGGTGATTCAGTGCACTAAATCTCTCTACAGCCACAGAGCACCTATGGCCTCCCTCTTGGCACACAGGTCTCTGTTAGACCAACCTGCTCCAAGAATCCAAGTCTCTGGGTTACTACTTGAAAGATGAATGTGCCATCACTCAGCAAAGGATTCATTCTCTATTTTTGTCCTAGGATTTCATGCCTCTGTCATTTGGGAAAATAATGTGAGGATGATTCTTAACACATAGGAGGACTTCACTGAGGGACTAGAAAAATATTAAGATTGCACAGAGTAGAGGTTTAATCAGACAAGCCCAGCATCAGACAAACCACACAACTGTGCTCTTGGAGTGACTTCAGAGAGGACCAGAGGGCAGACGTTATGAGTAATTACTGAAATCCCAAATCTGGGCTTCTACTTTAGAATCTCTTGGCTGCATTTGTAATGAACACAGCAGAGCAGATCCTGATAAGGTTCACTCTGCAAATACCAACATTTACTAATTACCAGCCACAAAGGTAAAACCTGGAATTAGAGCATTATAAGATACAATGATAAAATTGCAATACATTTTCAGAGCAAAGGACACCAATTTTCTTTGGCTAGATTATGTTGAACACATGCATTTTACAATCATACAATTGAAGGAAGGCAGGAGGTGAAAAGAAGACAAAAGCTCAAAGGTAAATGTAGTTGGTTTATAATCCCAGGGACATCTGGGAACTGGGTTAAGTGGCAAGAATTATTCTACTGAGGAGAGCTCAATATAGACTAGAAAGTTTAACTTCATTAGAAAGGAGGAGGTGACTACACAAAGTGTTAATCCTGCTCCCAATACAATCTGCATTCAGGGGAGAACCAGTGAAAAGAAAAGATCCACCATTACCCTAGGGAATCAAGTTTGTAACATAGTCTAAAGCAAAGGCTCAGTTTCCCAAGGACAACAGCTAACAAAGTCACGAGCTCTTGGCATCTACTGTAGATCAGCCAGGAGCGTCTAATGTAGCTAATTTACTCAATTTAAATGGACATGTTGCACTGTAATATAGTTTTTTTTTATTTGATTTTCAAATATGCCTTTGAAAAGGTAGCTCACTGTTCTTAGATCTATAATATACGTCTGAGAGTGCAGACACCTGCTTTTTCATATGTAGGAAATCCTTCCAGCATGTTATTGTCCAACAGCTGGATAATGCCAATTTTTTGAAACAACTTACCATTTGGCTACAAATTTAATTTCCTCCTAAAATTGATCCACTTACGGTAACCACATAACCTCAGAAATAACTAGTACGTTCTTCTTTCTCCTAACCAAAATTATGCCAGAATAGGTTTGAGGGGAGAAAAAAAATAGAGTTTTTTTTTTTTGAATTTCAGGAGAACTGAAAAGAAACAGTTCATTAACAAAAATATGCCTTAAAGTATAAATTACCTTCTCATGAAAAGAATTCGATTTATGATTCAACAGACAAGTATGTGTGCTGGGTAATCTTAGAAATCTGCATCTGCACAGGCTCCTAAGAATCAGAACCCAAACCGAGCTGTTGTAACTATTATGCAAAGCAAAAATGACTC
Organism: Leptonychotes weddellii; assembly: GCF_054177405.1. NCBI lineage: Eukaryota > Metazoa > Chordata > Mammalia > Carnivora > Phocidae > Leptonychotes > Leptonychotes weddellii. The sequence goes on along the minus strand of NC_138371.1, from coordinate 160,921,439 downwards.
ACAAAGTAGGCAATTTCCTAAAGCAAATTAAAATGCAGTAGCAAGCATTTCATGAATATTTGAGAGTTCTCTTTTTCTCAATGACAAGCACCTGCATGTCTTTTGCTACTTTTGCTGTTCAAAACACATTGAATAAATGGGGCTAAATCTTTACTCCAAAGGTGCCTGTGAAACACAACAGGGACCCATGTTGGAGGTAAGTTGTCTTGGTATTTCCAAAGATATTTAGACAAAAGCTTTGAGAAAATAATAATCTGTATGAATAAGCAAATGCTCTTCCTGTGCATACTAATGACATCAATGGAAGGCATAACATTTACTTGTGATATTGTTCTAGACTTGCACAATAGGCTGGCTCTCCGATCCCATGCTGAGTGAAATGAAGGCTCCCCCTTTCTTTTGTACTCAATGGCAATTTGGGTCAAGAAAAACACCAGCACGTCAGCGTATGGGTCCATGTTAAGTATGGTATGTTATTTGGAGAGGCAGAAGTAACCCAGCTCTCACAGTTTTAAAGATAACTACAACATTCAGTTGGTATTTATGCTAAATAAAGAACATACCTCGTTCGGAAGCAGCTTTTAACATGTCATTCTGAGGTTTGGCGCCTGGTAAATAACAGCCACTAATATATTTTTACCTTTACAGGTATGCAGTGCCAATGAACTCATAACATGTCCTTTTAGTCTTAAGGTCTAACTCAAATGACTTTGGCCAACATACACCTTCTAAATGCACCTGTTGATTCTTCCCCTTCTGTTCACACCCCCCGGCATGCGCTGAGTGTATGGGGACCACTGACAACCTCCTGCTCCCCAGGTTTGCTCTGTTACCATTCATTCTCCATCCCATTGGGGAAGCCACCTTCCTACAGGTGACCAGCAGTTCCCTTGCTTTCAAGTCTTCAGGCTGAAGCCCAAATGCGTCCGAGTGACATCCATGCACACTCTCTAGCCTTGTACACATCAGGGCCGCTCCTCATGCTTTATGCCACAACCTCCTCGCCCAGATTCTGCCCCCACCACCCTCCCTCCCCTACAACTGGAATGTCTTCCTTCTACTTTGTCCATTGATGTCCATGAGGATACTCCTTCCCCACTTTCACGAAGAAGGTTAACTTACCATCCCTCTGGCACTTCTGCAACACCTCTAATATTGTACACTTACATACAATACATTCTCAGCATGGCAGCCAAATCATTTCTGCCCTTCACTCATGACCTTCAAAGGCATTCCATCTCTCGCAGAATAAAATCCAGCCTCTGTGGCTCAATGTGATTCCGGCCCCTGCTCTTCCTCTGACTTCATCTTCTATCATGCCCCCAGCCCGCCATTTCCTTTGGCCACACCAAAGCCTCCTTGCCACTGCTTAGCCATGCCAAGCACGTTCCCACCCACCCTGGACACGACATACTCCCATTGCCAGGAACGCTTTTCTCTGGATATTGACTGAATGACTTGCTTTCCATTTCCCTGTTTTCTGCTGACACATCACCCATTGGCAAGGCCTTCCCAGACCACTCAAGTCTAAACAACAACCACATTTCCCAATGCTGGGGCAATCCCTACTTCCTTGTCCTGTATTGTTCACTACCGTATTACTGTCAGCTGAGCTCACACTGTCCACTCTGGACTATTCCTTCTACAATCACACCTCCCATCACTCTTTATCCTCTCATGCTGCTTATTTTTCCTCATACTATTTATCATCAGCTGACAAGTCTATACAACTCACTTAATTTGTTTATTTTCTTTCTCCCCCTACCAGAATAGAAGCCTGTAAGTCCATAAGCTATATTCCTAGTTTGTTAGAACATTGCATGGCACACAGTAGTCACTCAATTCATATTTATCGAATGAACGACTACTATATTTCTTAAGTTTGCTGTCTCCTGACTAAATCACTTAGACTTTTAACTTACAGAGGACATTCTTTTTTCATATGCTCAGTGCTATGCACAGTGCTTGGGAGAGAGAAGAGGTTTAATCAGTGTATTTAGTAAACAGAAAAGTGTTTCAGATCTTGGTCAATCCCCCCTAAAAAGGAGAAGTGATAATTTTTATATAGTTCTAAAAATATCCCACATACCAGAACAGAAAAAAAAAAAACCAATCTTTTGAGAATACAAATTTGGCTCATATTAGGACTATCTTATAGTCTACAGGCCTTTGTCAATACTAACCAAAAAGAAAAAAAAATAGGTAAACAAACCATCTATAATATAGGTACCTATAACACTTAGATATTTCATATCTATATCACTACTCATATCATTGAAGTTCCACTGACTGAAGCTGCTCACTGGAATAAAAGTAGCGTGTTGAGCTAGTGGGTATTTTTAAAATCGCTATTTCAAAGGCGTTTCATAATAACATAAGTATCTTAACTGCAGTTAGGGGAAAGAGGAATTTGTTTTCATCTTCTTTGACTAAAAGATTTGAAAATTTGTGTATGGTACATAAGTTCTACAATGTGACAAGAAGTAAGGGAACTGCCACCAAATTGAGGAATGACCAATGGAGGAAAGAGAGGAAAGAGAAATAGACTCTAACCTGACTCTTATAACATCAGTCCAACAAGTCGGAACAGTAGGTCAAGGCTGCCAAGTAGATAACAGCAGAGCCGCTCTTAGGAGCTGTTTCCTACCTTTCTGCTTTGCTTCTTATGCTTCTCAGGGACACTTCACACAGAGGGAAATACACCGACCAGCCCTAGTTTGGAGTCCTGAACACACCCTAGGCTTCTAAAAGTACAATCATTGTAGTCCGAATGAAAAGAAAGTTAGAGCCAGAGTACTTAAATAGAAACCACCATCCTTATAAAATGGGTTATGGAACCATTAATTGTCTGCTTAGGGCCTCAATTATAAGACCTCTAGAGTACCATTTCAAAAATTAAAGCTTAAAAGATGCACTGGTGGCCTGGAAAAGTTATTGTAGCCTCCAGAAATGTCTAACCTTCCCATAGGGGAATGAGAGTGCACACAGGGAAGCCAGCCTCATCTAGAAAAGTCATCATTTACCTCTTCCTTGCTTCTGGACATGCCAGTTTAATGATACTTTGAGCAATCTCCAATAGCTATCTTCTTAGTGAACTCTTTGTTTTTTCCTACTAGAATAAAATAAGGGCAATATTTCCTATGAGAAAATACATGATTTCTTACTGGCTAGCTGAAAGTCTTTAACACCATCTACCAACCACACAACATAACAAATTTTGCAAATCCTCAAAACAAATGAACTCATTTTGGACACATTCTGGGGGTGCCTGGGTGGCTCAGTTAAGTGTCTGACTCTTGATTTCAACTCAGGCCATGATCTCAGGGTTGTGAGATTGAGCCTCACACAGGGCTCTGCGCTGGGCATGGAGCCTATTGAAGATTCTCTCTCTCCCTCTCCCTCTGCAACCACCCCCCAAAAAGAACACATTCTGTAGGCTTAACTGGGAGCTCCTAACCTTTATCTAGCCCCTGACAGATCTCTTCAGGCCCTGGGGTGGGCTGAGAGCCACGCAAATAAGCAAATGTACCAAACTACAGCCCTTAAAGAGGTTTCTCCCATCTGAACAAACTGCCTATAGCAAAGCCTACTGGCCACAAGAGCCTGGACAGTAACTACACCCAGTAACAAGAGAAGGACAGAAGGATACAGGAGAGTAACCATCGGGCCCAAATCATAGGAACAGAAATAATGAGGCTATTCTATAATAGAAATGCAAATAATCCTCATTTGTCTGCAGATTCTATTTTTGCCAATTTGCCTAATTGCTAAAATTTATTTGCAACCCCCAAATCCATGTCTGCCACACTCACAGTCACTCACACAAATGCACAGAGTAAGAAAAAATTGGGGTTACTGGACATTCATGTTTCCAGCTGAGCCTGAACTAGGCAACTCTCTGCCTGGTTTTGGTCCTCATACCATAAACAAGTGACCTCTTAGTGTTCTATTTAGTGCCCCCTTTTTTGCATTTTTGTGGGGGTTTTTTGTTTGTTTGTTTGGTGATCTGGCTGTTTAACATGGCCCTCAAGTACTGGGCTGGGGTGTTACTATCTAGCACCCCACAGCAGGAAGCCTTGGTGTGCCTTACTGGGAAAAAACGTGTGTTAGATAAGCTTCATTCAGACCTGACTTATTGTGCTGTTGACTGTGAGTTCACTACTGATGAATCAAATATATATAGTACCTTTAAACAGAAAAAAAAGGTTATATATTGATGGTTGATGAAAATATGGAGTGTAGAGGCTCACAGGAACCTAACCTTGTATTTCCCCCCCAGGCACAGAAGTTCAGTGTTCCCTACTCAGGGTGTGCAACTACTTGATAGAACATAATTACCACATATAATGAGGTTGAGTTAAGGCTGAAGAATTTTTTTAGGCCACAGCTAATAGGAAATGGTAGCTAGCTCATATGCTATTGTATTAATTGTATCAATATAACATGTTATAATTATAGATTCTTTTAGTGCAATCTTAATTCCAGCTCAAATACCTTTGGATTCTTTTCATATCCCTTCCCATCCAATGTGTCCTGGAATAAACTACAGCAACAAAACACATTAGGACATTGGTCCATTATTTTGTTAAACTAATTAACCACTATGATTCATTTCCCACACAGGGAAGTAGAGAATTATACTGTAAATTGAATTAGGGTAGACATAACTGGGGTTTGTGCCCTATATATTTACTAGTTATATAACCTGAAAAAATAACTTTACTTCTCTAATCTTCAATTTCCTGAGGTTGCATGAGGAATAAATGAAATACTGTACAGAAAATTGCACATGAGTAACATATAGTAGGAGCTCAGTTATTTCCTTTTAGTTTATGATCAGTAATACTGTTATTTTTCTTGTTAAGAATTTATTTTCAACTCAAGACTTCTGCCTTTTCTCTACTATTCTCTCTAATTTTTGAGTGCATGTTCACCGATTAACCAGTTTTAATGGAATGCCTATTCTACACCATACTATGGTCTCATCACCAATGACACACCGTGAAAAAGGCCCAGTTTTCACCACTAAAAAGGCTGTAATCCACTGAGCGAAGGCAAAAAAGAATATGTAGGTATGATTTTTTAGAATGAAGTCAGATGTTAAGGGATATGAGGAATGCTATAAATTGAGCAGAATGGGTAGAAGGAGTTGGGGAAATAAGATGTTAAAAAACATCTTCCTATAAAAGGTCAATTTAATATGCCTTGATGTGTGAGCAGAAGATAATCATGGAAGTCAAGAGGCATTTCACACTAAGGTAGCAGCCTACACAGAGACCAGGGGGCAGGAAAGAAAAGGTGAGTTTGGAGTCTCACAAGAACTTCACCATGGTTATAAGAAAGGTTAAAATGAGGATGAATGGGCCTCAAAATTCTTATGGCTCCAGCATTTTCTCTATCAGTATCTCCACTTGTGGAAAAATGAAGGAATGAATGAAGTAAAATAAGTTACGGGGAGGACATTAGATGATCATGCTCCAATTTAACAAAATTACCAAAAACTTAGAGCAACTATGTCAAGGTCGGCACTTCTAACAGGTCATGACGCACTGAAAGTAGAAGGCACCATGAGAGAATGTTGCAATGGGGTGTTGTAAACTAGGTTGCTGCCATGGGGCCAGGGCCCAGGGCTACTCTGGTGGATGGGAGCCTGAGGAATGAGATCATTTCATAAATGCTCATCTAACAATATCACGGAGTTTAAAAGTAATGTAGATCTGGCCCTGGAGATCAGGCTGGTGTTTTGCAGCTCTCAGGAAACTTTCAAACTGGTGCTCAAACACTGTTTCTTTCAACTACGCTGTTCATCATAATAGGAACATGGTCTACGGAACAAAACAACCCAAAGCATAAACAGTTGGGTTTTTATACAATATATACATATAGCCTGCCACAAGCTTAAGGAGAACAGTTGAGAAGCATTTTATTTGTTCATTGATACGAGTCAGGTTCATCACATCTCCACCATGTCCAAGTACAGCTAGTCTGATGGACCAGCCAGGCAAGAAAGCCATTCTGATAAACAAGCTGTGTAGTAATTAGGGAGACAAGAAAACTCAATTGTACCATATACTAAACATGGGGCAGAAAACAATGGATGTTATAAAACTCAACTGAACATAATTTGGACTTTCTCCTGGTGCTCTTTCCTGATTCAGTTGGCCCTTTCAAGATTGTGTATCTCCTTACTGTTACCATTCCTATAAAATAAAGTAATATTTCCTCCGTACATGTGCAGAGGAGCTAGTAAAAGTGAGTTCAGGTCAACCTGAATATAGTTACCCTTTTAAAATATATCTGAAATCTTAAGGAAGAAAGTCCTATTGTAGTTCAGTTTTTCCCATGTTCTCCCATTTCTTGCTCATTTAGAAAGCGGCTACAGAAACTGGTTTGTTACCACCTTACATTACTTTGAAGAAATTAAATAAGAAGTGATCAGCCTCAAGTAAAAGTGGTGATTGTGAAGTGAATGCCTGGCAAGTTTACACGGGGCCATGTTCAGAGTGACAAATTACAGAAGTTGTTGTTCACGAACACAGATAGTAGGGGCAAATTAAATACAGACTCCTGCATTATCTAAAGACTACAGTATGAGCAAGCTGACCCCCAAAGCAGTGCAATTATTAAACAAACAACAACAAAAAACCATGGTTCTTTCAAAAGTCAAATGCTTGTTTAAGAATTATTAAGCAATACCACATTGGGACATATTTTTGAAGTGGTGAAGGACTATTCACACTTAATCATTAGACATAATGAATGCCAAAGAGAACAGAAACTAACAATTATTATTACTTAAATAATTATTATAAGAATAATTGTTATCAATTGAAGTTAATAAAGAGAGCAAAATATCTCTTAACCATTTCAATACAGAATTAAGTAACATTTTATTTATTTATTTATTTTTAAATTTTATTTTATTTTATTATGTTATGTTAGTCACCATACATTACATCATTAGTTGTTGATGTAGTGTTCCATGATTCATTGTTTGCGTATAACACCCAGTGCTCCATGTAATATGTGCCCTCCTTAATACCCGTCACCAGGCTAAGTAATATTTTAAAAGTCACCAAAGCCAGGGCGCCAACATAGCTCAGTTGGTTCAGCATCTGACTCTTGATTTTGGCTCAAGTCATGATCTTGGAGTCCTGGGATTGAGCTCCTTCTGGAGCCACCATCAGGCTCTGTGCTCAGTGTGGAGTTGGCTTGAGACTCTCCCTCCCTCTGCCTCTGCCCCTCTCCCTGCTCTCTCACTCTCTCAAAATAAATAAATAAAATCTTAAAAAAAAAAAAGTCACTAAAGCCTCTACTATTGGCAGATCAACACATTATTAGTTCTTCCGAAAAAACTGGGATTTACATCCTGCATTTACAATAAGAACAAAATAACAAAATGCCACAATGATGACTCTAAGTTTAAGCATAAAGCTCGAACATTAAATATACGTATTTGCATCTTACTCCCTTAACACAAAAAAGCGCATTAACAGACACTAGGAATTCTTTTCCATACTAAGAATTGGAATTAAAGGATGAAATTTTTACTAATATAATATCAATAATTAAAATTATCAGCTATATTTATTTACTGTGCACACAGCAAGAGAAAATATTAAGATCACATGATTGTTAACTTCTAGTGGCTTTATTATCAGAGTAGATGGTCTAAAAATTTCCTTTCTATTTGAAAATGAGGAGGAATATTAGAATGACTATATAAGGAATTTTCTCAGAAATATGGCAGAAAATAATTAAGTTATAGAGGTAAAACACTGTGTGTACTTTAAAATAAAAGCTGTTAAAGTTCATTGGTATTTTCAGTAGGGACATGCTTGGAAGTCATCCAGATCCTGGATACCAGATCTTTTATACAATAGTCCACATTCGACAACTAATCAACAGTCATGGCACTTTTAGCTCTAAAAAAACAAAATGTAGATACTCCACCCAAAAGGGCCAAGAAGCCAGTGACTATACCAAGAACCATTATTTGTAATCATAACCAGAAAAGGGGTTTTGTTATCTCTTTTCTTTGGGGGATTTTTAGAGGGAACAAAGCAGGAATGAAACGTTACATAGAAAAAGAAGACATAATTTTAGAATGATAGCTTATATTTTAAAATATTTTGACCTAAGTTTCATATTTTATATATGTGCTCTCCTCCTCTTTCATTATTACATGCATATTTGCATGAAAACAGACCAAATTTCAATATTTATCTGGCTCATGTGGCTTAGTCTCCACCTGAACTCTTAATCCTCCCTTTGTGACATAAATCCAGTAGCTGTGGAAATCATTCCATGCCACTGATGGAGGATTATAGCTTCATGTAGGCAATATGCAGCTAGAACAACAGATGAATACTTCTTAACAACCCAAAGTCTGGAGCAGAAAGTACTGAGAAAAGAAATTATAAAATGGTGAAATCACAGCTGTCACAGAACTATAATCACACCATCATTACTGATATTAGTGATATGATTTATTAACTATTCCTTAACTAAGGTTTGTGGGCAACAATTATCATTAAGAAATTGTACAGGCATGTCATAATTATTACTAGGATACCTAATGTGGTGAAGGACCCTGTCTTGAGTAATCCTCGGTATGGGTAAGAATTCCAACTCTCTTACTCACAAGCTGTGAGATCTTGGACCCAAGAAGACAATATAAACTTGACAGCATTGTTGAGTTAAAATATGAACATAATTCAATAACTTGTGTCAAGTAGCCAGCTCTGGGTATGGAATATATGTGAGGACTCTACACTGGTAGTTAGAATTAGCATTTGTGGAACATTTGGGGTCATCTATCATGTTAACCAGGTAATTGCCTATTATTCTTCAAGATATTCTAAATATCTAAGGTTGTCTTCATTTAAGTTTGTCTTCATCTATTAATTTAGGCATCAAATGCATTTGTTCCTCGTTATTCATGGATTCCATAATGTGAATTTGCCTACTTACTCAAGTGTATTTGTAACCACAAAACAAGTACTCATGACACTCTCGCCGTCATTTGTGGACATGCACAAAGTGGTGAAAATTTCACTCTGACGCACAACCTTCCAATCTCAGGCTGAACAAGGCAATGCCATGCCTTCTTGCTTCAGCCAGCTCTCACATGGCAAACGAGTGTCCCTTTAAAGTCTATTTAGTGCCACATCATTTGCATCTTTGTTTTTTGCTGGTGATTTCACTGTTTCAAATGTAGTGCTCAAGTGCTGACTTGTGGGCCTAACTACAAGAATGTTGTGATGTGCCTTACAAAGAAAATACATGTATTAGAGAAGCTTCATTCAGGCACAAGTTATAGTGTTGTGTGTGAGATCAACGTTAATGAATCAACAATAAGGTACATCCAGAAAAAGGAAGTGGAAATTCTTGGATCTGTATGTGCGGCTGGCCTGAAAGGGCTAAAGTCACCTCTACAGTGGTTTAATTTGTGGTTTCCTGAGGTAAGTTTTAGAAAATTTATTTTTTAAAGAAAGCATAGTGGACAGCATTGTAGTGTAGTTGAAAGCCAAAGAAGTTTATGGCCATGTAATTAACTCATTAATTAATTACACATAATTAATTAATTATAAGAAATATATTTATTCATGTATATAAAATGATACAAGGTTATGTACTTAACAGTTGATGCAATGTTGTGACCAGAGGCTCACAGGAACTTAACCTTCTATTTCTCCTAAGAACGATGGTAATTAGCTAATTCACTATTTGTGGTGACTTCACGCAACACAAATACCACACAAAATGAGAAGCAACTAGATATAAAATCTTTAAAGACCATCTACCAATTCAAATCTCTACTACAGTGCATAGAGTTCCCAGACACAAATACAAGGCACCCAGTTGAATCTGCATTTCAGAAGAACAATATTTTTTTTAGTGTAAATATGCCCCATTCAATATTTAAAACTCGATTTTAAGCAGGCATCCTGTATTGTTACTTGCTAAATCTGGCACCCTATTAGGGCAAAACCAACTCTTCTCTTGCATATCTAAGTAACACTGTCCTTGCTTTCATACTTTCATTTTTAATCCAATAGAATTTTTAAATCAAAGGTATCACTTTTTGCTGTCAGACTATTTTCTCTCTCGTATTCAAAAATCTTCCAGTACTTTCATGTTGTATTCTTTCTTTCTTTTGTTTATATATTTTTTAAAAGATTTACTTTAGAGAGAGAGAGAGACAGAGCGTGAGAGTGGGAGAGGGAGAGGGAGAGAGAACGTCAAATTGACTCTGAGCTGAGCACAGAGCCCAACATGGGGCTCGATCTCAGGACCCTGAGATCACAACCTGAGCCAAAATCAAGAGGTGGATGCTTAACTGACTGAGCCACCCAGGAGTCCCTCATCTGTTTATATTTTGAAGAAAATGAAATGTGTGGTTTTGTAAGTTTATTTTCCTTGAAAATTTGTCCTCACCAAAATGTAAAATACCAACTTCCTTCCTGAGAGAACACTGTATTAAAAAGAAAAAACAGATGCCAAATCTAAAGGGTTAATCTTATTTCTCAAAAATTACAAATGATTATATACTATATCTCATATTATCTTAAATCTGAAAATATCAACATTGTCTACCCAAATGAAACAACTGCTCCAAACTGGTTGTATTTAAAAAACATGACACATAACACACAGTCACTGAACTTACTAGCATTTGATCTGCTAATTCTAATAGAGATGAGAGCTTGCATCCCTTGTTCTACCCGTCAAACCCTAAAATTCCTATTAAGTCCTTCTCCCATCTATAAGGTTTGTTCCCCCCCGCCCCCGCCAAGATTGCATTGTTATAGCCTCCAGAATTACGGTCTGATATGCACTCCAAAGAAACAGACAACTAGACATCATAGGCATGATCGCCATCCACCAATAACCATTTCACCTCTACTTGCCGGCAAAAGGGAGATGCTGCTCTCACTCCTATTTTAAAGATGCCCCTAGGTTGGCTGTGACCAGTGCCATCATCAGAGGGGAAGTGATGTGTGTCATTTCTGAATGGGAAGCATTTAATTGCTGGTGCTCTACCCTCCAGCAACTCTTTCACTGCCATCGTGAATGTAAAACCACATGCTGTCAGAGGGACATCATCAGATGAAAACTGCCTGATTGGCCGAACCAGCACACGGAGGAGCCTGGGCCAGCGAGCAGGGGCCAGGGAGCTAGACCCTCGGGCAAATCCCTCTTGCAGCCTCTTCTTCATGGTCCACTAGCTAAAAATGGTTTTAACATTTTGAAATGTAATATATGAAAATGACTAATATCCTTTTAGCCAGGATAGTTACTCAATTTTGCCCCTTGGCTCAGCAGGCTTAAAATATTGACTCTCTGGCCCTTTGCAGAAACTTTGCAAACCCTTGCACCACTCACCCAGACCCACAGCAACCTTCGTGTGAGCAAGATATAAACTTGTGTAACACAACTGAGATTTATTTGTCACAGCGATAATAGGGACTGCAGTTTCAATACTGTCACTCAGTAGTGATCAAATAAATGCTCTGAGGTTCAGCTTCTGCCTTGTCAAATGGGTGCTAGTTAAATAAGATAAACTATATGAATATATTACTGGAAGTCATAAATGAGCCAGGATGGGAGATTACACAGGCCCTGCTGAGGCTATGTTGAAGGAGGTAAAACAATGTATTGATCATAAAACTCTCTGCTACACAATTTTGCCCAAGTCCCGCCCTTTTTAGGATAAATTTGTCAGCACATGTTTAAATTCTTCTAAGTGTCACTTTTTAATTTTCCTCATGCATCTTTCAGTGTAGCATTTGGTGGGCACTATATCAGCCTCGTGGTCCAACAAACACCTACCCCAATGGATGCAGTCAGGCATAAATTTCAAATGAAAATGAACTACCACTCATTTTTTACATCAACTTGGACAGTTTGAAAATTCAGAGGAGATTTCATGAGAAATTTTTGCAAACAATTTCTGTCCCATAAATAAATAAGCCTATGGGACCTCAAGCCCAGATTCCTTCAAAGAAGAAATTTTCCTCACCACTTCTGGTTCCCTGCCTTATTTAAGATGAGAGATTTTCTGCTGGGTATAGTTCTTGGGGCTGATTATTCCCTAGGGTGCTACTTCTCTTGAGAGGAGTCTGTATCAAATTACTGCCCAGAAGTTTAGGATTCATGCATTTTAGAAAACACCCTCTCTGATTTCAAAAGCCAATCCCAACTATATTCACATTTTCAGTCTTAGCAATCCTATGTAATTAAACAACATATTGATAACAGAAAACAATGTGGAGTGGATTTCATTGTATTTGTAATAATTCACTGATTGTAGGTGGAAAGTTCAGAAATACATGAAATCAAGTCCTCATTGAAGAAAAGGACTTTAAATAGTATCGAGAATGTACATAAAGTACCAGGAGGTTCTCCGTAATAGGAAAATGCATCACAGACTCAGAGTGAGGTAAGTGCCATTTTCAGGTGTAATTTCTCACACATCCACGTGGATTAGTTCCTTAGGTGTGACATTTTGTAGGAGGCTTTTCTGTGGGAGGAGACTGGGCACCAGTATTAGGAGAAACAGGTTAGAATGCTGTTGGAAACTTAATGTTCTTAGTGCTCATTGTCTATTTTTAACCTTAACACTTCCTATGCTCTTTAAAAAGTGATTATATGGAACCCCTTTCACTGTGCATGAACAAGATTTTCATTATGGAAAAATGATGTTTAAGCAGAGCTGCATAAAAACTTAAAAAAATATTTCTAGCATGCGTCTGCTAATTTGCCATTTTACGCAAATAAAACATGTGAGTTAATATTGAAGATGAGCTCTGCGGATGCAAAATAGATCTACACCCATGAAATATTAAGTAATATGCAATTATTTTTTTACAGTTTGGATGCTTTTCACATAAAAAGGAGTATTCTCACTACTTCACAGACACACAAATTGAAATGTCCTCCTCCCCTCTGGCCCTGGCCAAACTTACTACCCTTGACTATTCTCCAGTGTTCCCTTATCCGAAGGTCTGAAGCTCTGAATTTCTTCACTGACCACAACTGCCACCCTCTCTCTCCAGGCTTCTAGTGTTTTACTCTCTTGTTCCTCAAGCTCTTTCCAACCCCCATCCCACCATCAGATAAATCATTAGTCTGCCTACCACTCCCCTACCAGCTGATGCCCTCTGTCCCCACACCTCACACCAAACACCAGCCCAGAATCACTTGCATCCTATGTCCTATCTGCTCATGGTGGGCAAAGGCAGTCCAAAGAATTCCAAGAAATAAGAGGACATAGTATTGAAAAATGACAAGCACAAAGCCCTGTGAGTACTGAGGAGCAAGGATTTCCCACTTGAGAAACCGAGGCTTCATCACAGAGCCCAGCCTTGAAGAGTCGGTAAGATTTTTACAAGCAGATATCAAGTTGGGAAGATACTGGTAAAAGTCCGTGCAGACACCCATCTTTGTATGTTCCTTGAAATGTATTTTTTTTTAATTTTTTATTAAAAAATTTTTATTTATTTTTGAGAGAGAGAAGGGGGAGCAGCAGAGGGAGAGGGAGAAGCAGACTCCCCGCTGAGCAGTGAGCCCGATGCGGGACTCGATCCCAGGACCCTGGGACCATGATCTGAGCCGAAGGCAGACGCTTAACTGAATGAACCACCCAGACACCGTGTACCTTGAAATTTATAAACAGTTGTGATTTACCATCCTAAAATCTCAGTTAAGCCACATTTAACTTCTTAACAACAACAATAAAAAAAGGTAATTTGGGACTCTAAGAGTCAAACATGAACAAAAGTGGAAAAAGGATGGTAAACAATGTACATTGTGTTCATTTTCTTATGGAGGTTCCAAAGACCTCAAGCCTAGCAGCGCCTCTGCAATTAGTAAGTGTCCGAATTCTGTGTGTTGTCTCCCTAGCCATCTACCTCCCTATTCCCGTGTCTTTAAAAATCTCCAGATTTTCATTCAGGTGTCAACTCCCCACCTCACAAAGGAGAAGCCAACCCCATCCCCAGCCAAGCCTGGGTTCTCACTGGCTTAAGCCAACCAGTATACTCCATCCCACTGCCTATTCTATGACAGGCTCAGATCAAAGAGTGTATGAGCCCTAACCCGGTCCTGTTCTGGGATCTGCTCAGAAGCACAGACAGCAGTCCTTCTTCATGAAGTGCACGCCAGTATGGAAGATGGAAACCGCAACAGCAGCTGAAGGGCGACTATGGCCTTGAGAGAATATTCCAGTGTAGCCAAACAGCTCTGCCTTGTCCTCACAAATAGCCTTTTGCCACCACGGAAACTTCTACTTTAGAATGGATTTGGAGCTCTGATAAAATAAACAAATCTGTCAACCTACTGTTCTCTTATATTCAAACCAGTAGGTCACATCCTTAAGGAATCCGGAAGCATCACTTGGGATAGTCTGCTGAATTGGGTCGTAAGTAGACATGGTTGGATATCTATCGTACCTGCCTCTGCCCTCAAAATGAAATGGCGTGTGGTGTGTGTGGGGGTGTGTGTGTGGGAGTGAAAAGAGACTAAGGATTGTAGACAGCATTATGAGAACTTTGGTCTCCCTACTTTAAGTACATTTCCAGGATCAGTAAACAAATGATTAATGAATAAACACACATGAATGGATTTAAAAAAAATTGAACACAAGGCTTTCTGCATGGACATTTTACATCATCTGTCCTAAATTCTAATATTGTTTTCAGAATGCTGACAATTGAATCCAGCCTAAGAAAGCATTTTGAGGAGAAAAAGACCTGTGATCAGGTTTTTGAGGCATACGCTCTTACTGGCAATGAAACTCAAAGCAATGAACAGATCAATGCCATCAGAATGCGGCATGTATGTTTCCATAGTTGGAAGGGACAAGACCTTTTAAAATACATCCTCAAGGGTTTGTAGGTATATCCAAGAACTCAAAGTCATATACCTTCCATTAAAAGGGCAGAATGCCTTTTTTTTTTTCTTCTTCTTTTTTTTAATGAGTGCAACAAGCACTTTAGGAACAGGGACAAAAGCAGCCCAAGTGACTAGCAGGGAAAAATCAGAAGCTGGGCAAGTCACACAAAGCCCAGAGCTGGGCAACATTTGATCAGTAACTGCACAGGCTGCCTGGCAGCTTCCGAGAACTCTCATAGAGCACAACAAGGACAAAGTGCCAAATTTAGAAAACCATGGCAGCCAGCAGCTGGGATTTCACAGCTTGGAGCTATCCTGAAGCCATGACCAACTGGGGCAACCGGCCTCAGCTTCTCGGTGACCCAAGGAAGCAACAGAGGTGAAGAAGGAGCGGATCCCCTTGCTTTCTAAACAATACTATGAAGTTAGCAACTTTTGAGCACAGAATCCCCAACATATCTAAGAACATGGGCTGACCTCCCTTCACCCTGCAGTATAACTTCTTTGGGCAGACTTTGGTTTACTACATCCAGAATTCCCTACAGATAATCTTGGCTCTCTGGGACACTTAGGTAATTTCTGTAAATGACCTTTTGTTCACCCATCAGCATGATCATCATTACTGGTTCTCCAGCTCAGAGAATGCCAAGCACAAATTAAGTTCATACGAGCCTTATCCCGCAGTCAAAGATGCGGGTTCTGTTTCCCTACCAATTTCACACGAATAATTTAAGGCCCTGATATCAATTTGCCCTTCATCCTCCAACTATGTCAACATTGTGTTCTTTAACATAAAAGTTTCATTTTTAGTGTTTTTTTTTTTTCTGTGTTAAATGGCCATACATCTCTGTTAACTGACCAGGATTACACAGCATATGGAATGCCAGACCTCCTCTCTTTGAAATACAATTTCCTTTTGGCTTTTTGCCCAAACACAGTTAAGTAGTATTAGCTCCCCAGGCAGACCTCATCGTCTTTGAGTTAAATACAGTAAGAAGTGCTGATGCTTCTATTTCACTAATATCTTTGCTCTATAATCCTTTATTTTATGACCTGCCCCTGGCTGCTCCCTGAGTGAAGAACTTGCTGTTCATAAAGCGGGGTGACAAGTCTCATCAAATAATGATAAAGAAAATGGTGTTACTTTAGCTTGCACATGAGCAATCAGAACACAATATGAATGTAGATGCTCTAGGCTACTATCTGATCCAATGTAAAAAGTAAAACATTATGCTTTCATCCAACATGAGAAAAATCTAGATTTTTGTTGTTTTAATCTTTTACTCATAAAAGAGACACAGACAAAATCAAACACAGAGAGTCATGTTCGAACAACATGATGGCATCAATGTCATCATTTCAGAAGCCTGTAAAGCATTTCTTGGATTAGCATGCCAAAAGCACAGTGAATCACAGACCTGTACCTCTGAAACAAATAATACAGTATATGTTAAAAAAAAAAAAAAAGAAGAAGAAGAAGAAGATAGCAGGAGGGAAGAATGAAGGGGGGAAATCGGAGGGGGAGAGGAACCATGAGAGATGATGGACTCTGAGAAACAAACTGAGGGTTCTAGAGGGGAGGGGGTGGGGGATGGGGTAGCCTGGTGATGGGTATTAAGGAGGGCATGTTCTGCATGGAGCACGGGGTGTTATATGAAAACAATGGATCGTGGAACACTACATCAAAAACTAATGATGTAATGTATGGTGATTAACATAACAATAAAAAATTAAAAAAAAATTCAATATGGGTTGGAGTTAATAATTCTCAAATTGCTGAGCAATAATCAGATCAGAAACTTATAAACTTGATAATTATGAATTTTTCTTCCTAACAGACTCCACCTTTTATTATATTCAACACACACACACACAATAATATAACAAATCCTCTAGGCCAGGTCTATTTTTAAGAGCTTTACAAATATTAACTTACTAAATCTTCATAACAACTATATAGACTAGCTTCTAAATTACCAAAACTTTTTACAGATGAAGGAGCTCAGGCACAGAGAGGTTAAGTAAGTTGCCCAAGGTCACAGAGCTTGTAGGTTACAGAGCCAGACAGTCTGGCTCCAAAGTCTATATATTCACCCACTGTAATAGGTTGCCTCTCTTCTAAAAAGCAGTGTTGAATATAAAACCCAGCCTTTGAAACCTTTGATTAACACTAGTTAAGTTTTGTTTAAAAAGAATAGTGGACCAACTTCAAACATGGTTAAAGAAAAAATAGTACATATGTATATATTTTTTACTTTGAAAAAGCCTTATCAATGTGATAAGGTGGAGGAGACAGATTATGGATCTTGGTTTCTAAAACCTTCAATAAATGAAACAGGTTTAAAATTTAAATTTAACTTAAATTTAAATTCGGTTTTGATAAGCTTCTTAAATGACTATTGCCACTTCCCCTAGGACATATTGATTTCACATCTTACTGTCTGTTTCTAGAAAATAGGGAAAGAAAAGTATCTGGTTTTTATTTATTTATTTATTTTTTAAAGATTTTATTTATTTATTTGAGACAGAGAGAATGAGAGAGACAGAGAGCACATGAGAGGGGGGAGGGTCAGAGGGAGAAGCAGACTCCCTGCCGAGCTGGGAGCCCGATGCGGGACTCGATCCAGGGACTCCAGGATCATGACCTGAGCCGAAGGCAGTCGCTTAACCAACTGAGCCACCCAGGCGCCCAGTATCTGGTTTTTAAATGCCTATCCGACTTCTCTCCTGAAAACAGTGTTATGTTCAAATACCAATGACACGGGGAAAAGAAAAGAAGCAGAAAGGGTCTGGACAGGGAAATAAATGATCAGTGCAAACTCTCTTCAATCAAGGCTCTGTTGTCCCTAAACTTCCTGCCTCTTCCCTACCCCCCACTCCTCCAAACTTAGTCCTGCACCCAAGGTACTGTCTCCGCTGCCCCCCAGTCTTCTCAAAAACCCTTTCCCACTTAATTCAGGGCACTGGCAGCTGATTCCTTTGGCTTTTAGTCATTCCTTTTCTCTGGTATCTGCTCTGCCTTTCCCCTTCAAACTAAAGAAAGGTTTCTTAGATGTGTTCCTTGGGATGATAACGGCGATAATACCAATAAGTTAATAAATACTACTCCCAGGCACTATGCTAACTGTCTTGCATATTTATATTTTAAGTCTCATAATAACACTGCCACGTTAGGTATGGATGACAGCCAAGATATTTAACACCAGTTAGAATAGTCGCTGGCCAGAAACAACGGGTGGGGTTGGAAGTGTGCACACTGCTGAGTTTCAATCCGCCCTGAGGAAGTGTGTAGATTTCCCGTTTGGGACATAAGCAAAGCCTACGAGCACATTAAAGGCTCTGACACGTCCAGAAAAGAAACCTGTTTTCCATTACTGACCCCAGAGTTTTTCAAACTCTGGTTGGGAAAAAAACTTCTTCATACAGCACCTATTAGCAATAGTCCAAAAACACCGTTCGGGAAATGTGAGTCTAGAAATCTACACAAGTTTCTGAAAAAATTTCCCTGGCCCCTGAGGGCCACTGAACATCAAGGATACCTTTCTCTATCTTGGAAATCCTTTCCCTCAGCCACACTCACACCAAAACGTTCACGCTCACTCCACTGTTTCCTCTGTCTTTTATAACTATGTTCCCTCCAGTCACCCCAAAGTGTAGGGATTTTTGAGGATTCCATTTTCTACCATTTTCACTTCTAAATCTCCTGCTTGTCCAAGAGGAATAACACAGAGGTTGTAATGATCTTGCCTACAGGAGAATCTTCCTTAAATCTGCATTCCACTCCAGATCACTTCCTTGAGCTTCAGAGTCATATATCCCATCCCCTCCTAGACAATTATGTGTGAAGGAATTGTGAAATCTCGATCCTGAGAGGCAGAAGAATAAATTCCACCTCCCTACTCCACCTCCTGACCAAACTCCATAGCCTGGCTCTTCTCATCACCTCTATTTCCGCTAGAAGCAACGCCGTCCACCTCGTAGATTCTACCAGGAATCTGAGAAAGGCTTTGTTTGCTCCCCCTCCATTACCCACCCACACCCAACCAATACATGTCTAAGGTAACCATATAAAATATCAACCAAATAAAGACACTTTTGAAAATGAACAGGATAAAGGGAGGGTTATTAATAAAAATGCGATAACTAGTATAAACCGGGACTGTCCCCCCAAACTGAGATGGATGGTCATGCAACATTTCCCCTCTTCTTGAGAGCCTGAAAACTGCCCATTAACAGAACCCCTGTAATTAATTCATGACTGATCATCCTATCTCATAGCTCATCCTCCTCAACTCCCCCTTCTCAATAAGAGCTATCAAAGTGAGCCAGTTTAAGCCTAAATCGGGCAAAGTTATGGTTTTGCTTAGGACAAAATCTTATTCCGCCACTCCTTCTGCCAGACTTAAGCTTTTTTCCCCCACCTGTATTTTGTACCTGCTGATCCCTCTCTCTGCTAGAATGTCCTTCATTCCCTTCACCTGTCCTCCTGTCACTGATTGACCTGGTTCATTTTATTCATCCCTTAAAACTTAGCCTAAGTATCGGGCGCCTGGGTGGCTCAGTTGGTTAAGCGACTGCCTTCGGCTCAGGTCATGATCCTGGAGTCCCTGGATCGAGTCCCGCATCGGGCTCCCTGCTCGGCAGGGAGTCTGTTTCTCCCTCTCCCACTCCCCGTTTGTGTTCCCTCTCTCGCTGTGTCTTTCTCTGTCAAATAAATAAATAAAATCTTTAAAAAAAAAAAAAAAAACTTAGCCTAAGTATCAACCCTTCTACAAAGCTTTCCATTACTGCCTCTGCTCATCACCTCCAGGTGGGTCAAGGACCCAGGGCCCCTTCTTTGTGTTACTACAACGAGCTGTCCTTGTCTTTACCATGTTGCTTTTTATCCATCCCTTGCTAAACTCTAAGCCAATTTGTTTCTTATATATGTTTGTATGCATGTTTGTATGTACTTATGTATTTAAGAATAATTCTACCAGGGGCGCCTCGGTGGCTCAGTCATTGAGCATCTGCCTTCGGCTCATGTCATGATCCCAGGGTCCTGGGATTGAGCCCCGCATCGGGCTCCCTGTTCTGCAGGAAGACTGCTTCTCCCTCTCCCACTCCCCTTGCTTGTGTTCCCTCTCGTTGTGCCTCTCTCTGTCAAATAAATAAATAAAATCTTAAAAAAAATAATCATTCTACCAGTTCATTAGATCTTTAGCAGTAATGCATAGTGGATGTTAACTAAATACTAAAAAGTGTTTGAAAATCCTTAGTATTTCTGCCATAGTAATAGATCCACTAACATTAAAATTTTGAGGTACTATACTACTACAATTCATTACCATTTAATTTATACCTACATAATTACCATTTATACATACATTCTTTCAATTAAACAGACTGCAAGAGACTTAACAATATTTCAAGTTTGACATTATTTTCAAAGGCAGAGATTCAAATATTACTTTGTAAATAAAATGTCAACTCCAAAAAGCATAACTAGTAATACAAAACCTGCAAAAAAGTAGAGAGAATGACTATGATAATATGCAATGAAAGAGCATAATCATGTTAACATAGGGAAACTTAAGGGGATATTATTCTAAGCAGGAATTTTTAATGAACCCCCCAAATGATCAGAGTATTATAATTAGAGGGAAAAGTCCTTCAGATTACACAACCTTCAGTCAATACCAGTAAGATACATTCCATAAGGTACAGAGACACATCGGCTTTACCTACAGTACCTGTCTGAAAACTATCCAACTATAGATCCTCAGAGAAATAAAATCAACTTCACTTCCTAAAGTAATAAACATGCCACACAGAACAATGAGTCCTGTTATTAAAGGGTGATGATGTCAAACCAACTAAGTGAGAGAATAACCAGCAAATATTGCTGAGGGAGACAGCAAAGAAAACAACAAACCCTAGGTATACAAACAGAATTTTCTGAATTTTTTGCAAAATTTTTAACAAAAGTACATCTTTTCCCAGTATTGGGTTAAGACCACTCTGCTATAAAGAGTTTAATATCATAAGGCAGCCACCATTTAGAAACATTGTTTTTACCATAAGCTACATTCTTTTTTTTTTTTTTAAGATTTTATTTATTTATTTGAGAGAGAGAGACTGAGAGAGAGCACACGAGAGGGGGGAGGGTCAGAGGGAGAAGCAGACTCCCCGCCGAGCAGGGAGCCCGATGCGGGACTCGATCCCGGGACTCCAGGATCATGACCTGAGCCGAAGGCAGTCGCTTAACCAACTGAGCCACCCAGGCGCCCCCATAAGCTACATTCTTAATGCCAAATAATTAATTACAAAATGAAAGTATATAAGACCAACCAATATTTAGGGGATCTTAGCAATTGCTGAATTATACTAAAAATATAAATGTTAGCAAATATGTTTGGGAATAGCAATACAACTTAAAGTATTATCATTGCAAATTAGAATTATTTGCAGTACTGATATAGGACCTGCACATGAATGATAAGTTTATTATTATGAATCTTTTAAATGTTATTGGGTAGCTGGATGGATAGATGGATGGATACAAATTCTCAAATATGTGTCAAAACTAATTGGAAGATTTTAACTTCTATTCAATAACTTATAAAGTCTATCAAACCAGTGAATATTCTTTGACTCCAAAGCATCTCAGCTGCATTAATATTGAGCAATATGTTTCACAATAGTGATCATAACAAATCCCTAAAAAAAGGACAGTGATTCCTTTAAAACAATATATTGATTTAATTGAGAATCTGAAGCTATTTGTCAAGTTTCTTATAAAAATAATAAAGCCCGTGAAAGGCAAAACTCCAGGATTTCTTCACAAGAAACAAAGCTGAATGAATGTCTCCAAGCCCCTGCTCAAATGAAAATGAAGATTATACATTAAATAAATATTTAATAAAGCAATTGCCAGTATTATCATACCCAAAATACCTCTGTTTATATATAATCAAAGTGTGGATAATCCCAGCTGTCCATCGGAATGAGTGGCTATCTGTTATGGATATTACTAAGCCAAGTCTTTGGGCCACAGGTCATATCTCTCTGGTCTCCTAAAGAAAACTTGCTACACTAACCCTTATATTTTAAAATGGAAGCAGAAATACAGACAGCAAAGTTAGTATGTTTTAAAAATGCATCTAATAGAGTGCATGGGTGGATGAGTTGGTTAAGCGTCCAACTCTTGATTCCAGCTCAGGTCCACGATCTCAGGGTTGTGGGATCGAGCCCTGGGCCCAGTGTGGAGCCTGTTTAAGAGTTTCTCTGATTCTCTCTCTCCCT
>NC_138371.1:160808195-160898757 GCF_054177405.1 Leptonychotes weddellii | reverse complement strand
TTTTTTTTTTTGAAGATTTTATTTATTTATTTGAGAGAGAGAAACACAGCGAGAGAGGGAACACAAGCAGGGGGAGTGGGAGAAGGAGAAGCAGGCTTCCCGCAGAGCAGGAAGCCCGATGCGGGGCTCGATCCCAGGACCCTGGGATCATGACCTGAGCCGAAGGCAGACACTTAATGACTGAGCCACCCATGTGCCCCTAGAGATCACTTTTGATTTGATTTATATAAATTGCACTGTGTTATCTGCTAAGATTATCCACAAACAGATTTTCCAATTAATTGTAGTAAAATGTAGGAGAATACAACCAATTAGTTGACATCTCACCTTTGGTGAATTAATTTTTTAAATCACACTTTCAAAGGACAATTAAGCAAGGAAAAGAAATAAAAGATATCTAGATTGGAAAGAAGAAATAAAGGTAATTCTACATGCTGATGTATGATCATGTATATAGAAAATCTTAATGTAGTTACTAAAAAAAAAACAGAACTCATAAATGAGTTACAGGACACAAAATAGACTTATAAAAAGCATTGTATTTCTCTGACTTATTTCACTAGCGTAATAGCCTCAAGTTCCATCCATGTTGTGGTAAATGGCAGGTTTCCTTCTTTTTTATTGCTGAGTAGCATTTCATTGCATGCATACACACACACACACACACACACACACATCTTCTTTAACCATTCACCAACCAATGGACAGGTAGGTTGTTTCCATACATTGGCTACTGTGACTAACACTGCAATGAACATAGGGTGCATATATCTTTTTGATTTAGTGTTTTTGTATTCTTCGGATAAATACTCAGAAGTGAAATAGCCAGATTGTTTGGTAGTTCTATTTTTTATTTTCTGAGGAATCTCCATACTGTATGATTTCATTTATATGTGGAATCCATAAAGAAAAACAAAAGAACAGACAAAACCAAATTCACAGATATAGAGAACAGACTAGTGGTTATCATAAGGAAAGGGGGGTAGGGGAGGTAGGCGAAAATGGTGATGGGGGTCAACTGTATGGTGACAGATGGTATTTAAACTTATTTTGGTGATCACTTTGTAGTGTACATAAAATCATTATGATGTTGTACACCTGAAGCTAATATATACCAACTTTACCTCAATAAAAAAAAGACAAAGAATGATAAAACAATACTAAAATGTTAAAATGACATAGGTTTTCCATAAATATCTCCTAACAATCTTAGAAGGCCACGTGAGGTTTATCTTTTCAAGTACATAGATAATGGTGAAGTTTTGGGGAGGGAAACCCCTTGTTTTGAAGTATTTGTTTCCATGGTGACATTAAAGTTAAAAAGAGTAATCAAAGGGCAATTCCTAGAGTTACAATGAAGATTTATTGGTTGACTTCTACAAACTGCTGGAACTAGTCATACCATGTGGCATCAAACACATGTGACTTGTCAAAATTAAGACAGGGCCAAACAGCAAGAAGACAGTGTTTCCCATTCTTGTCAGAATAAACTGACTTGGGCCCTGACAGTTGCCAAGAGAGGGTAACAGCAAACAAGATGAGCAGAAAGAAAGAAAAATAACCATTACATTTAAAGACCTAATGCTTCTCAAAAAAAAAAAAAAAAAGCCCAGGCACAGAACAAGGAGCAGTTGCTTGACTTGTCTCAAAGAAAAGGCTAACATGAAATGCTTCAAAAAACATAAAGCTCCCAGAACAGTGCTGCTCAACCACGAGATGAGGTCTTTGTGGTAAACACTTAAGACAACTTGTGACCAGTGTCTTGTGACGACACTAATTGTCCACGAAAGGTGACCTCAGCAAAGCAGCACAGTTAGTTCCAATCGTGCAGGCTTGCAAGTATTAATGCGACGGAAGATGACAAAAGATACTCACATATCACAAAAGACCAAAAATGCTGAGGATCACTGCATAGCACACACTGAAAAGAGACACACTGCAGACTTTATACTTCATAAGTGGAAATAACAAAACTCAAGCACATCTTAGATTTTCTATTCTTTTATAGCTTTTCTTATTTTAACAATGGGAAGCAGAGAAGATGGAGTGGCAGTAACATCTTTAAGAAATTAAATGTGGTTACCTTACAAATAAAATCTCTTATAATAATAAAAAAAATGGCACTTGTATTTCTCTATATACTAACATTGATGAACAATTTGAAAATGAAATTAAGACAATTCCATTTACAATAGCATCAAAAAGAATAAAATACTTAGGAATAAATGTAACAAAGGAAGAGTAAGATTTGTACACTGAAAACTACAAAACATCACTGAAAGACATTTAAAAAGATCTAAATAAATGGAAATATATTTCATATTCATGGATGACAGGACTTAATATTGTTAAGATGGCTATACTCCCTAAATCGATCTATAGTTTCACTGCAATACCTATCAAAATCCTAGCTGCCATTTTTTTGCAGAAATTGACAAGCTGTTTCAAAAATTCATATGGAAAGGCAAGGGAACCCAAACAGGCAAAATGATCTTGAAAAAGAAGAACAAAGTTGGAGGAGTCACATTTTCCAATTTCAAGTCTTGCTACAAAACTATAGTAACCAAGACAATGTGGTACTGACAAAAGGACAGTCAGAGAAAAATGGAATAGAGTTGAGAATCCAGAAATAAATCCTTGCATTCATGGTCAGTTGATTTTTTTGACAAGGGTGCCAAGGCCATTCAGTAGGGAAAAGATGGCCTTTTCAACAAATTGTGCTAGCACGTGTAGATATTCACATACGAAAGAATGATGCAGGACCCCTGCCTCACGCAGAACACAACCAGTGTCTCAAAGGTATAGCTACAGGAGTTAAGCCCTAAAAATAGGGGCTAAAACTATAAAATTCTTGAAAGAAAACTTAAGAGTAAATATTTACAATCTTAGATTAAGCAAGAGTTACTTAGATAGAACAGCAAAAGCACAAGTGATGACAGAAAAAAAAACAGATAATCAAAGACTTCATCAAAACTTAAAACTCTTGTGCATCAACGAACACCATGCAGAAAGTAAAAACACAGCTCACAGAATGGTAGAAAATATTTGCAAACCATGTATCTGTTAAAGGGCTTGCATTCAAAATACATAAGGAATTCTTTTTTTTTTTTAAGATTTTTTTAAATTTATTTATTAGAGAGAGAGTGAGAGAGAGAGCGCAAGAGGGGGTAGGGTTAGAGGGAGAAGCAGACTCCCCGCCGAGCAGGGAGCCCGACGTGGGACTCGATCCCGGGACTCCGGGATCATGACCCGAGCCGAAGGCAGTCGCTTAACCAGCTGAGCCACCCAGGCGCCCCATAAGGAATTCTTAGACCTCAAAAAAATTTTTTAACATCACCTAATTAAAACATAGTCAACGGATTTGAACAGACATTTCTCCAGAAAAAATACGCCAATGGCCAAAAGGCACTTGAAAAGATGCTCAACATCATTAACCATGAGGGAAATGCAAATCAAAACCACAATTAGGTAGCACTTCATAACCATTAGGATGGCTATATTCAAAAGGAAAAATAGCAAGTGTTGCCAAAGATGTGGAAAATTAGAACTCTCACACATGACTGGCAGGTAATGTCAAGCCCCACAGTCATTTTGGAAAAGTTCGGCAGCTTTTCTAATGGCTGAACATAGAGTTCCCATATGACCCAAGAATTTCACTCCTATATGTATGTTCACACAAAAACTTGTACACAAATGTTTACAGCAGCATTATCCATAATAGGCAAAAAGTAGAAACAAGGCTCCTGTCTATCAACTGATAAAGGGATAAACTAATGGAGTGTCCGTACAATGGAATATTATTGAGCAATAAAAAGGAATGAAATTCAGATATGTGATACAGCATGGATGAACTTTGAACACATTATGCTAAGTGAAAGATACAGTGCATATATATGAAATGTCCAGAATAGAAAAACCCACAGAGACAGCAGATCCGTGGTTGCCAGGTATTGGGAAAGGGGAGCAAAAGGAATGACCGCTAATGGGTATGGGGTTTCTCTTGAGGTGATGAAAATGTTCTATGAGGAGTTAGCAGTAATCAGTGGAAGACTTTGCAAATATGACAAAATCCACAGAACTGTATACTTTAAGATGGTGAACTTCGTTGTGTGTGAATTATATCTTGATAAAGCTGTTATATATATTAAAAAAAACTCACATGTAACTTGTCCCTATACCGGCCTTCTTTTTTTTAAAGATTTATTTATTTGAGAGAGAAAGAGCACAAGTGGGAGGGGTAGAGGGAGAGGGAAAGAGAATCTCAAGCAGACTCCATGCTGAGCATGCAGCCCAATGAAGGGCTCAATCTCATGACCCTGAGATCAGGACCTCAGCCACCCAGATGCCCCTCTGTACACCTGTGCTTTTTAAACTCACCAGTATAATATAACTTGAGAGCAAAAGAAATAATGGCACTACAAAACCCAGTTTATCGTATCCAGCTCATATTTTAATAATTTCACCACCGAGAAAAGAAAATATAACCAAAATAAAAAGAATCATTACATTTAATTAAACACTTCAAAACTATACCCTTTAAAGAAGTATAGGTAAAGGAATCACCATGATGTCCTTCCATGCTGTACTGACAGTAAAATTAAGGAAACAAACTCCCCCTAAATCAATGTATATATGTTACAGTTTAAAATGTTAATTAGTTTTCATCTAGGCATTAATGTCCCTTGGAGACACAGTGAGCAAAGCCACAGGTGCGGATGAAAGCAACACTGCTTATCAGAAATGAGGAATAATGTCTATGTTGCCAAAGTAACGAAACTGTCTCATAAGAAATGTATGATTTGACATTCATTTATCAATATTTCTAAAATGCAACTCTTATCTTGCCTTTGTGTAAATTTCATTTCCTAGTAATGACTTCACAGATCCCCCCCTTCATATGCATGTCTCATTTATTTCTGTTTCCAGAATAAATTAAACCAGAGAAACTGGGCCTGGGCTGTCTCTCACTCTCCAAGGGAAATACATCATTGTTTTCATCCAGAACATCACATTATATGACAATTGCTCACTCAGTTTCCAGTTTTGCACCTGAACCCTCTCTTACAGTGTTCCCCAGATCACAGAACTGTCGCTGGCAAAGGATCCCAGAGGTAAAATCTAGCTTAGAGTACAAAGTAGTGATCAATAAATATTTGTCGAGGTAAATCCTCTACCTTTTGGCACAACTTATCCCTCCCCCACTTCCCAGTGAAGCAATGGTTTAAACTCCAGGGACAGGAAAACTCACGGCCTTATGCGTTTCCGCATCCCACGACCAACCAGCAGCTCTAGCTGTTAGAATGAGAGTTTATCTAAGTCACAAAACACAAGGTCAATATACAAAAATAAACTGTATTTCTATATAATAGCAATGAATGATTAGAATACAAATTTATTTTTTAAAGTGTTTTATATAATAGCACCAAAAAGCAAAAAAAGAAAGAAATGAAATACTAAGATACAAATCTAACAAAATGTATGCTGAATACTACAAAATACTGATAAAATAAACCAAGAAAACTTAAAAAAATGGAGAGATACATCTGTTCATGGACTGGAAAAATCAGTACACTATTGTAATGAAATACCATATAATACTGTAATGTACAATATTGTCATTATATTGTGTGTGCATTATATGGCTAGTATGTTGTAATTTTATTATAATTACATAATACTGTAATGTTGTACAATATTGTATCACAGTTCTGGACAACGTTGTGAAGACTCAAAATTGATCTATAGATTCGTTACATTTTCAATTAAAATCCAAGTAAGCTGGGAAAAAAAAAAAAGAAAGTTCTCCCCATCTGGACTACTAACCTCCTGGATCTTACTTGTGTCTTCTGTAGCCACATGCTATCCTGCTTTAATGCTTTCCCTGTAAATACTTGGTTATGTTTATCATGTCTGATTATTCACAGGTTTGTTTCTAAGCTCAGAACATCATACTTCTTCCTGCTATAACTGTCAGATTGAGCTCCCTATTCATTTTTGAGCAAAATTATTTTTGGATTCCGGTTCTTGGATCCGTTTTTCGGAACTATGCATGGGCTACCAAACTCACAGTTTTTGAACTAATGATAGATTCTTGACATATAATACTATTTATTCCAGCCCTTTTCCAAGCAGGTGTGCTCCTTTTAAATAAAACGTAGCTTTATTCTGGTTACAAGATCTATCCTTCAAAGTCTAGATGTCATCTGGCTCAGCTGGCCTCCAGGCAAATAATTCTTTATGGTTCCTTCACTCCAATAACTTAAGCTCCAGTTCTGTAAGGAAAAATATCCCTTTCTGATTTCATCTATGTAGACAGCTATAGAACGTTTTTATATCCCACTCTCTCTTAAAGGGTCCAACACACCTAGGATTTAGTAGTCATTAGCAGTATTTCCAAGATTACTTCCAATGGTGTACATGTCCTTTAAAGTCACAATAGAACAGGTTGGGGTATATAGTCTTGACAAGTTTTGGAAAGTTTGCCTCCTTATTTCAGGCACACTTCTCAGATACATATCATGTTCTAACTGGCCATTTCATATAGATGCAATATGACTTCCCCATATTTTTCTAAAAACAGCTCCCTTACATCTCTACCACAATGCCATACTAGGTGATCCCACTCTGAAATTCTCCTTAATGTCCTGTGGATCCCAAAGATCTAGATAAACACGCTGAGAGAGAAGGGTTGTTTTGAGTAACTGCACCTCATCTCCAAAATTTATTTATTCAGTCAAAATCCTTTTAGGATCTGATCAGTCAAATATACGCATGTGGATGCAATCTTGACATAATGATCCATCCAACTGTCTCCAACTGATTTGTAAATGGGGATTTCAAGGATTTGTAAATGGCAATTTCATTCAACATGCCCTTCTTAAGCAAATTTTGCGTGTCAGTTTCTCTGTGGGACCTAGAGAAGACTAAGGAATAAATGTCTTCAGGACCTGAGTCGTGGTATATTGACTTTTATCACTGGAGACCACAACAGTGACACAAATCAAAAGATGAAAACACTGAGCCTATGGATCAAATATATTTAAAGTTTGGTTCTATGCATGGTAGGCTAAAATTTTCTAAAAAGTAAAGTCATTTCTTGGCCAGGGTTAATCATTTCCAACAGCCATAATAAATGTCCCCATAATGTTAAATAAATGAGATCTGGCTATTCTCAACATGTCCATTTTGAAAGTTGTAATAAGAAAAAAAAGTGTAGATTCACAAATAGACCACCCAAGTGCCATTAAATGTCTTATTATTAATAATTCTGAACAAGCTGCTCAGATACAGTAGCATGTTAAGATTAAAAGGCTTCCTACATTTTTTTCTTATATTAAAAAGAACATCTGCTGTAAGATTGTACTTATTCTGTACATAAGAAACAAATAGTTAAGGATGAATTAATTAAAGGAACTCTCAAAATTTCAGCATCCTTGGAGAAAAAGAATTTTATGCAGAAAATAAGCAAGATTTTACTTGTATTTCTATTCCCAGCCCAGTTCATTAGAATTGTCCTTAAAAGGGTACTGATTCTCAGCCCTATAAATTATATGCACATTTCCAAATGTTCCCCTGATTATATCCTTTTTTTTTTTTAAAAAAAAAACGTAAATAAACAATTTCCTTGTGCACTGTTTGCTTATGATAGTTGAGTTAACTGGGTTTTGGCGGTTCTCTAATATGCCTCAAGAACTTACTAACCCAGTCAGTCTCTTTAGTTTTCTTTGGAAGCATGAAAACTTACTTAAACATCATAAAAATATGTCATTATCAGCCCAAACCAGAGGGGGGTTGCAAAAAAAAAATTGCAGAGTAAAGGGCTCAAGCATTTGAATGCCATACTAAACACCCAGAGAGCCAAGAGGGATCTTCATTTTTCCCATTCATAGAAAGAATGGCTAATATGCTTTAAGAATTAAGGTAACTAGAGTCCTTGAAATAACCAAAATTATCTTTAATTCTGTGAGTTTACAAGAACTTTTTTTTCCTCAAAGAAAACTGAACTAATATTTTAAAATCTGGGATGCTCTAAAATATTGTTTGGTTTTTCATAAATAAGAAAAACTTTAATGTAAGTAATGTTAAATATGAAACCATTTGGCAACAGGTCACAATCCCACAACAACGTATATAGATAGTTGGAGAAAAAAACGTGATGTTATTCATCAAAACTTCCTCAGAATAACTAGATGTGGTTCTTATAGGTACCACAGAATAACGAACATTGATTTCAGTTCATTTAGAGGCCCAAGGAGATGGATATGTTAACATGAAAATCCTTAGATTTTAAAATTTTCCTTACATTAATGGGATAGTCCTCAAGAAAATAATGTTTCATAATCATATATTCTTATTTTAATACGCTATATTTTTAATCTTCTATGTTTATATAACCCAATATTTTATTTATGCAGTGACCCAAACCAAAGATTTGTTATCTTTTTAAAATACTGTTTAATATTGGATAACTGGTTTTAAGGGCACAATATAATAAAGAAAAGGCACTCACTAACTTGCCTGGAAAAATTATTTGTTTTTCACATGCTATATAGCTATATAGTGATACAGGTACATTGAGTTTGGTAAAGCACTTACAGTAATCAACACTTGTGTATTAAAACTTTATCCACCATGATAACTCAGGCGTGATGTAGCTAAATCCTAGGAATGACTTTTGCATAAACTGTGTTTCTTTCTGAATGGATGCAGCACAGAACACTAAAGTGGGTAGTTACTTGAAAGAGCTTTGTCAACTGTCCATTGCTTTTTATTACCATAAAAAGCTAATAATATGCCAATGAATGAATGCATATGGGTTAAAAATCAAAGAGAGGAGCATTCTTTTTAAGACCAATGCCTATGTCTACATCGATGGGTTGCTTACAAAAAATTAAAAAAATTAAAGTATAAACAAGTCATATTTATTCCTCTTCCAGAAAAATCATAGAGTAGAAATGTTCAGAGGGACATCCTTTCAATATTTATTTTCCTATCATCAATGATTTAGAATGTATTGCTGAGTTATGATAATGTCCAAGGTGGCAAAATTCACATCAATATTCCTGTTTGGTTAGACTTTCCAATTAAACAGGAAGAAACCACATTAATATGACAAAATCTGCCAGGTGTCTATCCCACACAGTTTAACAATACTCATATATACTTAAGACCTGAACAAGTGAATATTCTCTTGTAAAAAAAAAAAAATCTAGTCATTCTCAAAAGCATAACAAATAATTCTCCTAAACTATTTTATTAGCAACATCATGAATTATACAACAGAAATGCTTGTTCAAACTGTTTTTTTTTTCTGATAAGAAACACTGCATTTTAAAAAGCAACCTCTATTTTAATATTTAATACTTTAGCATATCTATATCTCCAAAAGTAGCGAGCTATTTAAGAAAGAAGTGCACTTCTTGTAATGTTAAAAGCATTTCTGGCATTTTATATTATCTACTTTTTAATGACTGTATTTTCCTAGCATTAAAAATGAATTAATCTCTTTCTTCCTAAGTACTCTGTTGAACATGGTGAAAAAAAATAGTTCAACAGGTTACTTTCCCTTGTAAAAACCATAAAGATTGTTGCGTCTCTTTGCATGTTTGATCTAAAAGCAAAACACCTGACTTTGCATCCAACTCAAAGCTCATCATTTTGTCTGGGGTTTCACAGACACAAGATTTACTTATTTCCCATTGAATTATATTGACTCTAGGGTAGAGTACTGAAAAGCAAAATGTAATGAAGGAACAATCTATACAGTTTCATTCATCAGAAAAGTTTGAGTTTTACTCTACAGTCTAAGAGTATTTTAAAGTAAATTAATATTAATAATTCGGAATATTCTACAACTGTCACATCAGTTTTCTAAAGATAGAGTTATTAGGTCAAGATCATACTTTTGCATTCTGACATGTTTCAATCATCAGAGTATTTCCTGTATATTAATTTAAATCACACCAACTGAACAATAGCATCTCGATGGAAGATTGTTTAAAAAATGGAGTAAAAAGTTCCGGTTCTGTTAAAAAATAGAGCCCAAAGTTACCATCTCGTAAGATGGTAGCCAACAGCTACCGCCATGACTCTCACTGAATGCAATAGGACAGAATGCAGGAAGATGCTCTCTGAGGGCTCTAGAAAATAAATAGTATCGGGCAGAATGAAGGAGAAGACCAGGATTTGAAACACCACCAATCCAGTAGTAAGTTGACTATGTTTTCTCTCTGGTATAACCCTGGCCTGAACTCAACACACTGGCAGTGGGCAGTGGGTAGTGGCACAGTGGGGGGGAGAACTCCAGGAGGAGGCCTCAAGTGCTGGCTCACAGATCTGGAAAGGATACTCTGAAGGGGCCGAGAGGGCAGAGATACCCCATTTTCCCTCTATTCTCCACTGTCCTGCACCTCAGCCCAGAGCAATCTGTCATGACAGACACAGCCTGCAGCAATGGGACCTTGCAAGAGCCAAATCTGAGGGAGAGGAAGTGCCCTCTTCATTTGATGGAACTGGGGTTACAAGAGGGTGGAGCCAACCTCTGCTTGTTTGTTTCTATCTGCCCTCCCACAGCCCGGCCCTGGATGCTGACCCAGGGAGTGCATGGCAGGGAGAGGTAACTAAGCCTCAGTACTCTGGATGGAGAAAAGAGAAGCATCAACTAACAGGAAACTTCTGGGGAAATAATAGAGAGAGAGGAGCTTGAAAAGTGACCTCATAAAGTTTTTTGAACACCTGGGCTCACCTTCAGCTGCACGTGTACGGACTGGATCCTATTGAGCATGCCAAATCTCTGAGAACTGAATTAGCAGATGAGCCACCACACAAGTCTCAAGCTGGCTGTTAGGTTATGCACACACATGATACATGCAAACAACACTGAAGAGATTTTAAAACTGAACTGACATTGGAACTTTGCTCCACAGACGGTGGGTTCAAAATCATACCCTAAACCTAACCAGCTTAAGCTGATTATGAAAAATAGAAATATCAACAATTTCTACAAAATTTAAACAAGAGCTAGAGCCTCATGTAATATTCAAAATATCCAGAAAATCCAAAATTACTCAGCACATGAAGAATAACAAAAACCTCAATTGCACAGGAAAAGATATTAAAGAGACACCATTCCATGACAATAAAGGGTCAAGTCACCAAAAAGACAATAACCATCCTAATTGCATATGCACCAGAAATAGAGCTATACTATGATCCTATAACCAAAAATAGAGCTACACAGAGCCAAAACCAACAATACAGAAAAGAGAAATAGACAAATCTACAAATATAGTTGAAGATTTCAACACTTCTCCCTCAGCACTAGCTACAACCTGTAGGAGGTAAATCAGCCAGGATTGAAAAGAACTGAAAATTATCATCACTCAACTGAATGTAACTGACATGTACAGGTTACTCAACCCAGCAACAGCAGAATATACATTCTATCCAAATGCACCTAGATCATTGCCCAAGATAGACCATATCCTGGTTCATAAAACAAATAATAACAAACTGGAAATAATTAAAATCATATGCAGTATGTTTTTAGACCATAATTGTTTTAAACTAGAAATCATTAACAGAAAACCAAGAGAAAATTTCCCTCAAACACCTGGAAGTTATCAGCACTTCTAAATAATCCATGAATCAACAAGCAAATCTCAAGGACTATTAGACAATACTTTAAACTGAATGAAAATGAAAATACAATATGTTAAAATTGTGACATGTATCTCGAGTACAGACAAAAAAGTATAACATTAAATGTTTCTATTAGAAAGAAGAAATGTCTCAAAATTTTTGCCTTAACTAGAAAAAAAAGCCAAGTAAATACAAAGCAAGTAGAGGGAAGAAAATAAGAAATATAAAAGCAGAAATCAATAGACTTGAATAAAGAAAAACATTGGAGGTCAGTAAATCCAAAAACTGATTTATAAAAGGTCAATAAAATTGATAAACCTTTGGAAAAACAGAACAGAGAAGACACAGATTATTATTTTATTAAGAATAAAATTATTTTATTCTACTTTATTTATAATAAAATAATTATTAAGAATAAAATAATTTATTAAAAATAATTTATTATTACTTTATTAAGAATAAAAAAGGAAATATCACTACAAATCCTACAGGCATTGAAAGGATAATGAGGCAATATATAAACAATTTTGTGCACATAATTCCAACAATTTCGATGAAATGAACCAATTCCTTAAAATCTACAAACTGCAAAAACTGAAAATTAAATAGATAACATTTATGATCCTATAACTATTAAAGAAATTGCCATTGGGAAAAAAATATTGTTTGAAAAGAAATCTCCAAGTCCAGATAGTTTCACTAGAAATTTCTACAAAACCTTAAAGAAGAAATGATACCAATTTTATACAAAATTTGTACAAAAATTCTCTTGGCAAACAAAAAGTAGAAAAGAACTTTCTTAACCTAATATACAGCATCCACAAAAATCCTACATCTATCATCTTCCTGAACACCATCCCTGAGTAATCCTGGCTAGGGTCGTAAGTCAAGAACAGAAATAAAAGTTATACTGATGGAAAAAGAAAAAAATAAATCTGTCCCTACTTGCTGATGTCTATATAGTAAACCACACTAGATGCACACACACACAAAAATTTCCTTACAACTAACAAGCATGTTGAGCAAGGCCACAGGGTACAAGATCAACACTAAGTTAACCGTATTTTTATATCCTGGAAATGTACAATTCAAAATCTAAATTTTTTTCCCAAAGTACCATTTACAATAGCTCCAAAAAATGAAATACTTAGGTATAAATATGAGAAAATGGATATAGAATCTATTGCAGAGAACAGTAAAGGACGAATTAAAGAAGTCAAAGAAGACCTAATAAATGGAGAGAGATACCATGTGCACCAATTAGAAGACTTACATAATAAAGATGTTGGCGGGGGCCTGGATGGCTCGGTCTGTTACGTGTCCAACTCTCGGTTTTGGCTCAGATCATGATCTCCAGATCCTGGGATCGAGCCCCCGCGTGAGGCTCGCGTGGGGCTTTATGCTCAACAGGGAGTCTGCTTGAAGATTCTCCCCCTCTGCCCCTCCCCCCACTTGCAGTCTCCATCTCTCTCTCTCTCTCAAATAAACAAATCTTTAAAAAAATAAAAATAAAAATAGAAGATGTTGATTCTCCCTGAATCACCTCTAGATTTAATACAATTGCAATAAAAATTCTCCAAGATTTTTTTTTTTTTGGTAGATATGGACAAGTTGATTCTAAAATTTATATGGAAAAGCAAAGGGTCTAGAATTACTAAAACATTCCAGAACAAAGACCACCACAGGACTCACATTATCCAACCTTAAGACTTACTATAAAACTACAGTACCCCAAACTGCATGGAATTGGTGAATACACACCAACCAACAGAACATAATGGTGAACCCAGAAATAAACTCACCCCAAAATGGCCATTAGATTTTTGACATAAGATGCAAAAGTAATGAAAAGGATACGAAGGTCGCCTTTTCAGGAAAGGGTGTTAGAACAGCTGAGCATCCCCATGTCAAATATAAAGAAATCAATAAACCTAGATGTAAACCTCACTTCTTATGAAAAGTTAACACGAAACATAAAGCTAAACATAAGATGCAAAATTATAAAACTTTTAGAAGAACATAAAGAAAATCTTTGTGCCTTGGGGTTAAGCAAAGATACAGCAAGAAAAGCATGACCTATAAAAGAGTAACATTGATAAATTGGGCTTCATAAAAACTGAACACCTTTTGTTCTGTGAAAGACACTAGAGAATCAAAGGACAAGTTACAAACTGGGAAAAAAATTCTATAATCACATGGCCGACAAAGAGCTTTTATCTAATTCCATATCCTCAGTGTAACAAGTGATTATCCAAATCAAGACCTGTCTTAAAATTCATAGACACACATGCCAAAAAATAAATAAATAAATCACTTTAACACAATAATTTTAAAAATAAAACAAAATAAGGAAAACTAGAATAAAGTGAGTAAAAACTTCCAGTTATAGTATTTTTTTTTTAGTAAGATCTGAGGCAATGCTACACAGCGCAAAATCTAGCCATCTTTATATTTTTTCAGATAGCCTTCAAAATGATCTTAATTACCCCAGAGATTAGTCACAGAAAGTAACCAGGTTGAAGTAGAGAAATAAGCCTAAAACCTCTGCCCTGAGGAAGCAAGAACCAAAAAAGAAAAGGTCTAATTAGTGTCATTTGCAATGAAATATTGAGGTAGTTAAGTGTTAAACAATGGTTTTCTTTGACAATTTACAACAACCAAGCCAAACTTTTATTTTCATTTAATCTAATCAAACTGCCCTATCCTTGCATAGTGCAACTGCATTAATTAGAAATCGTCCCAGTTAGTTTACTTTGGATATTAATACTTCTGTTAACTTAAAGTCATTTTTTTAGTTGACCTGTGTACTATGCATGCGCTTCTCTTACACTGTATACATTGGTGAACACCATGCTC
This sequence comes from Leptonychotes weddellii, assembly GCF_054177405.1. Taxonomy (NCBI): domain Eukaryota; kingdom Metazoa; phylum Chordata; class Mammalia; order Carnivora; family Phocidae; genus Leptonychotes; species Leptonychotes weddellii. Next base: position 160,884,261 of record NC_138371.1, on the reverse strand, counting down.
ACAACCGTTTTCTTCGGACTCCTGTGAATGGGAACAACACTTCATATTTTTAAAAAATACAACAGTATTTAGGGAAGCTAATTAACACTTAAAAATAAAAAAATAAAAATATGTTTCATGTTCATTTCAAAATCCAATCCCCGACCCAGAACACCACTTTGTTTCTTTATTACAATAAGATATATAAGCAAATTAAATCTTTAGGCTCTATGGGGATGTTTCATCTCAGTGAATTTGTAACTATTTTCACAAAAGAAATAACATTCGACAGTCTCATTTGGAGCATAGGGATAAGTGGATACAATTTCTCATTTTGAGGCATCAATTTAATTAAAGAAGGTGAGCTAGTCCAAACAATATCTTAAAATTCAATAGCCCAAATTCATTCATTACAGGCCAATGACCATTAAATGACAAAGGTAATTATTGAGGATATTTGTCATGGATATGGAAATACACTTAACAGTTTTACTTGTTACAACCCTCTTTAATGGTTTGGGAGCTCAATTAAACATTCCAGCTAAGATTTCCATGCGGCACACCTGACATGTCACTTAGAATGCTACAAAACCTGAATCACAGCTTGCCAGGGCAGCATTAGACATTCTCCAAGATTCTCCGCAGCAATATGCACACAGTTGCTCAGGTGCAGGGAGACAAGATACACAGGAGTGGAAACGAGAGTTACCCTGGTTAAAAGTCTGATGCCCAATGGAATCTGCGCTATCAACCCCATAAGCATAGCTTCCAGGGTACCCCTCACGGCACATAACATTGATAAGTCACCATCCTCAGGGAAACCCAACGTTATGGCAACTCTACTGGGTATTTATTATTAATTTATAATTCTTCCCAGTACATAGGCAATCGGAGGTCATGGCAGAAGCAATACTGCTGAGTAACTGAGTTGGTGTACCATGCTTAACAGGTTATCAGGTGATCAAAAGGACAGAATTAACCAAAGGTCAAATTCTCATGCAAAAGAGGGTTTGCTAACATGTTGCTCAAGAGTAAATGCAAGAAAAGCAACTTGATATAGAGAAAACGATTCTAAACTTGGAGTGAGAATACATGGATCTGAACCCTTATGCTCCACCTTGCCAGGTGGGTAAGACCCGGAAACTTACTTTACCTCTTTGACTTCACTTTTTTTATCAGTAAAATGCAGATGATACTTGCTCTCAAACATTTATTTTGAGGATGATATCATAGGGCAGATTTGGATTTACTTAGAGGGTGGCCCAGAATTAGAGCTCAATTAATGTCAAAAAACGAAACTGGTAAACAGACAGCAAACTTATTGTTGGCAAATCTATAGAACTGCTTTACCAGCACATGAGAGTTAAAGCCTACAGTTTGACTCTACAGTCAACCACTAGTTAACTATGCTCTCGTATTCATCCATTCACTCTTCTATATGCATTGCCAGCTCTCCACTAGATTAAGTACTCTTTGAGAAACAAGGACCATATCAATTCTAAACATCGCCCTTAGAACTCAGCCAGGTGCTCAATACATTCTTGGTGAACAATCACACTCATCAAACAGAACTAATAGAAAACCAAACTGTACCATCTTAGAGTTGTTGTCATTCGGGTCCTAACATGGTCTCTATTTCAGTCAACAAAGCTCAACATGGGTACAGTGGCATGCCAAAAATTACTAATGAGATGTCAATAATAAATGATGATAAAGGTCTACTGTCAAAAAACAAATCACAACTCCCAACACATGGCAGTGGCCTGAGCTGCATAAGATCGCATTTAACTCTAGGCAGATCTGGTACTTGGATCACACTAGGAACAAACAGTACTTTACACCCAAACTGAATGAATCTAGAACAAATGCCCGGCTCCTACAAGATTTAATATAATCTATGTCCATCTGGTCTTCTGGTCTACTAGATGAATTGTGGTAGCCATTTTGGCAAGCTTCCATTAAACACAGATCTTTAGACATTATTTCCTTCTCTTCTCCAAATAAGCACCAATGCAGGGGTCTGAAGCTGTGGATACACAATAAAACATTCCAAGTAGGAGATAATCAGGGATTTGCCTAAAATAATAATAGATTATACAGCACGTAATTCAATTTCTAATCTGAAATTTGTCCCAGAATGTGAGGGCCAGAGTGATTTATGCCTCATCATATTTGGGTTGAAGCACAATGTAGTTTTCATAAGCACCCAAAATTGGAGCACAATTTACTCCACTTCAAACAAAAGAGATTGTCCTAATTCTTAAATAAAATGATTCATACACAAACTGTTGTATGTCAGGAAGGCTTTAGAAATGCGTTGAGCAGTACTTTGGAACCTTAGGAGGCAAATAGCAGGGAAGTAGAGCAGAAGCGGGGCAGAGGGCAGGGAAGGAGGAAGGGAAAGCACAGGTGAAGTCCAGACACTGCCAAGAACAGCCAAGTTTGCTTTGTAGTGTTTTATTCTTTGATTCTTCTTACATACACAGTAGGCTCGAAGATTTTCTGCTTGCACCCGGGAGAGTTGATTACGTTAGGCAACCTCTTTACTGTAATGTTTTATACAAGTTGTTCTTGTGCTCTTTCATTTATATGTACTCAGCATTTCCTTTCTCTTCCTTAGTTCTTTTCAATTTTTATAAAATGTAAGTGGAGAGAGATTTTTTTCCTTACAATCTTTATAGAAGCTAGAATCCATTGACAAACTTGAGCTTCTTAGCTTTTTCATCTTTAAGGCTAAATTCTCAAAATTGAAAAGAATGACCACTTCTTAAAAATATAACTGCAAAAACTGCCTTCCCATCCTACTGTAATACTGGAGAAGAGTAATTCACAAGTCTTATCTATACCAGTGATTTCTTCAGGTCAATGGGATGTCAGTGTTTAAAAGTGTAGTGTCAGTAGAAAATTTGCATTTTTTTCCCAGTAATTTTTTGTGATAGGTTGGCAATCCTGATTAGAGTCTGTCATTTTTAGGCATCTGAACTTCATCATTCTCAGTCTGCTTTCTATATGCTCTATGAGTTCTGAAGGATCTTTTCAAGGATGATGAGGGATGGAATCTTTCTTAAAGTGTATTTTGAATCTCATCCAACAGAGATGACACAATAAATCTTCAAACTATTTCTGACCATATGTCACAACTCTTGAAGGCAAATGAAGGCTCTCACAGCTTTAAGGGATTACTTAACATTGACAGCTGTTGAGGCATTTATCCTGAAGTTTCTTCTCTCTTTCCATCAAGAGTATCTACATAAGATGCTATGGCTTGTGGCTTGGATAAGATGTAACATGCTTTATGTATTATGTGCAATCACATACATTTCCTATATTCCTTCATGTTTCTCCATTTCAGTTCATCCACAAATGTCTATACCAACTGTGGGCCCAGGCCTTGGGAATGTAAAAATGGAATAATGTAAAGTCGAGAGTGTAAAAAAAGAGATAAAGCAGGCCATCGATGGTATGACGTAAGACTACTTTGTAAAAAATCATTATTGCATCAGAGCTGAGAAAGTTGACTTGGAAACATAAGGGTGGGAATGAAGATCTCTAGATTTTAACAAGGGTGACTTAGAGCAGATCTCCAAACCCTCTGGGCCTCAGTGCCTTCAGTTATGAAAGGTATGGCTTGAAATAGTTGGTCTTTGAGACTCCCTATAGATTTCAAATCTCCCTCCACAATTTTAAATGTTAGAGTGGATCTATTCCATGCCATAGTTGTAACTCTAAACAGTATGCATATACCCTTTTGGAAATCAGTGAATGGTAAAGTTATTATAAAAGGATTAAATACCTTAACAAGATTGATAAATGCATTTGTAATTAAAGAGTACTTTTTTATATCTAAAAATTTCAGAAAGAAAAATTTGATTTCTGAATCAAGTCTCTAGGGACTATAAGATTTAAAAAAAAAATTTTAAACCTTTTTTCTAACTAAAAATGCAGAGAAAGATCAATGGAAAATTTTGCACTGATAGGAGGAAATAGGAGTAATTCTTGAAGATGCTAACACAGTCATTCTGTCACTGAATATAGTCTAAGTGTAGCTCTTTCCTTAGTAAGCAAAGCTTTAAAAAAGATATCAGAAATGTATTGTATGAGTCAACACACAGAGCAAAGCAGGCTTGCAATGAGCTTCCCAGAGAATATGCACATGTCTCAGAGTTCAGACGCCTGCTGCTGAGGCTAGGTCACTTGTATTATTTCTTCAGACATAAACTGCATCAGCTCCTAATATTTCCAAAGTTCTACCATGGAGCAAGGGCAGACATAAATAAAGGAGAAGGAGAAAGAAGAGAGGAGGAGGAGGAGAAGGAGGAGGAGGAAAAGATTTGAATTTTGCAAAACTTAAGAAAGAAATAGCCCTTGCCAGGGCACCTGGGTGGCGCAGTCAGTTAAGCATCTGCCTTTGGCTCAGGTCATGATCTCAGGGTCCTGGGATCGAGCCCCCCATCGGGCTCTCTGCTCAGTGATGAGTCTGGTTCTGCTTCTCCCTCTTCCTCTCCATCTGTGATCTCTCTCACATAAATAAATAAAATCTTAAAAAAAAAAAAAGGAGGGGAGGAGTCTTTGCCTAATAAACAAGCTTCACTCAATCTGCTTGGCTCCAAGCCAAATACTGGTTAATAGACATTAGACTTTCACTTGCCTGCATAGGTTTACTCACAGAGTTTAAGGAATTACCCGCTCTCTGGCTCAACTCTGAAGATTCCAGTTCAGTATGCCAAGGGTGAGACCTAGCAATCTGTATTCTGAAACACGCCCTCCCCCCCCAACCCCCTGGGATGATGCTAGCACACAGTCAGGCTTGGGAGATGGAGACCCAGTGCTGGTTGCATAAACATCCTACTTGCAATTCTTCAGTGGCAGAACCAAGGCTAGAACTTAGTTCCTCCCAGTTATGAGGCTGTAGACTACTGTGGGTTTTGATAAAAATGAAAGTTGTAGCACTAGTATACATTTTTCAGATAAGAGCTACTTGAGGACAAAACAACAACAGTAACCTCAACTTCTAATCAGTCACTGTCAGATTCATTTGGCAAGTGCTGACTAAGGATTTGTTTCTAATTGGTGCTAGACTAAGTTTTAGGGATATTGAGGAATAAAAAAGTGAAGAACTAATGGAGCTCTCATTTTATATGATGTTCTATAAAACCAATTTCTAATCATAAACTCATATGCACATTTTAATATCAAAACCAGCAATAAATGAGTTGATGTGCAAGATATACATAAATATTTTCAACGTCATGGTACTCAATACTCAGTCTACACAAAAATATAACACTTTTGGTAAATAGTAGAAAAGAGAAACATATTACAAGAGGGATAATATTAACTTTTTGGTTTATCTGATTAATATAAAAAACAATTGATATAATTTGGGTCCAAATTTTGTTTTTTTGGCTCTAATCTTCCAAAGGAACATTGACTCTGATTACTTCTACTTCTAGGTAATTACTGAGATCTTCTTTTTTTTTTTTTGTGGTACACATAGAGCTCTTCTTTTCATTGAAAAAAATCAAAATACTATTAATATTTATGTATATCAGTGTCACACTATGGCACTCCATCATAGGTAAGTTAGTGACTTTTAAAAAATCATCATCATCATTAAACATAATAATAAATGCAGTGACCTCTATTGAGTAAACTTAATGTTTGTGTAATGTTAACCTAACGTTATTGTCTAAAATTAACTAAAAAAACATATGGACTTAAAGCTTTAACTTACGGCCAAAGCCTCTCTATTTCCAAACCGTCAAGTATAAAAACTGGTTATACTGCCACAGTTTTCCCCAAGGTTGAAGAACCATCAGTAATTAAAGAACATTTATCCAGTAGAAAAACAGAGACACAAAATACAGTATGACATCAGCTTGGCTGCCATAGCCTCTCAAGGTCAGGAAATCCATCACGGTGACAACAGTTCATAGCTAGAAACTGGGCAGAGTGACTTTAATGAGTAAAAAGCAAAGAGAATATTCTGTAAAGAAGCCAAGTATACACTGCACTGTAGAAGCAAAGGTGCCGCCAGAGACTCCCTGAAGTTATTTCAACCCCACCATGGAGACAGACGCCAATAAAGCAGATAACCAGGAACATACATCAGAAGCCAAGGGGAGGGGCGCCTGGGTGGCTCAGATGGTTGGGCATCTGCCTTCGGCTCAGGTCGTGATCCCGGGGTCCTGGGATCGGGTCCCGCATCGGGCTCCCTGCTAGGCGGGGAGTCTGCTTCTCCCTCTGCCTCTGCCTCTCTCTCTCTCTCTCTCTCTCTGACTCTCATGAATAAATAAATAAAACATAAAAAAAAAAAAAAAAAGAAGCCAAGGGGACGGCGTCAGTCTCAAGGACCACTTGAATCATGAACAAACGTCATTGATTTAGAAGAGTCTATGTGGTTTACTCCCCACTCTCTTGATCACTCAAATATAAATGTAGATATCACTTTGTACAACTTCAGGACATGCCATTTACCTAGAATGCAGTGTGATTACAGTCCGTTAAGCTGACAAAACCAGCAGCACTAATGCTAAATTTACAAAGATGGAGACTTAACTGTGTCAGAATATCATAAGCTAAGAGCCAAAGCATGGCCACAAAGTGAAAAAAATAGGGAAGGATATAGTACATACAAGATCTCCAAAAATGACATTTAGCATCATTCTGTAGTAAAAATTAGACATACTGACAATCAAGGCTTAGAAAGCGCCAGGACCAGTAATTTCCCTAAACTCCTCTATGTAAACAAAGCAGCAGTGCATGGAGATTCTCAGGTCAATTGCAATGACAACTCTATTTCTTCAGTCAATTGTTTTCATTTGAGCAGTCAATGAATCTTTTCATGATTATTTCAATGACAGTCTACTATTAGAGAAAAAAGAAAGCCAAAGAATGCTTTTGTCTTTTATTTTTAAACACCAAATAATACTCAAAGTGTTCCTTTAAAAAAGATTATTTGAATCCAGGTGTTTCCTTAAAATCTATGCAAAACTTCTCCATTAAAAAATTATCAGCAATACAATTCAACACTTAAAGTAATTTAGAAAAGAATCGTTTTACTTAATAGTTTCTGCTCAAATTCATTTACCCCAAATTACTCTACAAACATAGTGACAACAAGTATTAAATCATAGACCCTTTAGAATAACTCTGCTGTGACCAGAGGGCATGTAATGTTTGGACATAAATGTATTGTTTCTTGAAAATGAGATAAATGAATATAATTTCACAATAAATAGTATGTGGTCGTAAGAGACCTCAGGAGAAGTGTATAGGCTATGGAATCTGGAAAGACAAATAAGTTGTTTTGAAAACACTGTAAATGTTTACATTGTAAGCCTCTAGTTCCCATTACCCAGATCTTAACAGTGATAAGAGTATTTTCCCCAAATTCTTGCCTTCTGCCATTATGATATTATTTTAAAAGTAATAATTATTATATTTATTAATTCAATACATTATTTCCCTCCAGTATCAAACAGATGTTATTCTCAACACTGGGGTTAAAAGTGAAAAAACAGAGCTAGGTATCTGCATTCATGGACTTACATTTGGATGGGAAGGAAGAGGGCGATGTGCAGTCCACGGCAGAAACGTAAGAAACAAGCAAACAAATGAGAAAACGTCTGAGTGTGATAAATGTTATGAAGGGGATACATGCTATGAAGGATGATCTGACAAAGGGTAAGTGAGGGACATTTTGGGACAGAAGGGGTTAAATAGGATATTTATGCCATAATTCCTTCTCGCTAAAGACCTTAGTTACTGTGTATCTGTGTCTCCTCTGCGCAGTTTGTGTGATCACAGTCCCGGTTCATGTCACCTTGAACACTTTGCTTTCTACAAAAAGCAAAATATATCAGAGAAGGCCCCATGCACACGATCTTCCAGTCCCCTACCATGGGTATCTGTGCATGTGTATTGCCATAGTTTATCCAATAAACATTATCCTCAGTATAAACTAGTGTGGCTTTGACCCATATAGATGTACCGTCCATTTTCATTATAGGATGAATCATCCCTGGGTAAGGGGGAGGCATAAAGGAAAACTCATTAATGGTTCAACATTTCAAGTTCTAGGAAAACAACCTTATTTAGCCAGACAGCAACAGATCTTTCCAAGACATCAAAATGGATGTCCAGATATCAAAATAGGTATCTTCGCCATATAGGTAAAGATATATGGATAAAGGTATATTGCTTCTCATGAATATTTCCAGTTCTCTTCTTTCTTGCCACACAGGAAGAATTGCATGTCCTTGTCACCTTGGAATTCAGGAAAGGAAGGTGATTTATTTCAGTCAATAAAATTTGAACAGAAGTGATACTTTCCAAGAGACTGGTTTTTTTTAAACTGGTTATAGGCCTTCCAGCACTCTTTTCCCTTGGACTGGAGATCCTGGAAGCATGTGCTACGTGGAGGCTCAATACTGAGCCATCACATGGTGGTGGAAGACACGCCAGGATTTCCACTGGATTTTGAGAAAAAAGTAAAACTTTGTTGTTTTAAGCCACTGGAATTTTGGAGTCACTTATTATCACCTGATAGTCTATCCTATCTATTATGAGTAGACCCGTGTCCCTACAAAATTTATATGTTAAAGTCCTAATCCACAGTGCCTCAAAATGTGACCTTATTTGGGTATGGGTTATTACGGATGTAATTAGTTAAGATGAGGTCATACTGGAGTAGAGTGGGTCCCTAATCCAATCTCACCAGCGTCCTTATAAAAAGGGGGAATTTGGGCGCAGACACACACACACACACACACAGGCAGAAAACCACGTGAAGATGAAGGCAGACATGGGGGTTATAGAGCAGAAGCCATGGAACTCCACAGAGCAAACCACCAGGAACTAAAAGAGAGGCCTGGAAGAGATTTTCCTTCATTGCCCTTAGAGGGGACCAACTGCACTGACACCTTAACCTCAGGCTTCTAGCCTCTAGAACTGTCAGTTGATACATTTCTGTGGGGCACCCAGTTCGTGGTACTTTGTTACAGCAGCCTAAGCCAACAAATATACTATCTTAATGCAACTATATATTGTTTCAGACAGAGATAATGTGATGGGGGGAGGGCACAGCTAATAATGCAATAACTAGCACCTTTATAAGGGGAATCCGATCTGATTACATGAGATTATCTAGTAGTAGGGAAAAATTTCTTTCATTCTCATCTTAAAAGTGGGTATAATTTTATGGCTTTCTCAACTAAGAAAAAACACTTTTTTGGTTTATTTTTTTTAACTGAAATATAGTTGGCACACAATGTTACGTTAATTTCAGGTGTATAACATGACTCAATAACTCTATATATTATGCTGTGCTCACCACAAATCACTGTATGTCACCATTACAATACCAGTGACTCTGTCCCTTCTGCTGTGCCTTTCATCCCCATGACTTACTCATTCCACAACTGGGAACCTGCATCTCCCACTCCCCTTCACCCATTTTGTCCTCCCTCTAGCCCCCTCCATTTTGGCAACCACCAGTCTGTTACCCGTATTTATGGGTCTGTAAAAAAAAAAAAAAAAAAAAGTACTTTCTATTCAAAATTAAAGTGCCCACACTTAAAGCTAAAGAAAAAGTTTATTACATTTTCTGGGAGACCAGTTCCATATTTACATGGTCCTATTCTGTTGTCTCTTAATTATGAATCCTGAAGCTTTTAGCTTCGGAGGATTCAATATGTTTGCTATGAATGATTAAGGGTTCATAAAGTTTTTACTAGCCTATTAATCTCCAGGTGCAGAGAAAGTCAAGACACTTGTTAAAATTTTCTAGTCCTCACACAAGGTTGCCTCAGGAAACATGGTAAAGAGCTATAATGTTGGCTCCCCAAGATAGTACCTCAACACATCAACTTCAAAGAAACCTGTCTAGACAAAAGGATTCTACTTTCAGTGAGTTGGCCTAGAAAATGGAGACCTTTATTTTATAAGACTCTTTCTTTCTGAAATGAAACAGTCCATGAAAAGTAAGTTCATGACACAGAACTTAGAAACACGGGAGATGCTTGATATTTGAGAGGGTTGTGTCCCTGGTCCCCTGCAGAGTGAGCCTGGGCTCTCCAGGGACATGCCCTGCAACCTAGAAGATGAGTGAAGAAAAGGGACACAAAGAATGCACCTGGCAGGCCAGGAATTAGGTCCATTCGAAAGCTACACCTCACATACCCAACACAACCCCACTGACAAGTTTCTCCTAGAAGTTCCCCAACCCATGGCTTTTCGGACAACAACTACCATTTTCTTGCTATCCTTTTACCCCTTCTTTAGCTATCTTTCCTGGCTCTCAATTTTTGAGGCCACTTTCTAAAGAGAGATTTCTCCACAGCTTATCCCTTATCTTTTGATTCTTCTCTGTATATATTCTCTCTCTCCAGGAGACTGACAGGAAGCATGGTGGTGGGGGTGGGGGGATGGGGAATCACAGGCTTTAAGAGCCAGACACATACAAATTGAAGTCAGGGCTCCAGATTGGTTAAATGGTCAATAAATCAAGCCCCCAAATGTCTTTTCCCTCATTTGGAAAAAAAAAAAAATCATCCTTTTCTTAGAAGGTGATTTGAGATTTAAGTGAGCTTTAACTTTAACACATTCAAAGTGCCCAGCAAATGGTGGGTACTCCACAAACTCTAATGCCTTACTCCTGAAGGTCTCACTCAAGATCCTAATTTCAACTGTCTCTCATGCCATAAATCTGGGAAGGCTATCAAAAAGAAAGCTTGGAATACAAGCAACAATCAAAGACAAAGGCGCACAGTATGGGAGTGGAGGATGAGCAAAAAGACCTGTGTAGATTTTAGAACCTGAGAATGCATCAGGAATGACTTGGTCTCTGACCACAGTGTTATTTACTAATTCAGGAACCAAGCAATGTCTAAGGCTAGAGAGGAAATATCCCCTACCTGTTGTCTTGGGTAGTATACACAGGGCTCCATGAATTTTATTAAGCCCATGCCAAGAGAATTTACCATCTAGGATTCGCATAGCAAAATAGCCATGATACACTAGTAGGGGACGTGAGATAAGTATACAACACTGACTCACGTGTAGACAGATAGCCCACGCTGGAGAAGGGTTGGCACATTTCAGGGACAGGGGAAATTAACAAGTGGCATAAGTGACAAAGGTTTTGGAATAGGGAACTAAAGTTAGCTCATCTATAGCAGCAGTTCTCAATACCTACTTTAAAGCCCATGCTTTTGAAGAAATGTAACTATGTCTTAGTTGCTCTCATGTTATTTGGAGTTTCGATACAAATAAAATAGTAAAACTAAAAGAATCAAAACAATCAAAGTGCTGCTACACCTGATCATCAGTAGAGGGAAAAAAACCCACAAAAAACAATTCTCCTAAAGGGTTTCTAAAACTTTCACTTGAGACTGACTGTGTCATGGTCAATAATCTCAATGCCCACTGACACCTTAGAACTATGACACTCACGGAAATATGACAAAGTGATTCTTCAGCTCCAAAACAGACATGTTTTTAAACAGGTGTCAATTGATTTAGGTGTTATCAAATCAAACGCTTCTTAGATCACCCAGTATTAACTGGCTGAGGAAACATGTTAAGGGAAACAATCCCTTTCTGATATGCTTCCTAATAGTTTATATTCTTTAAGGAAATCGAACAAGTGTGTATACAAGTGCTATACTTTGTATGCAGTAGAAAAATCGGCCTCACAGTATCAGGCTTGACTTATAATCCTGAAAACGGTATGCAATGCTACTTGAAAAATAGTTATTACTATGGTTGGTTGGATAAAGTTATTTTTTTCTAAAAGCAAATAGGCTGAAGCATGACTGCAAACCAATTTCAACTCTAACAGCTACTATGTAGCACATAGCATCATCTCACTACCCAATACATTCTAATAAAGTTTACTGTAACATGAAATACGGCCACAGTAGCTAATGATATTGCAACTTGAAGATGCCCACAGAAAGCATTTGCTATTTTTTTTTTAATGTTAGAGTAAAGATAAACCCAGCTAAGATGCCATCTGTATTTTTTTTTTCTTGCTCCTGGATTAACTATACCCTCTCTGAAATACACTTCCATGTTGCTCTGGTACTAAATAGTGGAAAAATTCAATGCTAATTAAATGCATTAATAAGTTTTACATTGATGCATCGGGTGGCAGGCACAGCCACAAATCTGAAAACCCAGCCAGAAGTACACGATCCCTAAAATAGAATGCCATAACATTTTTTATTTTATTTATTTATTTTTTTAAAGATTTTTATTTATTTGTTTAACACAGAGAGAGAGAGAGCACAAGTAGGCAGAGCAGCAGACAGAGGGAGAAGGAGAAGCAGGCTCTCTGCAGAGCAGGAAGCCCGATGTGGGGCTCGATCCCAGAATGCTGGGATCATGACCTGAGCCGAAGGCAGCCGCTTAACGACTGAGCCACCCAGGCACCCCGCCATGACATTTTTTAAAGAAGTGGTTTTTTAATTGTGGATCATCAAGTTAGAGAATGAAACAATCACTTAGCGCAGGGGTGGGCATACATTTTTGTAAAGGGCCAGGAAGTAAAAACGTTAGGCGTTCCAAGTCAGAAGGTCCTTGTTGCAACTGCTGAACTCTGTGGTTGGAATACCAACACAGCCACACACAATATGTAACGGGAAGGGCATGGTGGTGTTCCAGAAAAGTTTCATACGTGGAAACTAAAATTTACATTTTATATAATTTCCACTTATCATGGAATAGTCTCCTTTTCAAAATTTTACCCCAACCTTCTAAAAATGTAGAACTCATTATTGACTTGTGCGACATTTCTGACTAGGCAACAAGCCACATTTGGCCCACATGCCACTGTTCGCTGATCACTGTTCTAGCACATCATCTAAACCTGGAAGCAGAAAGGGACCCGGATGAGAAGCTATGCAGAGAGCAGGGCCTTTCCCACTTCTGAGATATGCAAAACATTTTTTAACTTCAGGAAATTCTAAAAGTTCATCATGCATATTAAATATATGTGCATATTTTATGAGTCATGTAAAATATTAGTCAGAGGAATACACTCACTTCCTCTCCCCACCAACCTTTCTCCACATGTGCTCCATCCCAGTGCGAGACCAGATGCCCAGTCCTTCAACTAGACATTAGCTTTGATTCCTTTCTTGCTCTTAAATTCTCGGTCCAATTCATCACTCAATTTTGTCAGTTCTTCCTCTTAAATAACTTACAAGACCATCTCCAGTGCTCTGCACTGGTCTGGGCCCCCATCACTTAGATCGTGGTAGCAGCCTTCAAACCTGTCTGCACACTTTGGTCTTTGCCTGACTCCAGGACATTTTCTACTTTGCACCTGGACCTTTTTCTTTTTCCACCCCAAATCTGATCCCGTGAACTTTCCCATAGATGCCAATGCCTTCCTACCGTCCTCGGGATAAAATGGAAACTCCTTATCCTGGCTTACAAGGTCCTTCACAAACTAACTCTTTCCTAAACATCCATCCTTATCTTGCACTATATTTAATCAAACAGAGCTACTAAAAAGTGGGAAATGGTAGAACTCCCAGCAGCTTCTAGTCCCTCCACAGAGGTACACATTCCCAAGCAGAATGCAGGAGGGGAAGGGGCTACCATTTCTGTCTGAACTGCAAAAGCATCAGAAAGAAACACTTCTACCAGCCTCCACAACTGCCAAGAAGAGGATGGTATTCCTTCAGAATGGAAGGTTCTGGAAGCACCAAGTACTGGACTGAGTTCTTCTAGGTTTGCACTTATTGAATAAACATCAATTTTCCTTATTTATAAAATAAGAATGGCCCAACTCCAAACTGACACAAAGTCCTTTGGGCTCACAGATGAGGGGTCACACATAATTAAAAGATTTGATGAAACTATACCATGAATTCAGAGTGTTGCTAAGAAACTGAGCAAAAGTCTGACTTGTTGTTTCAGTGTTCTCACTGGAATTGTTAACTTTTTATGGTATTTCCTCTGGCTTGCTCAACAGTAAATATTTAGCTCTTGCACTAAAAAAGAACAAACATTAAGTCTGAGAAGCTACTAACGGGAAGTGAGAAAAAAACTCAAGTGATAGATAAAACAAATAATGGTTATGAGAGACCGTGGCTGGGAGCAGAGCATCATCCAGGGGACATAGCACAGTAGTACAGGGAAGGGCAGGGACATCTTTCCAGTCAGTGGAAAATGCAACCGACTCTGTGTGGTCTCCATATTTAATTCACTCTTCCTCCTTAAAGGGGCTGTTGATGTAGGCATTCACAGAATGTAGGAGAAAGAATCTTCCTAGGGGAAAGCATAAACTCACGTCAACATCTGACCACTGGGACCTCCATGACAAGGCACCTGCCTGTCTTGAACCTTCATTCTAGACAGTCTCTGTTACATACATCGTGTCCCAGAACTAAACTGCCTCTAATTCCCCACCCACCCATCCCTTAATGCATGGTGGTTATCTTCCACCTTTTCCTACTTTTCCTTTGTACTTAATCTCATATCCTTCCATAATGGGTTAGAGAACCCATTCATCTGTGTTTTCATTACAACCCAGACAGGCATCCTTATCACTGTACATTGTATCATTTGGTCGTTTCATGAATATTTAGCAGGCGCCTATTCTGTATCTGGCCCAGTTCTAGGCTATGGGTGTTGCTATATAAAGTATTATATTGAATTCTTGTGCTGAACACCCATAGTATATAGTATTATGCATTCAGCTACTTAAAGATAAAAACTGGATTATGTATCTTTGTACTTTTCTGTATATAGTAGGAACTCAATAACTGAATGAAGAAGTAGATTAACTAATGAATGACAAGGTATGCATAGAAGTCTTATTTTGTTTTTTGTTTTTTGGGTTTTTTTTAAAGATTTTATTTATTTATTTATTTGAGAGAGAGAGAATGAGAGACAGAGAGCACGAGAGGGAAGAGGGTCAGAGGGAGAAGCAGACACCCCGCTGAGCAGGGAGCCCAATGTGGGACTCGATCCCGGGACTCCAGGATCACGACCTGAGCCGAAGGCAGTAGCTTAACCAACTGAGCCACCCAGGCGCCCTAGAAGTCTTATTTTGATCTTCTTGTTGTTTTAAGTATCTGGACCCTAAATGTAAGGAATCCCTCCTGGAGCACAATAAAGGGATTCTTCCTTGAATCCTATATACAATATTTATTAGTGGATAGAACAGAAGAACCTTGTCAAAAAACATTGCTTCATATATATAAAAAAACTTCCATTTAGATATAGAGGACAGAGTAAAATCAAGACCCAGAGCAGGTCTCCAGATTAGATTATAGTACTCAGTCTTGCTTGAGAGTAAATATTTAGAGAGGCAACTCTCCTATTTAGATTCTTGCTTGCATATCTGAATAATGGTTCTGTATGATCTTTTGACGATGGTGACTTTCATATGGAAAAATATGACATCCTCTACAATTGTACTTTAACTTATCCCGTGCCTTCTAAGAGGCTCAAAATCCATATAATTATCAATTTGTCATTAATTAAACCTTCCAAGTCCACCCTAAGGGAATTGATTATAACTAAATCTATCATACAGATGGTTGAGAGGCACAGAAAAAAATATGGAAGAGAAGGCCACTGTTGCTCAGCTCCATGTACAGAAGTGCATACCAAGTTAAAGAAAAAAAATATCTATATCCATTTTTTCTCAGTAATGAATAGACATTCTTATGAGTGGAAGCATGCAAATGCCTGATTAGATCTATTTTTAGATTAGTTCATTAATGCCAGGGCTAATAGACTTAACTCTGTTCTGAAAAACTCTAGTTTGATAATGATGAGAGAGGTTCATAGAAACAATGAAAAACTACAAACAGGAACTGAATTCTTCCAAGGCACCCTGATGAAAATTATACAGAGAATTTTTCAAGCAACATCCAAGTTATAGAGACATAAACTCATATAATTAAGAGAGCACTGGTAACTCAGACTATATGATAACACTCCATGTAGGTCTCTCAAATTGAAGATTGTGAGTTTTGCAACACAATTTTAAATTTGAGTTTTGAATATTTGATATGAAAGTTCATTTGGGGAACATGGCCACTCATAACACCTTGATCAGAGTAATGTGCTCCCCACCTAGGAAAGGGATGGATTTCATGATCATAGAACTTTGGAGAGAAGGAACAGCATGGATAGAGGGAAATCAACCTATGATCTAATCTGCCAGTCATCCAGGTCATCAATATAACCACAATTTTACACTCTGTGGGAAAAGGCATTGTACTTTTAAAACTTCTATGCATATACTTGCAATGAATAAAATTATAAATGACTTTTACTGATCATCTCCTAAATTTGTGATAAGAAGTTTTCCATGTTGGGGCGCCTGGGTGGCTCAGTCATTGGGTGTCTGCCTTCGGCTCAGGTCATGATCCTGAGATTCTGGGATCGAGCCCCGCATCGGGCTCCCTGCTCGGCGGGGGGCCTGCTTCTCCCTCTGCCACTCCCCCTGCTTGTGTTCCTGCTCTTGCTATCTCTGTCTCTGTCAAATAAATAAATACAAATCTTTAAAAAAAAAAAAGAAGTTTTCCATGTTTTAGCTTTAATTTAATTTTGAATCTGAACAGCTAAAACATAAAAGCTGTAGTTAAAAAAAAAAGAAATTCTATAACAAAGCCAAAAATCCCCAACTCTGGGCAATAATTGTTTTCTTTCCAAGCATCAGAATTTGTGAATGTTACGGATTACTTAATGGCAGCTGGAGTCAAGTTTCAGTGGCCCATCAATGGCAAAGCATCCTATAGCTCTGCTGTTTGCTACTATCAATGGATTCTAGATTCAGGCTCCCACTTAACTCTTGCTAACCCAGCGATGTAGGGCAGGTTACTTAGCCTCCCAAAGATTCTTTCCTTTTCTGTAAAATAATAATAAAAATAGCTCACTGGATTTGTTGTAAGGATTAACTGAGATAATCTATGCAAAGTTTCTAGCAGACAACCTGACATATAGCAAGCACTTTTAAAATATTAGTAAAATGCTTTACATTTCCATTCACGAGCATGGAATTTAAAAAAAACACACACATACACATACACCTCTCTTCACACTTATAAATCAAAAGCTTGTCAAACAAAAAATGGAAATGTAATGACAGTTAAAACAAAAGTAAATTTCAACAAGGTAAAAAATAAAGCTGGGCCGGTAAATCATCAAAACTACCCCTGGTTAAGTGTACATTTTTTAAAGGAAAAAGGAACACTGAGTTAAATAGCAAGAGGAAATTCTACATATCTTTCAATCATATTTTTACCTCAATAGAAATGCATCCTGAACGGTCTCTGAGGGATCAATTCTTGGTGTCGTGGAGAAAATATCTGAGGGGAATCAGGAAAGCTGGATGGTAGCCTTCATACTCTGTCTACTTCTGTGGCCAGGCTACTTCTGCTGCTTCTTCATGTATACAAGGGGTGGTTTGTAATGGACCATAAAAATCCAGCTTTGCTCTGAAACCCTACTCTAGTTTAATTGATGATTTTAAAAGCTACTGATCCCTTCCTACCCAGAGTGACTGCAAAATAATTTGTGACCGTAATATTTCTGAATGAACACTCAAGTGGTCTAACAGAGACAACCTCAGAGGTGCCAGGAGCCCAGTGGTATGTGGAGTTTTTGGGCCAAGGAACCAGACAAAGAATGTGTGGAATAGGAGACACAATCTGGGGTTCTAGTCACAATAGCTCTGAGCACTCGGAGGGAAGGAAGACAGCCAGCAGAGGCTGTGGAGGACACATTCCGAACTAGCTACAACACCCAGACAGCTTATCGTGATCTTAGGTGGGTGGCATTTGACCATTAGCCTTAGGAAGTGCTAATACAACTTATACAACTGAATTCTAAAAGTCAAACAAGCAGGTGTCTGCTTTACTCACAAATCCTAGAAGATTCCTTTAAATCCCTTTGCTTCTCTTCTATCATTTTACCATGATTACCTAATACACTATGCATCCATATTCTGTTAGACAATCTTTCTGTGCCTTTCCCTCCCCCCTGACATCTTTTCTTGTGAAGGCATATTTCCTCTGGCTCGGCCACCAATGGAAATAAGAAAGAACATAGGTTTCCTTGGAGAGTTCCTTGCTTACCCATCCAAGTTCAGTTTAAATCAGTTTAGCAAATAAAATCCAGCAACATTCATTTATTCGTAGCCTGTCTTTCATTCTGTCATTCATTCCTTCAATTAATAAGCAGTATCTTAATGCCTATTGAGTCACTGGCAATATGTGAGGTGCTAGGGAAGATGGATAGGACTCCATTAACAATTTCACAATCCACAACGGATTGTACATAAATGTACAGAATTAACTGCAAGGTGTATGAGTGACGCTATAATATACATAATATAGTAGGGCTGGTGGGAGCATGAAGGAGGCAAATATTCACTCTGCAGAGAGGTGAAGGAGACAGCAGAGAATGGACAGACTGACGGTGTCTATTCCTCCTGAAGTAGAGAAGTTGAAGCATCTTCAATACTAATCTGAATTTTTTGCTCCCTCTGAAAACAGCAGAACAGACTTAGCTGTGTCCAATATTACATTCTAACTAGAATTGTAACCTATGTTTAATATGCGCATCACATAGAGAAATGATACTTAACAGGCCTGAGTATGGCAGCATTAGGAGCTCGGAGATACTCTTCATCTGTAACCTCCCATTATAGAAAATGAGGTTACATGCACTCAGGTAACTACTCTGTAAAGATAATGATATTATAGTCACTATTACCTGAATATAGGCTGGGAATTAAATGGGAAAAATAACACATAAAAATTCCTTACTAACCCAGAGACCTATACGGTGTATTTTTCCCATTTTTGAATTCCCTCTACACTCTAACTCTATTCCATAAGGTAATATAAATTGAAATAACAAGTAGGCTTACTGTAACAGAAATGTTTGTTTCCAACTCATAGTAGGAAAGACCAAATGACAGTCATATAAAGAGTTGGTATACTTACACGAATAAGTTACATATTTTGAGGATGAAAGACTAAACATCCTATTGTCTCAAATTTTAAAAGAGGATGCTAAGTTCTAAATTTAGTGAAATCAAAGTATCAAATTCTGAACATGTACTATTTTCCCTGAAAGCTGTTATACTACCAAAAATAGCAGATGTACTTGGAAATAATAAAATGTATATGTAATGCACTGCACATCGTATGTACAAAGTAGGGAAAGCAGAAAAGGAAATAATTATGTTGGTTGTCAGAACCAAAATGTGAATCCAAAGCTTCGAATTAAACTTTTATGAGCGGTTCTGTCCTAAAGAAGAGACATTTTAAAAGAATTGCTGCAAAGACACACTGCTGTGAAGACACATTGGGTGTATTGCAGGCATGGCGTGCCCACGTTTGTGATGATGGGTTAATTTTTCAATTTCTATGCTCTTCATAAAATGAACCTTAGAAAGTAGCAGAACAGTTCTGCTTTACTCTTCCCCACTCAACACCTATTCACAACAAAAAAGAAAATGGATTGCCTTTTGACTTTTTTACTGGATACTTTGTGTTGCAAGTCCTTTAAACAGTACATTGGATAAAACTTTTTTAACAACTGAAAATAATAAATGGATTCATAAATAAATGTTTATAATGATCTGAAAGAATTTTGAAAACCTAAATAATGACACAATGAAGTAAATAATTTTGCATATATAGTCACTGAATAAAAATGAAACCCCATAGTACTTTCCAAGCATATGCAATGGTTCTTGAGATCCTAGGTGGTTTCTATTTCCACAAAGCAGTGCTTTATGGCATTAATACTATAATGTAGTTGGCTTGATCAAACATCACTGATGCTCCTTTGATGTCTTCCAAACCAAGTTCAAATTCCTAGATCAAGATTAAGACTATTCACATTCCAGGTCCAGTCTACAGCCCTAGCTTTTCATCCCACCAGCCCTCCTCTCTTGAACCCCTAATACCCCAGTCCCTGGAAACCTCAGCCTGGAATATCTTTGATCATCTATACTCAGTCACCTCAGCCTGGAATATACTTGATCTCCTTCATCTCAGCCTGGAATATCCTTGATCTCCTTCAATCTTTTTTTTTTTTTTAAGATTTTATTTATTCATCTGAGACCGAGAGATACAGAGAAAGAGCATGAGCAGGGGGAGAGGCAGAGGAGAAGCTGCCTGCCCGCTGAGCAGGGGAGTCCGATGTGGGGCTCAATCCCAGGACCTGGAGATCACGACCCGAGTCAAAGGCAGATGCTTAACTGTCTGAGCCAACCAGGCATCCTAATCTCCTTCAATCTTAACACTGAAATCTGTCATTCTCATCTTAAAAATATGTTTTGTTGTATCTCCAAGTCTGACATCCATTAAGTACATTGTCAATATGCCTGGATTCCCCGAAGGATTTTATATTCCCTACAGATTGAAATTACTCTCCTCTTTGTCACCCAATGACCAGCAAGCACCGGGCTCTAAACCTAGTAGGTGCTTAACAAAATATGCCTAAATGAATTCAATGAACGTTCATTACCTAATTAATCTTGATAATCTAGCCAGACTCATTGTTCAGGTACTTAATTTGCTACCATTTATTTGGCCAATCAGCTTCTCAAAAAACTCTAATGATAGCAAAGTCCAGACAGAAAGACCATACTTATAATGACTGATTCCTAGAGATGATTCTGAAATATGATTCATCTCATTAAAGTTTTTGAACATCTGATAAAATCCCTGAGACAGTTTCTCATTTTTAAAATTGATTCTAAGTAGTATTAGCTGTTTTACATAGTATAAGCAAAGAAGAAAAAAGGGGAGTAATCTAACGATAAACAACTGAACTGTAAGAAGACTATGGATAGGAATTAGGTTCCCTAAGCAGCAGGCACTGTTTAAACATTGTTCATCAAGCTATGTACAAACAGATGTTAATATAAAGGTTTCCAATTATTTCCTAGAAAGCTCTTAAAGCAGTCTTCAAAAAAAAAAAACAAGCACAGAAATGATAGAACTAGCAGCTAAAACTGAAACGTTAATATTTCAAATAAGTATCTAATTTCTACATAGGCATAGTTAGAGGACAAAGAACGGGTAGGTTTTACTGACTGTTTGCAATAAGAAAACATACATACTTGGTAAGCCAATAAATGTCCAGAAAGAAAATGTCAGACTTTGTTTGGTAACTCAAAGACTGTCTTAATGAGTCATACTTCTCCCAGAAATAGGATGTCTGTGTGATGTACCTGTAACATACCCATCCTGTAAGACACTGAAACATTGATGTCAGCTTTTGGCATGTGAAGAATAAGCAAATGTACTCTTACAAAACTCATGCTGCTTTGGAACTTACTTTCAGAGTTTGCTGGGGTGGGGTGGTGGTAGAGGGAGGATGATGGAAAACTTTATAAAGAGATTGTCATTCTAGGGAACATTCATTTACTCCTGTTTCACATGTAATCTTCCAAATGCACAAAATCTCTTAAATCAGAGTCTTTTCTGTTTCTACCAGCATCACCTAGTTTGGGACCTCCTCACTATAACCCAGTATTGCTGCAAAAGCAATTTCACTGGCTTCCTTGCTTAGAGTCTTTCTTGCTCCAATTCCACCTGCACAATGTTGCTAGAATAATCTTCCTAAACTCCTTTTCATTATGTCTTTCCTCTGTTAGGAGCCTCTGGTGGGTCCTTTTCACTGATCAGATTAAATTTACTCTTTTCAGCCTGGGTATCAGTGCCTGCCATTAATCTTTCCCTTCTTTCCAATAAGACTTTCCTTCCCAACTCTAAAATCAGGTGGAATTCATGTCTTTACTACTATTCTTCCTGCTCGAATGTCCACCCTTTCCTGTTGGAAATCCAAATCATCCCATCCAGCAAAGAACCGCCATGCCCCCAATTAGCCATTGTGGAGTTATTCTTCCCTTCCTGCTCTTTCTTCCCAGAGTCAATATCTATTTCCAGTGATCATAACTTGTCTCTACCAGTGTCCTAAAAATGTCTCTCTGCTCTCTACCTAATCCTTCAGCCAAACTGCAAGCCTCCCAGGCCAGGTGGATGATCTTTTTTGATAACCTATCTAATATCTAGCAGATGCCTGGGAACTTAGCAAAGACCTATTGAGGAATGAAGGGCTTCTGCTATTCCTATCCCATTTGGTTCAATTCCTCTTGCAAGAAAAAAGTGAACTTTGGCTATCCATAATCATAAAGAAAATTTAAAAAAAAAACCAAAGCAATAAAACTCATAGATGAAAATCACCATTTCCATGTGCTTCTCCACCAAATCTTCTCTGCACAAGTGACTAAGCAGTAGAAATTGAGGAGGTGACAAAACTCTGATCTGTACTTTCCCAGATTTTGACCGAGCGTTCTAGGAGGCATGAAAATATTCAAGTGGTTGAAGAAACAATATCTGTGAAGGCCCTGATAATCAGAAACTGATTATGAGAAAGCTTTTTATACGAAAGTCCTTGGCCTTGACTATTAGGTTCCCAGAGATCATCTGGCCATCAAAGCAGTGCCTGGCTGGCTGACTTGTTTTATAACTCACCCATCGACTCAGCCAACACTTGTTATATCTACACTGCAGTATACATAAAATAATGCGTGGCTGTTGTTGATTTCCTGTGCCCAGTCCTGCACTGAGCACTCTGAAGCATTTGTTCATGAAAGGCTTACAATAAACCTGTGAATTATATTGTGGCATTATCATATTACAGATAATGACACTGACGCTCGGAGAGGTCATTCTCTGAGGACATGCAGAGATGAACTCTGTGTGAAGAGGTTCACTAACTCCCCCAGGGGCACACAGCGAGGAACCGGGGAAGAGGAGGTGCACACTCTGAGACGGTGCCTAATTTCTGTACAAAAGCCTTAGACAAAATACATTGCAGGTCTGGATCCTAAACTGGTACTCCCCCTACTCTAAACTTCTTTAACCCATTTTGTGCAGTTCTGTTCTGCATATACCCTTCGCTGTGCCATGTTAGTACTAATCTGTGGACGTGTCCATCATCCCTAATAGGTAGGGAGCAAGCTTTTGGAGGGCAGAGGACTTTTTCATGGTTGTAAACCGTTCAGGATTCGGTTTATAAAGAAAGCCCTCCCTAAATATAGAGAATAAAAAGATTGTTTGTGTTTACACAGGCATGCAGAAGTGTGACAATCAGATTTTTTGAACCTCTATTTATAGGCTGAACCTTCAAAGACTATACCCTAGCATTACTTTTCCTTTCTCATTGCCACTAACATTGTAATGCCTGGCATTGCTTGTCAAATAGAATTGAACCATCTTTGAAAGAGTTAAATACATATCAATTTGCATTTCAGTCCTCCTAGTATATGGTGGTGGGATGGTACACAATGTACTCAGTGTGGTCTGGGAAGAGCATTACGTGGCACAAGAAGATGCCTGATTTATTGTCCATACAACCAAAGCCTTCTTTTTCACTCTTACCATTGACAATTGATGTGCAGTTGGTTTCAATGTCTTATTTACAATGACATTTTTCCTCTGTATGTATTCCAGGGTGTTCTGCCTTTCAAGTAAGTTTCATGATTGTTGGGAGTTAGGGACTTCATTCTATTTTTGCTATGGAATTGACAAAGTCAGCTGGGGGCTTCTATGTTATACTCATGCAAATCTCTTCAACTGGTCTTGATCATGGAGATTTACATAAGCAGCACAATATATATCATGGCAGAATGTATAGTCAAGGATCCTCTGGGAGTGTGATCCTACCGGGTAGATTTCTGGAAACACCAAGGGCAGGTGTTATTAGTGAGCCAACAAATCGAGATCCCAGAGGCATTAATTACTCTGTGTTCATCTTTCTACAAAGCCTGCTGGTGTATGCAACCCAAGAAGGAAATCTGTGTATTTGAGAACATGTTAGCTATAAATTTCCCCATTTGATCTTTGCATCTGCCTTGCCTCTACCTTTTATTTCATTATAATTGTCCCAAATCCTACCTCCATTCACAACTGGGTTTTCCAGGTTAAGGACTTAAGAAGACTACTGTGGACAGTAGAGCTTTCCAATTTTATTGGTGACCTTGTGTTATCAAAAATCTTTCAAAGCCTTGCTTCGGATGCCATGAGGGAGAAGTTTATTTTCCCTTATCAATGTGTTTATGGTAAACTAAAATGAAATTCATCTGTCATTTGGGGCAACAATAAGACTAACCCTTCTGGTATCCGATTTAACAAAGCTGCTAGAAGTGTTAAACAAAGCTTACCAACCTGGCAAAACAAAATGAACTAACAAAAAAACTTCGGTGAAACTTACTGAAGTGACATAGGAAGCAAAATTTATAAGATGCCAACCAGTATTTTATTCAAGTCTTACCTTACAACTGTCACTGGTGTATGAACAACCATTTAGTTTCAATAAATCCCTATAGGGGACACTGATTTTAGCCACTCAACTTATCAAAGAACTCTGACATGGGGATAAACTGTGTGATCTACAGCCTCCGTAGACTCAGACCATAGGAAAATCATGTGCCAGTGACTTTCACTCCCAGAACAGGACAGATAAAATAAGGTCAAACTAAAGAATCCTGTGCAGATCTCCTCTCCCCAGCTGCTCAGGGACCACACTCTGTTCTTGCTAATTGTTTACCCTCTTTAACTTGAATGGCCTATCTGATCTTTCTGGACTCAACAGTGGGATCTACTCTCCACAGACCCTCTCTCTCCTAAGAGAACAAAGCTCTACCTCCCCCAGTTATAGACCCATTACCTTGCCAACTCTTCCATCAAAAATATGCTAGGATCTTTTGAATGTGTTATCACCTGGGTCTCCAACACTAACGTCCTTTAGGGAAGATCGAGAGACTGCAGGTATAACATTAGACCATAGGCTGTGCTCTAATAAAAGCGGGTAGAAACAATGTAAGACTGTTGCCCACTTCTCCATATTTGGCCAGTGCCCTTATGGTTGTGAGATGAGGCTCTATGAAAACAGATATATGGACAGAGGCAAAGCCAACAGTGACATTACACCTCAATGCTACTTCGAGAGCCAACGTAGTCCCTGCATGCCAGACAATTACCTAGCCGAGTACTACAGGAATGCATTTTGGACTCCTTTCATTTAACCTGTAGCTTCACATAGTACATACTATCCCATTTTATGGGGCGGGGGGGAACTAAGGCACTGCAGCCAGCCCAAGGTCACACTGCTGGAAACCTGACTCAACTTCTATCATCTGTATGAAGTCTTAACTCATTTTATCAGTTTGGATCCTTCTCTCTGTATGGGTGGCACTTTTCTTGGTATTCCTGCCCTCAGTTCGGTACTAAATCCCATATTCTTTGGTACATTTCCATGTTTCCTATCTGCCACAGATGGGTAAGTTAGAAGGTGAAGATTGTTATGATTATGTCCATCCCCCTGCCCTCTGGAAAACCCACCACAGCCCAGCAACCCCTAGAAAATCTCTGTCTCTGTCTCTCTGTCTCTCCTCTTTTATTTCGCACTACTACTTTGCGAGTACCTCCATTTCTCTATTTTGCTTCCAGCGAAATACAATTTGCTCTAAACTTACAGTTCCACATTTTTCAATCACCAGTACAGTGCATGGCACGTTTATTATAATTTAAGATTTTATAACAATCCTGCAAGGCTCAGAGAAGTCAGGTAAATTGCTCTAGAACTCAGAACAATTGGCTGATTTCCAAAACCAAACTTGTTGAATTCCAAAGGCTGTGATCTTTCCCCCTGCTTCTTTTCTCACCTACCGACATATAACTTCAACTATTTCACTCGGGCTCCTAGAACAGATTTGACCTCCGTAAAATACCTTTTCAGATCTGGCAGCTGCCAAAGTAGACTGGCTAAACATCTCCCCATGGCTTTGCCTCAGGCGCCCTCTGGACCACCAATAGGTATAAATTGTCCCTATGCATCTCATCAGACTAGATTTCACAGACTGGAAGATTCTAGCACCTCGACGTTTTTCAGAGTACGTCACAATTTTGAATACATCAGCTACTCACTATTCAAAAACTACCTGAATTTTAATGACAGACTACTGATAGCTAGTATAGATTTACTTCAATACAGAAATGCTTCTCACGGCTCTCAGTAGAGTGGTCTTTGTAAAAACAAACATAGTTATATTTTAAGTGAAAAAAAGAACAATTTCTAAATACAGGCTTTGAGCTCCTTTGTGTCCCCCCACACACCCCAACCAAATCTTCACTAAAGCTCTCTTTGTCTTTGCTCTTCTTACCTTCAGAATTTCAACAATGCTTTCTCACTCTCTTTGGGTTGCAGATTAGTTAAGAAATCTTAAAGGAGAATAATGGAGATAAATATCTTTAATTTTCTACCTCATTTTGTCTTCACAAGATATAGGCACGCTGTGCTTTGCTTTTATTTACTGCTTGCTCCTACTAGGTATAAATTAATACATCTTTTTTTTTTTTAAAGATTTTATTTATTTATTTGAGAGAGAGAGAATGAGAGAGAGCGAGTACATGAGAGGGGGGAGGGTCAGAGGGAGAAGCAGACTCCCTGCCGAGCAGGGAGCCCGATGCGGGACTCGATCCAGGGACTCCAGGATCATGACCTGAGCCGAAGGCAGCCGCTCAGCCAACTGAGCCACCCAGGCGCCCCTAATACATCTTTTAACAAGGGAACAATTTGGGGTCTTAGTGCCGCCATCTCACTTGAAACCACTCATTCTTAGAGCTTCATTCCCTAGCAGCACACATTAAAATGCTTCAACAAGACTGCACCCTTGAAGATATTTTGTTTTGATACAACATTACACAAACC
This sequence comes from Leptonychotes weddellii, assembly GCF_054177405.1. Classification (NCBI taxonomy): domain Eukaryota; kingdom Metazoa; phylum Chordata; class Mammalia; order Carnivora; family Phocidae; genus Leptonychotes; species Leptonychotes weddellii. The sequence continues at coordinate 160,857,516 of NC_138371.1, read as the reverse complement.
CACCAAACTTCACATCGTTTTTTGGTATGCCTGTGCCTCTTGCTCATTCTTTGGTCACTGTTTGACGTCCTTCATGGCCGGGCTCAAATATCACCTTCCCCTAATGGCCCAGCGCTCTACCTGCTATGGGGTCAATACAGTTCACTTACACCTTCATTCCAGCTCCTCCCAAAGATTTGACTGGACATATGGTCCTTCATAGATCCGTCAATAATTCTCAGCCACTGCCACCACCCTCCCCATGTTCAAAGAGTAGAATATGGACTTTCTAAAGGCAGTGTTTATATACAACTCACCACATGTAATTTGGCTTTATTAAAGCTTGGCAGGATGTGCTCAATAATTATTAGTTGAACAAAATTTGGGGAAATGTCTTGGGTCCCCTTCTGACTCAGTCTGATTATATATCCCACCTAAGGATTCTGTATTTCCTAGTGGCATATAGTGATATATGTAAGAGTAGAGCTTTTGGGGTAAACTTCTAAGGGCACATTTTAGGTACAAGAACATGAATTTCACTAGACTCCCATGGTCCATTAAAAAGACTGCAGAAAAATGGTATCTAACTTTCTTTTCTCCAGACATTTTTACCATCACAATACCACTAGCATCATCCATTCAAGAAAAACAAGTTGACAAATGTCTTAATTCCAGAAAGAAAAGCAACTCTTGATGGTTCTAACCTACTATTTACTAGGTAGGAGGATGGATACTTTAATAAACTTTGCCCAGAATTATTTTCAAAGCCAACACTGATCATCTTTCTCTGCATGCCAAACTTGTCTTGTCCTTCATTCAAAATCCTTAATGTCCAGATTCGTAGCATATACTTTTCCTTCTCAGATAATTCCACAGGGATGGCTTTCACAAATAGGGTATGTAAGATTTTAAGACTTTAAGAATGTGTGTTGTGTATAATAAAAACAGACTGCAAGTGGCTTTTTGAATTAAGCTGGATTTTCTTCTCCTGATTGATAGAACTTATTTTTCACTTATCATGGTATCTGAAATATTGCATAGAACTGTATGTCTTCTATCTTATCATCTTAGTTATTCAAGTTATAATGTGCATAAGGACTTTATGGACACATTATATGGGGAAACTTTCTATTTCCCCTATGCTTTATAGGTGAATGTGTCCTTTCTGATAATGAGCCTCTCCTCCCACACCGGCTCAAAATAGTCATGAATTCCTTAAGAATATAAATCATATATCGCATAGAACTTGATTCCATGGTCAATACAAATGCTTCATGAAAAATGGTAGGTTAGTGTAATAATTACAAATATGTTGAGTCTAGCATTAAAAATATTAATACCCCAAGATCATGATAGTCAAAATACTGCTTGCTTTGAAAAAGCATCAGTAGAATTTCCTGGACTCAGTATATTACAACAGCAAAATAGTTTTTTCTCATTTGAAAGAAAAAAGAAAACTAAAAAAAATCATATTATTCCTAAAATACTTTATGGTGACATTCCAAGCACAAAAGTCTGGTAGTACCATATTGGTTTAATTCTTCCATTACCAGTCTTTTTTTTTAAATTTTTTTAAATTTTAGGTAAATTCTACACCACCGGTGAGACTCGAACTCACAACCCGCCCACCAAGAGTCACGTGTTCTACTGACTGAGCCAGATAGATGCCTTTCACTGTCAGCCTTTTAATATCTGTGCCCATTAATACCAGTTTGAGAGTTATCAGCTGAATTTTTTTAATTTGTGGAACAGTGGGCAATTATTTCCTGTCAATACTATTATTCCATGAAGGAATAAACTCTTTCCTCCTTCGTTTCAAGTGCAGAATAGCTTGGCGATGACAGAGCTCTTTCCTATAAACGTAAAACTATATAAATACCTAAACTTCTTAGAAGGAACATTTTGCAGGATTTCCTTGAGACATCAAGAGCAAAGAAGCAGGACTTTTGTGGTGTCAAAATAATGTGGAGTGTTATTATCGCTACAATCTGCCAAGCAGATTCTGTGCTCAGTATGACTGCTAGTCCTTGTTCCTATTTACACCCCATCCTCAGACTCAGATCTGCTGGGTTCTCTGCGAGTTTTTCAGTCTGTGTTCTCTCTCTCCATCTTCCATCTGCCATGTCATCTCTTCCTGCCTACTACTTTCTTGCTAATGGAGCCTCTCTCTCTGCAGCCACTGTTCACAGAGCTAATCCTACAAATGTCAAAGTGGTGCCTTCTCTCCACTTAAGTAATTTCCTAACTTCTTTCAATTTGCGCATTCAAAGCTAATATTATGCTAATGATACAAAGTATAATAATAGTAAAGATAAAAAGGAACTCTCCAATTCCTAATTATGTATTTCACATTCTGCTTGCTTGGCATTAGGAAGAAACATTCTCAAAGACTTTTTTAAAAAATCCACCATTTCATTTACATGGAGTGTAACTCAGAAAATTATTAATTACTCTTTGATCAATCCTCTTACTCCACCTTAATTTTTTTTTTTTTTGCTTATTTTTCTACCGCAAACATTTTCCTTCCCCAAAAGAATTCTTCATGCTACAATTAAGTACTACAGTAAAACTGTCACAGTATTCTTGACTGCAGCCTTCGCCCAAGGCACACTGGAGTAAGGAATATTTATTAGCAAGCTAGCAATCCAGTATTGCTCAGAAGAAAAAGCATCCCTGGAGTTTTCACTTATTGATCAAATCCTAAGCCTGAGGATAATGTGTACTATCCAGCAATGGTTTCTATAGGTAATCTGGAATTCCTGAGGACACACAAGCCCAGCTCACAGATGTTCCTATTTGTCATTCCTTTTGTGTGGGTCAGGGCACCTGCACAGTCCTGACAGACGGTCCGTCAGTCCACAGGAGACGCACCGCCTTGCCCACCACAAACTTAACAGTATAACGGAGACCAGAAGGAAAAGGAAATATATTGAGAATTCACTACAAGGTAATTGCTTGTCCCCTTCCTTAAAACAGAAACCAATACAGAGATTGAGACCCTCGTTCCAGAATGCCTAGGGACTCCTATCTTGATGTTCTCCTGAATAACAAACAAGTGTTTTAATCAGCTGCCTAGTTAACCCAACAGCTACATGATTGGCAGTGTATCTAGAGACCCGGAGGGGGGCACGGTGGGGAGCTAAGAGAGGGACGGAAGTAATTATCAGGAGCTAAAGAAAAATAATCAGAGGCTGAAATGTTTGCCTCCGTCACTGGACTATCAGTTGACAAAGCCTCCCAGACAGTCCCCTCATTCCTCACCAATGGTCCCCATTACTAATCCAAGCACTAATGTCAAGTTTTCACTTCACGCTGAGTAGAAATAAACGTGATAGCCTGGGGGTGGTGATGAAATTGATGAAATAAACAAAAATCTCATAAAGGTTTCTTTTGAGGAGGCTCCGAGAAACAAAGTTTATGGAAGTATGCATGAGTATTACAGCCCATCAAAGGTACTGAAGTTAACTTTAGGAGGGTGTTCAGCTTGCCCACTGGCAGAGTAAAGGATTTCAGGTCATTTTAGCAAAAACATTGCTCGCCTCTTTTATCTATGTGATGGGAATGCCTGAAATCCCAGGCTATTCAGCGTTAGTGAGAGCAGAGCCACTGTCCAGAAGGTGATTAGGTTTGCTTGAAGGATTCTGGGCTGAAGGGAGAAGACAATCTCCAGGTGCAAAAGGCTCCTTCCTGTGACATGACTAGTGCTCATGCCACAATCAGAAGTGTGACTTTGTAAGCCTCAGTTTTCTTATCTGCAAAACGAGTGGAATGGGATTAGACGTGTGATTTTCAAAACGGTGGATTTTTGTCTCTCTAGCATTTCAAGTATTTGTTCCAACCCATACTGCACAGAAGTTTATGCTATAAAACTGTATTAGGGGGACGGAAGGGTTCATGCCAGAGGACAGCTGTTAACATTCCCTTCCCCATGAGATTCCTCGGGAATCTCAGAACAGGCTAGAGGAAAAGGCCGTAAGAGATGATCTAATATCCCTATGAATCTCAGAGGCCCTAATGCAGAACATATTTAAGAATATCAGTAGTAGGTAAAAAAAAAAAAAAAAAAAACTCCGGGTGATAATCATTACACATTAATAGTTTTCCTCTATTTGTCTCCAAGGCCAGGAAATAAAAAAAAGTCTACCTCCAGAGTGGAGAAGTTTTTAATCCTCAGACAGTGAACATTTTCAACAGATGATATTATAGTGGAGAGAATATAGATTTTCATCCCTGTGAGATGGAAAGAAAAGCCGATGCCTGAGCTCTTTGGATAAACTGTAACAGCAGGAGGTGGATTGCTGTTTGTTTGATGCTCCTGGGCAGGCAGCGTTCTTTCTCTAATACGTCTACACTTTAATACCTGCTTTCTATGAAATAAGCAAGCCTGATTTTTTTTTTTCCCATAGGATTACCCTACACTAGTATGTAAAGTCTTGATGACTGGGTGATTAATAATACCTTATTGTATTACACATAAATCCTCAGTAGAATTGTACTTGTTTAATTGCTAAATACATTCTTTTAATCCTGATCAATACAATGGAAATAAAATCTTGACACTTTAAAAAAATACCGGGCCTCAATTTAATAAGGTTTTCAGAATTTCTCAAAACTAGGATGGTAGGGAATTTACACCTTGCTAATTTAGTTAACTATTTTTGAGTTAAATTCCACTAGGACACAGGTAACGCTATCACGGTGTGTACAATGATTTTGCAAAAGAAAATTCATTACATCTATCTAAAACTTTTCCTCTCAAGAAATATTGACTGCAGAAAACTTTATTAAAAATAAAATGACTACAAATTTGCATATGCATGTGTCTACATATACATTGGTGGGATGCACATATCTGTTTCCACTTGGTCAGACTGACCACAACCATCCCTGCATTCATTTTCCCTCACCAAATTGTTGAGTGTACCTTATGAGACTATTGCTGTGTTAGGGCTGGTGGTAGAGAGAGGAACACAGCTTCATGCAGAGGTGAAGGCTCCCCAAGCCTGGATTCATTTATTGATAAAATGGTGATCATAGGAAATATTACGGTATGAAATGATAGTGTAATACTATGAAATTTATTGAGATCAAATAAAATATCACATGTAGAGCACTTTCCCATTGCCTAAACTGTAGGAAGTACTACATAAACAGGTTCTGTGATAGTAATTTTCATTAGTACTAACAGCATCACCAAACAGCAATAAAAGCCAATGGGGAGACAGTAGAGGAAACTTAACAATTGTACGTCAGTATGCTGGACTCAAAGTGAGAAGGAAGTTTCTGTTTTGAACCCAGCCTGGGAGAGGCAGTTAAGGCTTCAAAGGGGAAGTGATAGTCAATCAAGCCTTGCCTATGGAGCAGTCATTTCTCCAGAAGGAGAAATCAGAGAAGGAAATAAAGAAGCAGGGGGCTGCCCTCGCACACGCCTAAGGCTAGGAGATGCAGAGGATGGTGACAGAGCTAAAGCTGTTTATATTTGTGACTTTGGGTAAAGTTTTTTTGTAAGGTAAAGTTTTTTTTGTGAGGGAAAGTCAGAGAAGAGATGAGACACGTAACAGCCAGAATGTGTGAAGGGCTGCAGATGCCTTATTGAGAAGCCGGGAATTTATTCCATAAGGAACGAGAGAGAAGTTTGCAATGTTTAAGTCGGGAACTGGCCAGAGCAGTCACAAGAAAGGGAAAAAAAAAAACAAAACAAAACAGTGGTTTCACAACACACTCTTCTGGAAGGACTGGAGCCTGGCGAGCCTTCCACTATCCCGACTTGCCTGTGACCCCAGATCTGAGTTTCAGCTTTTAAAGCGTCAGTGAATCTGGGATTTGACCACTGGCTGTGTCCCTGAATTGATTATTTGGTGAAACCCATTTAATCCTCTGATCCTCTTCTTATTTCTATGGTATTCAGCTCTGAAGCCAGCTCCCAATTCCCAGAGGTCAGCCTCGGGCTGTGATTGGTGTACACTGAACTCATACATTTAAATATATTCCTTCTATTATGTTTTCAGAATTGCTAAACAATATCTGCATTGATTCCATTTGAGGTATTTATGGAATTGTTCATTCATTCAGGTCCATGGAATTGGGAATATGTTTATCAGATTATTTCTAAGATGTGAAGTGGCCAGTGCCCAGCCAAGCCTCACTGGAAGCCGAGGCAAAAGGAAAAGTAAGTAACACTGATCTGGTCTCCACGTAAAATTTTTATAATTTGTTCATCACAGATGTTTTGCATTAGTTTTGAATTTTTAAAATACTGGCTAAAAAAAATTTTTTTTCAATTACTTCTTAAATTTTGCACCTAAAGTGAATGCCTCATTTGGCCCTATTCTCATTCCAGCCTTGAAAGTGATGGATAGGTCTCAAACACTCAACATTGGGATTGGGTGGGCTGTGCCTTGTGGGGATGGGTGCACGAGATTCAGAATGCACTGTGCCCCATGACCAAACAGCCATGGGGAAAGGATAGCATTTCCCTGGAGAAGGGCCCAATGTTTCCAGTAGCTTCATAGTTCTGCCTCACATAGCTCTGTTTCCAAATCATCTCCCTTGAAATGTATGACAAGTCTTTTTTTAATTTTAAGTTTCAACAGCAGAGCCAAACTGGAATAAAATAATTCAATGAAAACGTTTGACCAATAAGACTGGACACTTCTATCCCAGGCACTTTTCTTTTACCTAGAGATAACAGAACAAATACAACCTCGGTATTACATGTATTTTTGAACTCAATAACAATACTAATAACAATGTCTGTTCACCATGTTTTACTATTAGAATCAGATGTTCTAGGCTTTTTAGAATTAGGTGGAAATTTAAGAGCTCCCAAGCCAACTCCCTCAGGCTGCACTGTAGTAGGTATGACGGTGGGCCCCCCACATCCCCTTTCAAGATGGAGGAATGGATGGGACGGATGATTCCTTAGCTGTTAGTAGTGTTGCTGGCCAGGACTTGAACTTGGCTGAAGAGAGCAGCTTTGCCTGAGGGTATGCCCTAACTCTGGAGCAGCCAGCCCCGGCATCCAATGATCAGCCGACATGGGAGCACAAAGGCTTGGCCCTCTTGCCTCAATCTGGGACAGCTTGAAGAGCCATTTGCAGCTACAGCCAGCCTCAGAGGTGAGGCCAGCTGAGGCCCAGCTATCAACTTTGGGGAAGTTCAACTTTTCTCTCTGCCCAGTGCTGCTTCCTGCAACTCCCCATAGGTGTCGCTCTCAAGATAAACTTCCTGCCAGCAAATGTCTATCTCAGAGGACCCCGCACACAACACACTGAAATCCTTAAAATGCACCTGGGAAAAAAGAACAGTAACAGCTGTGAGTGAAGGAAAAGGCAGACATGACATCCCATCTGGTGACAGGGGTGTTTTCTACCAGTTGTCGAAGTTCTATTGTGTCTCAAGTGTCACTGGGGTCCTGGGTCATCCATGCCTTTAACACAGTCAGGTGCTTTGCTTGTCAGCTACCTAAACTGTCCCAAGTTTGCCATTAAGCATCTCTACTAATGAGATATTATACACTGAAGCACGTTCTATTGATTTAACTAAAAGGGCACTCCAACAGCTCTCATTATGTTATAAGGTCAAAAGAGAAAAATGACCACCCCTCCATCAGTCAAGGAAATATCAGAAGTCGGTTGGTGGAGACATGGTAGAGGTGGTAGAATCGTCTGGGCAGAGAAAAGGATGCTCAAGAAGAAACTATTCCCAGAGACATGATCAATTCCAACTCCAGCAACATAGCAACCAGTTTAAAACAACAACAACAACATTCCCATAAATTTGAAAACTGAAAGCATTAACTGATTGAAATTGAAGTTACTCCTTCATGGAATAACCAAAACATTTTTACTTTACATAATTTCTGGATGCAAACAGAAGGGAATTTTTTTTTTTTAATTTTGTGTTTCTGAGTCATCTTTCCAATCTTAAGCAATGAAAAATTTATTACTCACTCTTCAGAGATGACTAACTTTTATAAACACGGCTCCTAAGATAGTCTTTAGCCCTTGCCCAAGGGTCTGTCCTGCTTTGATGACGTGTTCTCCAATGTATTCATAATTACGTGGTTAGAGCTACCTGGCCTGACAGGAAAGGCTTCAGTCCTCTCAGACAGCTATTATCATTAATCGTGTCATGTCCCAGAAACCTACAAGGCATGCATTATCTCATCAAATCCTTACCAGAACCACATGAGGCAGATACTACTACTGGGGGATTCACAGATGAAAACCCGCAACTCTTAAAGAGGTTAAATAATTTGCCCCACACCACTCGGCTAATAAATGGGGAGCTGGCTGGATCTGATTACCATGTCTGCACTTCTCACCAGGGCCTAGCACTGACTCCTGACAGTAAGATAAAACGCATCCCAGGCAACCAACACTGCCTTTTTAGCACAAATGTCTACAGAAAACAGTCTTTAATTAAATCTCTGGTCTGTGCTTTTTGAGGCCTTCGTTTAATTTGTGTGAGCATATTCTGTCTCTCATGTTGCTAACTAGGATCCTTCAAGTTAAGGGCGGACAGCTTCTTACTGAGAATGTCTTTGAGGACTGATTTAAAAACTTGGGCTATATTTTGGGCAGTTAATTCTGTGCAGGAATAGTATTTTGTACAAAAGAGTTAAAATACTAGTTAATCATCACCTTAAATATGAATAATCTGCCAGATAATCTGCCTGTCTTTTGTTCTGAGCAAATGTTGGTATCCATTCACTCATCTTCAAAACTTCTTATATTAAAATTAAGTTCAAATAGTATTTATGACACAGAAAAAAGACTGAAAGGAAACACCATATATTACCTTAATAGGCTGCAGGTGATTTTTTATCTTAATGACTATTTTCTTATTTTATCTCTTAAAATTAAAACAATAATAACCACAATTTTAAACATATGCCTTTATCCCTGCAGTGGCAAAGAAACGATCCAGAAACTAATTATGTGTCTGTTTAATCTGTGTTTGATTTAGAAAAGGAGGCAATTTAATTTTAAAGGCAAACTATACATTAAGAGCTTAAAGGCAGGAAATCTCGCTTGTGAACACAGTATGTCATAATGATCATTTCTCTGAATGAAAAATCTCAAGTAATGAATTTTGTGGTTGATTTCATATTTTGAGGATGCTGCTTAGAAATTTTTTTCCATGGGATGAAAAAAGCTTGGTCTTTTTTGAAGCAGAACAACTCTGGGGAAAAGTGTCAATCGGATTCAATAAACATGCATTTATTGCTTACTCTAGACAAAGCAATGATGGAAAACAGGAGCAGGGTGAAGATTTTTTTGTGGTTGTTGTTTTGTTTCTTCCTGAAGAGTGATAAGGTGACTATTTCTGCAGAGATTTTCATTCCTGATTCTATTTAACTTTATCAGTAACAAAGAGACTCCAAAATTCTATTAAAATGTAATGTTGAAAACTGCAACTATAATGTAATTGCACTTAGGTTGGTAGAAAATATATTCTATTAGTTGGGCTGAGGAAATCAATCATCCACTGTACATATGAAGCAAATGGCACACACCCCACTTAACATCCTCTTTAATAACAGTTCTAGAACAGGTCTTCAAGCTAATGAAAAATAATTTTCTTTTCCAATAATTCTCACTTTTTGGTCAGAACAACTACATGTTCAAAGAAGAGCCAAGACCGCCATTTTTGTCATTCTTCTTTCAAGTTTTCCACCTGATCCCATTAGAAAGAATGATCTCACTGATATGAGGAATTCTTAATCTCAGGAAATAAACTGAGGGTTACTGGAGTGGTGGGGGGTGGGAGGGATGGGGTGGCTGGGTGATAGACATTGGGGAGCGTATGTGCTATGGTGAGCGCTGTGAATTGTGTAAGACTGTTGAATCACAGACCTGTACCTCTGAAACAAATAATACATTATATGTTAAAAAAAAAAAAAGAAGAAGAAGAAGAAGATAGTAGGAAGGGAAAAATGAAGAGGGGGAAATCGGAGGGGGAGACAAACCATGGGAGAATAAATAAATAAATAAATAAATAAATAAATAAATAAATAAAAAGAATGTTAACTGGAGCAAACTAGACACTGAACTACTTTCAAATACATCCGTGAATTAAGGATTTTCAAACAGTAGAGTAAATGTTGTATTATACACCATTTAAAGCAATACTGCTCTAAACAGTAGGAGAAATATTCCCATTGTATATGGCTCATTTTGTTCTTTGTAGAACAAGGAAGTTTCTGTTTGCCTCTAAGCAACAGCCATTTTAGAATTTAGCAAAGTAGTAGGCAGGAAATCAAATTCCTAACAATCATGATGACTAATAGTGTCTTAAAATAACTCAATGGCAATGATGCTAACAGCCAGTACCCCCATTTTAATAAGCTAATAGAAAAGAGACAATAATAATGTTCATGAATTAATTGCTTTATACAGTGAATGACTTCATGAGGAGTGTGGGGCTCCAAACAAGTTGCATACACCCTGTCCTTGTCCCAAAGAGATATAAATGGTTGACACAACATCATAAACTCTCTTCAGTCTTTACCTCATTCTGTCTCCATGTCCACTTGCCCAAAAGTCTTACAAGAAATGATTGCTTATTCTATATAATGAGGCCCCAGATGACTTCCTCTAGGGCTGTGATACCCTCTCACTCATTCCCTCCAGAAACAATGGTGTTTGTTTCTTTGTTTATGCCAAACTTGTACCCCTCTTAGGTCCTTCACACTGCTCTTTCTTTGCTTGGAAGTTCTTGCTCAAGACTCTCTCATGCCTGGCTTCTAGTCATCCAGGCTCCACCTTGATCATGACACTATACTTGAATAAACAAACCTCCTCCACTGCATTACCTTGTTTTATTGTCTTCATGGGACTTAACACTACTATATCTCTCACTAGAGCCATAGATTTGTGGGAGCAAAGTCCTTGCCTCTCTTAAAAATTCTGGTATGCCCAAGACTTACTATGGTGTCCTAGCATGCAGTAGGAGTTTAATGGATTTTCACTGAACGGATAAATAAAAAAATAACTGAACCATCATCTTTTGCTCAAGTAACTGTAAAGGTTGCTCCGTCTTTTTCCCCCATATTCCATTCTCCACAGAGAAACAAGAATAATCCTTCTAACTTGAACATCAAATGTCAATTTCCCACTTCAAACATTCCAATGGATTCCCTCTGTATTTAAAAATCTAAACTCCTTTTCATAGTCTTCAAGGTCCAGCAAAATCTGACTCCTGCCTCAACCTCATCTCACACCCACGGTTCTTCCCCCTCCCTCATCCCTATACTAAGCTCAGTCCCTATGAGGGCTTTTGTATTTGGCATGCCTTCTGCTTCGAAAGACATTCTCTCCCAGTCTTGTCATGGATGCCTGATTCCCATGGTTGTCCCATCAGGTCTTAAGTACCCTGTGGAAAAGCTTTTCCTGACTACCTCAACTAAACCAGAATCAGATAAGCAATTAGGACTATGGTTTTCATTTGAATATGTATATTTATAAAAGATCAGGAAAAGTAAATTTGACTAGTATAGAAGAATACCTTCTATTCATTTATTAGGAGGGTTAAAACTCAGCTTAAATTTGACAACATTGTCAGTGCTACTTACATATTAATCTTTCTAGAATGTTATTTTCCAATTCTATAATTATAAATATTTTCTCTACAATAGTAATTTGGGCAAAAGGTATTCCTCTATTGGGGGGGATTGGTGTGGGGGGATATTATTATGTATTATTCAATGAGTCTGAGTTATCTTTTTTCCCCTTTTTGCCTTTAATTTAAAAAAATTAACCTTTTCTTTTTATAATCTGTTCTATAATTCTCCTTATCAACATAATACACCCAGAAAGGCAGAGGTGGTTCATAGCTTCAGTTTCATTTACATTTATACTTACTGAACTTTCAAATGTTTAACATAAAACAGTGTCATCTGTAAACCCAGCTTTTACTATTCTTAACAAGTAAGGCACATAAACACAATAAAAGGTAGATGGTCATCAAACCAGGATGGCGGTCGTGAATGAACAATTCCCTACCAGAAGGCAGGTAAACCCTCAAAATAGAGCCTCACAGAACTGTTGCTAATGAAAGTTTCACTATATCAATGACTCAGATTCAATCCTCACAGAGATGATGTCATATTAAATATCAATTCAAAGATGAATGTAAGGGCACCTGGGTGGCTCAGTCGTGAAGCGTTTGCCTTCGGCTTAGGTCATGATCCCAGGGTCCTGGGATCATAACCCGCATCAGGTTCCCTGCTCGGCAGGAAGCCTGCTTCTCCCTCTCCCACTTACCCTGCTTGTGTTCTCTCTCTCACTGTCTCTCTCTGTCAAATAAATAAAATCTTAAAAAAAAAAGATGAATGTAAAAATCCATGTTTTCATTAGGTTTAACCATTTTTCATATAAATTCTCACTTCGATAAAGATCCTAAGCACACACACAGTTCCATAATGGTAAAGTGGATATGGGAATAGATTTCAAAATGGTGGCCAAACACAGAGGTTCCAATACATACAACTTTTTCATGTTGTTCAGCAGCAGCATAGTGTTTTAACAATAAATGCTCTTGATATAGGAAGACTGATTTTTTAAGTTATTATTATGTTCAATTAGCCAACATATAGTACATCATTAATTTTTGATGTAGTGTTCAACGATTCATCAGTTGCGTATATCTGAAACTGAGCCATAAAAGCCCAAAGACAGGAACACCTGACTGGCTCAGTGAGTGGAGCATGGGACTCTTGATCTTGGGGTGGTGAGTTTGAGCCCCATGTTGGGTGTAGAGATTACTTAAAATAAAATTTTTTTTAAAAAGCTCAAAGATATAAACTCAAAGTCATTAAATCCATTCTTGGGGTAGCTGGGTGGCTCAGTTGGTTAAGTGTCTGCCTTTGGCTCAGGTCATGATCTCAGGGTCCTGGGATGGAGCTCCATGTCCCATGTCTGACTCCCTGCTGAGCAGGGAGTCTGCTTCTCTCTCTTCCTCTGCCCCTCCCCTCCCTCGCTTGTGCTCTGTCTCTCTTAAATAAATATTTTTTTAAAAAAAAGAACTGGAGTCCAGAGTCTCTCATGGTTTGTCTCTGGACTCCAGGAAACAAACTGAGGATTACAGAAGGGAGGGGGCTGGGGGGATGGGGTAACCAGGTGAAGGGTATTAAGGAGGGCACGTGTGGTGATGAGCACTGGGTGTTATACACAACTAATGAGTCATTGAACACTACATCAAAAACTAAAAATGTACTATATGCTGGCTAATTGAACATAATAATAAATTAAATAATTAATTAAAAAATAAAAAAAATATGGCTACACTGTCAAAATAAAATAAAATAAAATAAAAATAAAAAAGAACTGAATCCATTCTTTTAAATTTGGTGACCTAGCTCCCAAATAATGACACAGAGAATATACCTGCATATTATTCTTATATCCTCATTTTTATTCAGATTTTCACCTTTATACAAGAACCAGGGTCCAGCGTTTCTTCACGGACCACTCTACAAGTACTCTATGATCAGGTTTACTAAAAAATGCTAGGGGCGCCTGGGTGGCTCAGTTGGTTGAGTGACTGCCTTCGGCTCAGGTCATGATCCTGGAGTCCCGGGATCGAGTCCCACATCGGGCTCTCTGCTCAGCAGGGAGTCTGCTTCTCCCTCTGACCCTCCCCCCTCTCATGTGCTCTCTCTCTCTCATTCTCTCTCTCAAATAAATAAATAAAATCTTTAAAAAAAATTAAAAAAATAAAAAATGCTAGGCTTTCTATCTTTAAATTTTTTAATATTTTTGCTCTACCATGTTGTTAATTAAAAAAAAAACAGAAGATTCTGGACATCCTCTGATAATCTGGCATATTTTGAATAGTTCCATTTCGAAGTATAATAGAATTGGTTTGGCAAATAAATATCTATTCTTACAACATATGAAAGCTAATCAGGATTCTATAAATCAGCTAGTAGAAGTGAATAGTGGAAAACAAAACAAATAGCCATCAGAGAAACTATTCTCTTCCAAAAGGCTTCTGAAAGGGAAGAAGGGAAGGTTTTTTTTGTTTTTTTTTTTTGTTTTTTTTGTTTTTGCCAAAAAACAAGCATATAATAATAGTATAGAGGATTTACATACATATATAGATCTTTAATTTAAATCCATCTCAGTTCCAATCTGTTCTTGCAAGCATTATTTCTTAACTGGTTATATATTTAACAACATTGCCCATGAACAAGAGCTTTATAAATTCATAATGGCCCACACACAGCTTGCCATGCTTTCTCTCTTTGATTTTGTTTAAAGTTTCAATTATTCTAAAAATTTTTCGTGAAATACTGAGATTCTGCCCCCATCCTGCCTCCCACTCCATTTAAGTTACTTCGTGAAGGAAATATTTCAGCACTGGAAAACACAGACTGGAACAGAAACACAGAACAAATATATTCTACCACAAGGGCATTGGTCCTCCGCATGATGGTTTCTGGGTATGAGAGCTCAAAAAAGAATTGAAACTAGTGATGGGAAACTGATTCAGTATCACGTTGTGCTCCAGAGACCAGCTATAGAATTTAGTTAGTGAAAGAAAGGCACCAGAAATAAATGAGGAGGAGAGTACCTTCCATGGGTATTCATTAAAATCCCTTCTTTATGAGTAACTTGACATTACCCCAAGGCTATGTAGCTAAAAAAACAAAACAAAACAAAACAAAACAAACAAAAAAATAGAAAGAAAAAACCAACCGTGAAATCAATTGAAAGTGAAACAAGCCCTTGTGAATGCCATACATATTAAATAAAATAAACATTTTCTCATGCCATTGTTTTTCACTTTCCATTGTAAAATTGAAACTGGCATTTATACAGCAAATTCTGAAACATATGTTCCTAAAATAAGACAGACACAACAAAAACATAGCAATGGAACTTGGGAGCTTCACATTATTACTTCTCACTAGGATTCGAATCCCACTGGTTTTATTTCTCTGACAAAGGTGAAGGCACATATTTCCAGGTCAAGTGATTCAATGATCAAGGAATAGAGGGAAAAAAAAAAAAACCCTCTAGATTCAAAGTCAGAAGAACTTGGGTTCGAGGCCAGTTTCAGCAGTTTATTAGCTGTCTGAACTCTGGGCATTACTTAACCTCTCCAAACCTCAGTCTTCACCTTTATAATAACAGGGGGTCTGCTCTGTGTCCCTCATCAGGTTATTGTCAGAATCAAATGAGATGATGTTATTCAAGTTCCATGAAAACTCAGAAACACTAGGAAATGTAAGTATTTATAAAATGAAGCTCCATCACTTCCATCAATTGAAATGTTTGCAATCCACAGTGAGGGAAGTGGACAATGTCATTCACAAGTTATTAAAAAATTAAATTCAGTCACATGTTGTATTTTAGAACTGAATTCAAAATCTTTTGTCAATGCCGTAGGAGACAATATTCAATTGTTTAAAAGTAGGTGCTCAATGACACCAATTTTTCAAGCAAAAAAAAATGACTGAAAATAGTTTAATAAAGTTGCATAAGCCAAAGGACAAAAATAAGTTATAAGTTTGAGGGAATCTACTGAATTTCTTGACAATTTCACCCAACCTTAAATTATTAGGTTAAACCATGGGGTTCCTTGGTGGCTCAGTAGGTTAAGCGTCTGACTCTTCATTTCAGCTCAGGTCGTGATCTCAGGGTCTTGAGATCCAGCCCCATGTAGGGCTCCACACTCAGCGCAGAGTCTGCTTGCCCCCCTCTCCCTCCCCCAGCTTGCACTCTCTCTCTCTCTCTCTCTAAAACAAGTAAATAAAATCTTTTGGGAGGGATGGGGTGGCTGGGTGATAGACATTGGGGAGGGTATGTGCTATGGTGAGCGCTGTGAATTGTGTAAGACTGTTGAATCACAGACCTGTACCTCTGACACAAATAATACATTATATGTTAAAAAAAAAAGAAGAAGATAGCAGGAAGGGAAAAATGATGGGGGGAAATCAGAGGGGGAGATGAACCATGAGAGACGATGGACTCTGAGAAACAAACTGAGGGTTCTAGAGGGGAGGGGGTGTGAGGATGGGTTAGCCTGGTGATGGGTATTAAAGAGGGCACGTACTACATGGGCACTGGGTGTTATACGCAAACAATGAATCATGGAACACTACATCAAAAACTAATGATGTATGGTGATTAACATAGCATAATAAAAAAAATACTAGGTTAAACCGCATAAAGCTGCTATTCTGTAAGTCAAAAGTTGTATAATGTTGTTAATTTCATGTTCATAACTAGATATATCAAAAACTTAATGCAGTCATTTTGAACTCTTTGAACTCCCTCGGCTTCCCAAATTAACCTAGCAATAATTAAGTTCCTGTCACATTATTAATACAAAGAAGATGCACATACCAATATAAAAATTGGGGAAAGATACATACAGATAAGCAGTTAACAAAAAGAGATACTAAAGATCTAAAAGATTATTAATGATGTTCATCATACTCAGTACTCAAATGCATGTAAACTTAAACAAGAATATTTTTTCTCACCTACTAAATTGGCCCAGACAAAAAACAATTAATACTCAGTGCCAGGAAGAGTGGTAATCTGGAAGGTAAACTATTCTAGAAGGTATTTGTGTCAAAAGCTTTAAAAATATTCATATCATTTGATCCAGTAACTCCTCTTCTGGAAATTAATCAAAGAGAAACAGTCTTGGATTTATACAAAGAGTTAACTATGCAATGTTAATTATATCTTTATTTTTAAAAGTAAAATATGATAAAAATATTTAATAAATGAGGGTTTGTCATATGCATGAATACTATGCAATCATTAAAATAGATGCTGTAGACAATTACGGGAAGATGCTTATTTATGCTATGAAGAAGGCATAAGTCTAGAATATGAACCATGCTCCTAACTCAATATATTTGGTGCACATATCAACTGTGTATAAATTTATAGACAGCCTGTGTGCCAGGAACTGGACTTAGTTCTTTAAGTGCATCAGCTTCCATAATCCTCAGAATAATCCCATGAAATGAATACAATTATTATGATTCTTACTGTACACATGAGCAAAGTGGAACACACTTGGCCTAAAAGAACAGTGCAGATGAAAGAGTCAGACCCTGAGTTTAGAGTTCACGGTGTAGGATGGCAACCACTCTACTAGGTTGTCTCCCAGCTCTCAGAGAAAAAAAAAAAAAATGTCTCAACGTCAACAGACCAAATGTTAACCGTGATTACTGGTCACAAATGGAAAGACTGGTGTAGGGTTTTCTTAAATTGCTAGACCATCTAAATTTTCTACTCCAACCTTTTTGTTCCTTTGATCTTCACCACTCTTTGTTATTCAATATAGATACATTATACTGGGCCAAAAAGTGGGACTGAATTTAACGTGCCGAAAGAAATCATCATATTACAAGGTAAAAAGAAGAGTTTTAAGAAAAAGTCTACAACATAAATGTTTCCGCATTTATCTCCCCCTTTCCATTCCTATTATCGCTGCTTTGGCAAACCTTTCATTACCCTTATGGTAATCACCTATTTAAACCCCTGTCTGCAGTCTCTCCTCTGCATCCTCCACATTCCCATCAGAAGCCTCTTCCTAAAATACTTCTGGCAATCCCAGACTCTTCACTATTTATTTGTTGGTGAAGCATTTCCTGAGCACTCACAGTGTGCCAAGCATTGTTTCAAATCCTGAGTATATAAAAATAAGTAATGCTCCCCATCCTCAAAGTTCTGAGAAACAGACCACTGTACCACTGAAATTATACAATTTTGCAGGTGCTGCAGAAAGAGAGCAAACATTTGCAATAAAAAAGTGACCAATCACAATAGAGCAGGGTACAAAAGCACTATGAAAGCACAGAAAAATGACAAAAATAATTCTGCCTTAGTATGAACAACTGGGTAAAATTCACAGAGACGAAGAATCCTACCTAGCTGGCAGTGCAGGGTTTGGGAAATTAAGAGTACTATGAACAACCTTATATAAGGAAAACACAAAGAAAAAAGGAGTAGAAGTACATGGTTGATGTGGTTACCTAACCAACTAATCACTGTACCAGTCAAGTCCACCCCACTCCAGGTTGCAATGGTTTATAATTAGCATAGGCAAAAGAATGTGGTCCTTGATCATCTTGTAATTTAGATTGGGGGAAGGGGTGCTGGAGAAGGGAGGTGTATTCTTTTTAATGGGAAATTTTCAGTATCAGTATTTTTGCCAGCAAATTTTTGTGTATGTGTTGCAATAAAGTTAAGTGAAATGAAACAAATTCCAAAAGAATGAAACCCAAATTCATTTGGTTTTTATTATAAAAGTTTTTGGAGTAAGATGTTTGAAAAATATGACAAAGGGAATTTTTTTCCTTTCATTTAAGTATAGAATTATTCAAGTATACTGTTGTTCATTATTTTTAAACCATGTTTATTTTGAAAAAAAATCAAGGGAGTGAATTTAAGGGGAAAAATTAGAATGGAGAAGATTTTAAAACGAATACCCACATCAATTTATCTAAAATTAACATTCTTGAAAAAGGGTGAAAATATCCTGAATTTATCCATAAATACTATTAAAATCACAGTATTTCCCCCAAAATATATCATATGGTTGCATTACTGAATAGTAGCTTGTAATCCATTAATTTCCCAATTTTACACTTATCTCTCCAGGTAAAAAGCACTATTTTGTAAAAGAACTAAAGGATGAAAGCTAAATAAATGTCCAGTAATTTCTATAACAGGTCTAATTTTATACATCCAGTAGGGGTGCTAGGAAATAGCATAGTAGGATCAATAACCTGGTTCTGCTGCTGATTCACATCTCAAATACATACAGTGCTTGGTCCACAGTTACACTAGCACTTATTAAGTAAACGATTAGTGTAACACTTAGCCATTTACTTAAACAGAATTAAAATAGGCTCAATTGCAGAAATATTAAGTCCTGCAACAATCATTGCTTTGAGACACTCATTAAGTATTTCTTTCTAATGTGAAATAAACATTTGAGGTTTAACATCAGTTAGGATCACCTTAAGTATAGAGAGACAATCCGTATGTTTTCCTTCACAGTGCTCCCTAGACAAATCCATCGCCTACCACTTTCCTGTGTAATTTTTCCGCTAAAAAACTGAGACCAATAAGACATGGATTCATTTTATCACTGATAATCATATTTTCTTCTCTCAGTCTCTTATGAACAACGTAACACCTACCACCGATCCCCATTCAAGTAAATTCCATGCTTGAATGAAGATGGAAATAAAAGAAGCAGGTAAATTTGTGCTGGATAAAGGCAGGTTTCCATACATAATTTATAAAAGGACCTTTTATTTATCTTCTAATCATCACAGTTTGTTAGTCATTGTAGGGATATGGGAGAAGGTGAAAAGTGGCACTCAGATTCACTCACAATAAAAAATGATTATAGGACCTAACGTGACTCCACTAGCCAACCCTCCTTGCTGGGTTTCGCTTATTTATTCATATGAGCCTTGATTTTGTTTAAAAAACACATTTCTTTTGGGGTAAATTTGCCTCTACTTTATGAGCCAGAAATAAATCAATTCACAATCTGCCGATTTTTATGAAAATATTCCCTAAATGGCACCTTTGAGAGTTATAAACAGAACTAAAAATCATGATTGTTTTGAAAAGATGGTAACCCCCACAACTTCCAACTGGGCACTGGAAATGTAATTGACTGGCATGACTCAAGCATTATACATACAACGAGCCCGCTACTAGTCACCCATCCCCTTTCAAAAAGAAGACTTCTTTATTATTTATATCTCTCTTCTCCACGTAAGGGGTGTATCAGATATTAAAGTGGCCAGTGCAGGTTTTTTCGGTCACGTCCGAATAATGAAGAAAAGAAAGCAAGGACTTTTCAGTTACACTGGCGCAGAGCAACTTTGTCAACAGAAGCAAGCTAGAGCTGTCCTGATTTTTTATTTTCTCTTGTAGAACTCTATTCAAGAACGAACTTCTAGGAATGTGCCTTGGGAGTCACACTGATTAGAGAACAACAACAATAATAGTAATAATCACAGAATGGGCTGTGCCTCCACTGCCTGGGAACTTCTTATCTGCCCACTTCGGTCTGACTGCACTAAGTGGGTCCTTCTCAATCAGCGTTTGAAAATTTTCACTCTCTGCTCCATGTCTCCAGCCACTAAGATAATCAAACTGACATGCAGTGCAGCCGAAAAGTCTGCCTTGGGTGCTGGGAATAAATGGATGTGGACAGCCACTGTCATACTAATCCTTGCATCCAAACTGTGTGGGACATTGGCTTGACAGTGTGGGCAGTGATGAGGCAAGCAGGTCATGAACAGACACCCAGCACCTCCTTAAACCCAGCAGGTTTGGTGTCTTTTGATGAAGACCCCAACAAATGTAGCACCATATCAGCAGCTAGATTAATCTCTCAGCTACTGTTCAAGTAATCCAGAAATGGTAGCCAGCTTTGGGCTCCGCCAGCCAGCTGGGAAGACCTTGGGGGATGGAGGTCCGTGGGGCCGAAGATGGTACAATGTGCTTATGTGATATAGGAAACACCAGAAGCTGGTGAAGTCTTAATGGCAGGGGATGTCATTGACATCTATGGATGCAATCACTGCAAATTTGGGTCGGGTAAAATTTCCATAGCTTCATTTTGCCTAGAACTATTTTGGATACTGCTGAGTATCATTTCCCCTGAGAAAAGAGATGCTCTCTAAAGGAAGAATACAGTGACAGTCACTCCAGAGAGATTTGTCATTGAAAGACGTTTAAGATGAAAGTTATAATTGCTTTTTAGAAGCTGTATTATGAGCAAGAAATTCAATGAATGTCCTGGAGTTCTAGGGTAGCACTCCACAAGGCTTTTTCTTCCTTCTTCTGGATGAAAAATAAAGTCCATTAACTTAAAATACTGTGTAGGTCCATTTGTTATACAGTAGTCCAAGAAACTAAAAGGAAAATTGACTTGTCATTATAAATCGGTATCCCAACTGCCAGAATTCACTAATACTGTCTTCACCTGACGTTCGCTTCAAAGTATTAACAGGTGAAACTATGTATAATTTATTTAAATAATTGGCCCATATCCTTTAAGGCAAGGCAGTCCTAATGCAGGCATGATGCTCCTATTAGGACCTGTGATCATGCCATTACCTTACAATGGTTTCAGCAGCTGCTCTTTCACTTGATGTACACCCAAAACCTTAGCTCTAAGGAAGAAGGTTAATGAATACGGGCTTTATTTTCTAGTAATGATAAATGAGTACTGATGGAAGTGCTTTCCAAAATCTCTTTTTGTAGAGCAGTTGAAAAAAAGTATATAGTCTGTAGTTAACGGTTGTGTATTAAAAGAACACAATGTATAAATTGTCAGTTGGGCCTTATTGTAGGAATTAAAAGCTCGCGGTGGAGAGAAATCAACTGAAACACTATACAATAAAGTTATTAACAGTTCAGCAGATGTTCAATCCAATAATAAAGAAAGAGATTGGATCCATGAGCCGAGGGCAATCCTTGCCAAACAACTTTGTTCCTTCATCAAGTCATTAATTCCCAAATCAAACACGAATCGGTGATGTTCTACCAAGCCAGGCACTGAGCTAGCTCAAGGAAATGGAAAAGTGAGTCTTATTTTTTCTTTACTTCACACTGCTGGCCATTTTCTCAAACTATTCCAACTAACATCAATACTCTACCTCCCCAGTTTGAGCCTGAAATTTCACCTGCTTAACTGTCCCTCCCTCTTAATTGTAAACACTTACATTTATATAACTCTTAAGGGCTTACTACAGAACCGGACACAAAGTAAAAGCTCAACAAATGTTCACCATAGCTATTCTTGCTATCTATTTTCTTCTTTTGTGATTCACTATCCCATGGACAACAAAAGGTATCAGGTCATATGCCAACAGGTGCCAAGTGAAAAATGACGGTGACTCCTTATCGAGGAGCAAAGACAAGGAGGGCCCTGTTTGGTCTGGATGCAGGATAGAGGAGAGGCAGCACACACTCCCCATCCCAAGTTCAGACAACACTTTCCTTTCTCATCTGTGGAAATCAAGCCCCAGAAGGAGGAAATGTGATTCTATAAGCTAAAGACGGAACCACAACTCAATTCCGGGCACAACTTCCAAAGGCATCATCTTGAAATTAAATACTGTTTCCTCGCTGTTATTACTATTAAGTTTCAATGACTATTGCTTATGGTTCCTAAGAGATTAAGCTGAATAAGAATTCTTTGTCCATGAGTGGAGAAGTGCACCTGTCCTCTGGCTGACAGTCTTGCAAGGTACCTATATACCAAAATGCCACCTGAATTAACTAGGGTGCATGGAACTAGGTAATCATTATGAGAAAATGCATGCATGTATAAATGGGCAGCTTAATAAAGCATATTGTTTATTCATTTGACCTCCATAGGAGTTCTATCTCCTACACTCTTTCTACTCTGACCTCCTCTCTCTCTCTAGTATGTATATCAAAGCAAATGGCAAGAACTAGCAACAGTGACCCCAAATGTACTTAATGTGCTGTCCACAAATTGAAGTGTGACTGAAACTAGATCATCAACTTTCTCCCAAACCAGTTCACAGTTCTTTTTCTCATCACATAGGTTGGAATTTTTGGTTTACTTCTCTCTAGTTAAGGAATGGCAAATACATGACCATATGCGCTTTTATGGTTCCGCCCTTGCCCTCAGCAGACATCACTTATCAATCACAGCCCTCGTTACCTCCTCATTCTGTGGAAACTTCCTCCTCTCACACTCTCCTAATGGCACTTGGCTAGAACCTGTATTTCAGAGCTGAACACTCATCTCCATCCACAATTCCCAAGGGAAAGTTCTTTGCTGGTCTTTTCCTACATAATTCTACCATGCATTACTTAGTTTCCAATGTAATCACCCCCCTGTCAATCCTCTATTCAGCAACCACTGGGGTCTCCTTGCTGCCTACCACAGGTTAATACCAGTGAGTTTTGCAATCCTTTCAATGCACCTAGCCAACAAGGTGGATCAGTTTCCTCCATTATATCTCCCTAGTATCAGCACCCGAGAGTTGTTCCTGCATAGGTCTGTGCACGTAATGAATGCACATTCAGGACTTTTCCCAGGTCTCCTTCATCTGCCCAATGCCTTCCCAATCCTGTTACACCCAGGTCATGGCTCACCTTTTCTACTCTCAGTCCCCAGAAAACACAGCCTTCTCTCAAAAGAGCTGTATTTTTATAAGTTATGAAACACAGGTTAGGGCGGCTAATTATTTCACAATGCTCTCAACCACCTACATTTCGAGAGCACACAGAGTTGCCACATTCCTTTCACAGATGACAAAGTCAGGGTTACCTTTTCTAACTAAATCTCCTCCAAATCCAATCTTGTTTCAAAAGAAAATTAAGAGTTGTGCAGGAAAACAGATTTGTCAAAATACAAGTGGATTTTTCTTAGCATTATAACTTACAAAGGATAAAACCTGCACAGGATCCTATAAGAACAATCTCTAAACAAGGGCAGAATCAATAAACATTACCTTAGCTCCTCAGCATGACAATCCTCTCAGTGTTTCCAAGGCTGAACATCTGGATGGGAAAAGCTGTTTACCAAACTTGCAGTAAGATGCTTAATCCTTACACAAGCTCTGTGATGTAAACTAGAATTAGCTTCCCCATTTTATAG
This sequence comes from Leptonychotes weddellii, assembly GCF_054177405.1. NCBI lineage: Eukaryota > Metazoa > Chordata > Mammalia > Carnivora > Phocidae > Leptonychotes > Leptonychotes weddellii. The sequence continues at coordinate 160,833,894 of NC_138371.1, read as the reverse complement.
GCGGACCCAGCTCCACACAAGTTAAAATGACTTGCTCAAAGTCATCTACAGAATCTGAGCAGAAAGAAATGAAACCCTTGTCATCAAGGGCTTCTGGCATAATATATAACTCTGTGAACCATAATGCCCACATAACATAGAGGCAAATCTCAACATCTTTTATTACGACACATTACAGTTTTCTACTTGGTCAACTTTTCTATCAATTACCATATTCAAACAAATGTCTGTACTTGAGATTTTTCTCCTTGTGTATGTCTGTAAGTAAAGAAAATGTGCCTTTTTAGAAATGCAGCATTCTGCAATTGAATTCCTTAGAAATTAATCACATACCTGGCATTGGATACTTTATCATAATAGCTCAAAGTCAGGCATGGTCTCAACCACAAAATACAAGTTGGTAACTTTTTTCCCAACTTTTTAATTTGAAATTTTTCTAACCTTCAAAAAACTTAAAGACTTATTTATTTGAGAGAGAGAGTGAGAGAGCCAGTGCAGGAGTGAGCATGGGTGGAGGGGCAGAGGGAGAGAATCCGCAAGCAGACTTGCCGTTGAGCCCAATGCTAAGCTTGATCTCACCACCCATGAGATCATGACCTGAGCTGAAACCAAAAGTATTCACTCGAATGACTGAGCCACCCAGGTGCCCCTAACCTTCAAAATAATTAAAAGTATAATGAAGATGTATAGATCTATCACTTAGATTTGCTAATTAATACTTTTTACAATATTTCTCTCTTTCTAGTGTTAAATGAAAATATACATTTATTTGTATTTATACACATACACTGTGCACATACATGTATATATATGTGTATATATATTATGTTCATTTTTTGCTGATCCATTTGAAAATAAGTTAACAAATATCTTGACTCTTTCTTTCTAAATACATCTCATTTTTCTCTAGGAATAAGGACATTCCCCTCCATAACTGCCAAAGTATTTATCACATAAAAAATATTTAACATTAATATAATAATACTACCTAATATGTAGACCCCAATTGTCCCAGTAAGGTACTTTATAACTTTAAAGTCCAAAATTCAATATAGAATCATGAACTGCATTTTGTTAATTTTTTTTACTCATACATGTATATGTATATGTGTGTCTTTCATGAAATTCACACCGTTTTAAGATTTCAGATTAGCTCTTTTGTGAAATATCTTATGTTCTATATTTGTCTGATTGTCTCTCTTTTTTTTCAAAGATTTTACTTATTTATTTGAGAAAGAGAGAGAGCACACACGAGAGAGCAGGAGCAGGGGGAGGGGCAGAGAGAGAGGGAGAAGCCGACTCCCCACTGAGCAGGGAGCCTGACACGGGGCTGGATCCCAGGACCCTGGGATCATGATCATGACCTGAGCTGAAGGCAGATGCTTAACTGACTGAGCCATCCAGGAGCCCCTATCTGATTGTCTCTTAATCATTAGCTTCCATGAGAATGCTACATGGGAGATGTTATATCCTCATTGCATCACATCAAGACCCCCATAATATTCCATTGTTACATTATTGATCCAAATGTGATCATGTGGATTGATCCAAGTTTTATCATTGGTTACAGTGGCATCCAAATTGATAACTCTTGGGCGCCTGGGTGGCTCAGTCGTTAAGCGTCTGCCTTCGGCTCAGGTTATGATCCCAGAGTCCTGGGATCGAGTCCCACATCGGGCTCCCTGCTCAGTGGGAAGCCTGCTTCTCCCTCTCCCACTCCCCCTGCTTGTGTTCCTGCTCTCGCTGTCTCTGTCAAATAAATAAATAAAATCTTAAAAAAAAACAAAAACAAATTGATAACTCTTAAACTTACGGTTTATGTCATAATCTACTCGAGAAAACACATAATACATGATGATATTGTTACAAATCTCAAGGATGTATATTTTTAGAAACTTTAGTGATAGAAATAAGTGACTTTTCTAACATAACCTGGAAAATGTTAAAGAACTTACCAAAAGGGAGGAGAAACAGTGATGGGGAAAGAAAAGAACCTAGATTGAGAGCCAGGAATTCTGAATTTTCCATTAAGGGCTTCATCAACAACTCACTGCAGAGTCCAGATGACAGATAAATTTCATTTCTTGTGGCAGTTCTGATTGATTTGTGGTGGTTGCCTGGAGCACTGTGTTAAAAAGGATTTTAAGGCTGCATAATGACTTGGCCAAAAAAGTGCCTTAACCAATCATGGGGCAAGGGTTTTGGAGGAAGGAATAATAGTCTATGTGTGGTAAATTAAATAAGGCCACAAATTCTTTGCCACATCAAGAAATGGACTCTTATTTCCCCAACCTTTGAATTTGGGCTGTCCTTGGACTTACTTTGATCAGTAGGATATAGGAGAGGTGACACCATGCAAACTCCAGAACTTAAATTTCACCTTCTTAGAACTCTGTTCTGAACCTGCTCTTAAGAAAACCAGCCCAGCGGTGCCTGGCTGGCTCAGTCGGAGGAGCATGTGATTCTTGATCTCGGGGTTTTAAGTTTGAGCCCCACGTTGGGTATAGAGATTACTTAAATAAATAAATAAACTTTTTAAAAACTCTTTTAAAAAGAAAGAAAACCAACCCAACAGCATTGCAGGAAACAATACATTTTTGATGTTTCTTCTCTTTTTTTAGATTTTATTTATTTATTTGTCAGAGCGAGAGCACAAACAGGGGAAGTGGCAGGCAAAGGGAGAAGCAGGCTCCCCCCCTGAGCAAGGAGCCTGACGCGGGACTTGATCCCAGCACCCTGGGATCATGACGTGAGCCAAAGGCAGACACTTAACTGACTGAGCCACCCAGGCATCCCAGTTTGTGATGTTTCAAGAGGCACTAAGTTTGGGGATAGTTTGTTTCATAGCAGTAGATAATTTATACAACATGCCTCTAGTTTTTAACCCTGGTCACTATCTCCTTTAATTCTACCAGTCATCGGTTTACTCACCTATTAAGCAAAAGTGTTTTAGCAAGATTAAGGTGTCTTCCAGTGGTAAGACTCAAGGCTAGAACAAAACTGGTCCTCTCAGTTCCACTCAGGGGAACCCACCCCAGTGTTCACAGACAAGATGACAAAAAGAAAAGGATTACAGTAGAAATTGAGATTGTTCTGTTTAGAAAGAATATTAGAAAAAAAAGAGCATTAGAAAATATTGGTCCAAACCCTTCATTATGAAGATGAAAGAACCAATGGCCCCAGTTGTGAAAGGATTTGTCTAACACCATAGCAAGCTAGTGGCAAACTCTGGTACTGAAATCTCTTCAAAACAACTGCTAGACTATAGCTAGATCCATGTTTGATCCCCATACCTCATGTTCACCCTGATGGTGTCTCAACTCAATACCTTTGCTCCCCCAGTGAAATGCCTCAGCTCCTCCAAATAAAATGGTATGTGCCAGGAGATAGAGACACTCAATGGATTTATGAAGAAAAGGGGCTTGGAATTAGTACAGACAGAACCCAAGGTGAGAACAAGTCAAAGGAGGGAATGGGCTAGGACACAGTAAAGAATGATATGCATTTTTGGATAGCTTTCTTTTTTAGCACATTTGCTGCTTTATTTCAAAAGCCAGTTGTCCTGGGAACTCATTTGGCTCTAAACAAAAACAAATTCTATTGATAAAAGAAAAAAAAATCACACTGAAATTCAAGTAGAAGAACTGGCTTCTCTCAGTATTTATTAATTTTGATATTTTATATTTATATAAAATTATATACAAAATTATATTTATAATTTTGATATTAGTATTGGTATTTCATTAAAAAACTCCCCATGTTTAGTATTTGTATTGCTAGTCTCCTCTTTGATATTCGGTAAATGAGGTGATTAACCAGAATGGGCTTTATATCTTCTGTGATAGAATTTTTTTTAAGAAACCAAGACCATCAGAAAGGTTACTGTTAACAAAAATTAATGAATTAATTAGTAATCACAATTACCGAATCCCACCAACCTAATAAATTCTGATCCCAGTTCTGTTATCATATTAAAAAAAGTTTTATAGGAAAGAGGAATGTGATTACCTCCCTCAGAAAGATTATCTGATGAAAGAATTCAGTGCCTCTTGAAATTTTTCCTGAAAATGATTAACCATCATCATGGTCACATATATGCCCCACAGAATACAAGGCTGATTAAAAAATATGACTAAAGAAGCCAATTAAACAAGTGAACAGTCTACTAAAAATCTGCCTTTCTACACAAAAGATAATAAGATGCTTATCTCTATTTTAAATAAGCCTCTTCTAATGTAATTTAATTTTGCAAAATTAAGTGGAATAACCTCCCTTCCACTACTGTGGGGAATTAGAAAAATGGGAAGAATAACACTTTTTCTGATGGCACCATTTAAAGGGTCAAAGCCTAAGCCAAGAGTTTGCTGAGGCCTGTGCCTTCCCTTCAGTCTTCCTTACCTTTGGGTTCTTCTTGGTAACTAAATTTTGGGTTGTTTGCTTTTTCCTCTTAGACCTACTGCACTTCCAATTCGCCCTCAAAAGATATCAAATCTTAGAACTCAAGTTTTCATTGTGTGTGCATTTTTTAATATCTGTTGAGGTTCATAACATTAAAAAACAAAATAAAGTTTAATTGTTGTAAAGGGGCAGAGAAGTCTAAATGGAGATCTTCTAATGCCACAAGTTGTCATTTGAGCTATGAGGAAATAATTGTCTCTTAGCTCATAGGAGAAATCTGAGCCATCTCCCAGGAAAATATGACAACTTTATCATATCTAGATGATTCTATGGAGACAAAAACTATTATGTATTAAAATTTCCCATAAGAAAGCTATATTAAGATAAAAGTCTATTTAACAAAAAGGGAAATTTTTTAAACATACATTTGTTTTCGACCAAAAAGCTCAAGTTAACTAAATAGTTCATGAAACAACAGGCTTTAGAGACAGAGAAAGAACAATTAGCATGATTAAGCTGATAAAAAAAAGGCTCCAAATGCCTTTAAGAAACATTATCTCAACATTATTCCTTTAAGACAGGTATATTTGTAAGTACACAATGTCCAGAGCCCAACCAAATCACTGGAGAAGCCAGGGGTAGGAAGTAACCAAGTTCTTGATTTATTTCTATTATGTTGGAAAAATAAGTCGAATAATTAAGCTTAGACTTCTTCTCACAGAGCAAAATTTGTGTGAAGCACTAACCCCTGAAAAAGATCAAAAGGAGCAAAAAGATAGAGAAAAGTTTATTTTACATGCATTTTAAGGCTGTTAATTGACAAGTATACGAGAAAGCCTTCTGGATTTGGAGAGCTTTCCAAGAGGAAATCAAGCCCCATGATGGCTGGAGTGGAGCCTAGTGTTAAGAACACGAGCCTGAATTCTGACCAAGCGGGCCACTCCCGTTTCTCCAACTTTTTCCAGACTCAGTATATTTTGTTCATCAAATGCAGTTAACTTTATTTTTTGTTATTTTTTTAAGGTTTTATTTATTTTTTGAAGAGAGACACAGAGGGAGAGGGAACACAAGCAGCGGGAGTGGGAGAGGGAGAAGCAGACTCCCCTCTGAGCAGGGAGCCCGATGCGGGGCTTGATCCCAGGACCCTGGGACCATGACCTGAGCCGAAGGCAGACACTTAACCGACTGAGCCACCCAGGCGCCCCTGCAGTTAACTTTAAATGTCATTAAATATTGGTGATAAAAGGGGCCCCAGACAACACCTCATCCAGGACCCTCCTTTTACATACAGAGTAAGAGATGACACTGTAAGCGCGAGAAGGTGAAAGGTCACGCCACGAATCCGGGACTGGAGCATTCAACACACTGGAGGTCTACTTTGAGTGCTCTCTCACCTGCACTGCCCCCTCCCTGATGAAGTGGGCTCAGCACTTGCAGAATCAATTAGAAGCAATAACTGATGTACTATCTTGGAGTGAAAAACAGCAGAAATGGCTCAGGTTTCATACATATTTGCACTCCTTAGTAGCACTGCTATCCCAGCAAGTCGTTAAAAATTCCCTAGGAGCTGTAAAATATAATGGCAAAGATCATCCAGACTCTTCTTTTAACTTGTCCCGTGACACTGGAGCTCTTCCTTAACCTATCTTGGATTCATCATGCCCCCTTTGGTCAAAGGGCTTTGTGAGGATTAAACGAGCTAAATACATGAAGTGCCAGATTCATAGTAGACACTCAGATACTGGTTTCCTTCCCACCGCCTCACTGTGAATTTATTCATGTGCAAAATAAGGACAAAGCCTACTTTATATGATTAGTTGTTTCTTGTTAATGGGTATTAAACCAAGTGATATATAAGGTATATAAATAACTAGATACAGATAATCATTTAAAATATAAACACACAATAAACTAGCCAACGCTTGGTAAAAGCTTATAATGGAATGCCTTTCCTTAAACACACACACACACACACACATATACACACTACCATTCACTGAAGAAGAGGCAAAAATGTTCCTCAGAAGTTGACTTCTCTGCAGCTCTTTAGGCATGGGTTGAGATTCTCGGTAAAACATTTCTAGCACCCCCTCTCCGGTTTCTAAATACATTGTGTTAAGAGAGCAGATGCTAGTGTTTGAAACAATACATATATATTTTGGTGCAACATCGCATTAGTTGACTTAATAAGAGAAGAAACTGTGTTAATTCTCCATTAGAAAAAAAAAAGATGGTGATAAATTTGTCACATTCCACATTTCATGAGATGTTGTCTACTGCACTTTGGATAAAATCCTAAATTCAGAGCATGACCTAAAACGACCCCATGTAACCCAAACTCCACCCTCTTCTCCAACTACCATGTTCCCTGTTCTCTCTTGCTCATTGTACTCACAGTGGTCTAGTCCCACTGGATTTGAACAATATCGGGCACCTACTGTGTGTCAGGTGCTATTCTAGGTATCAGAGATATAGCAATGAAAATATAAAACACAAACACTACATAGATAAATATCCCTGCCCTCGCAGTGCTTGAATTCTGTGGGAAAAGGCAACAAAGAAAAGAAAGAATTCCAATTTATGATGCTGAAATGCTATTTAAAAAAACAGGGAGGAGGGTGAGTTGTGTATGGGGGTGGTCTTCTTTGAATTACCACCAGAAATCAACCTCTTCCCACCCCAATGGCCTTTATAGTCCTCACCCTCCCCCACCGTCTTACTTAATTCCAACCATGTCAAACAGAGACCCATCCTACAGTCTTCAACTTCCCAGATCAGTATTAATCCTTGTTTCTGTCCAAACTTTATTTTTGATCTCAGGCCATTATCACAATTTGCAGTAATTTCTATGATTATTTCTTTAACACTTGGTATCCTCGATGGACTATAAAATGCTATAAAAATAAGGTCCTCTCTCTCTCTCTCTCTTTGTGTGTGTGTGTATATATATATATATATATATACAAGCAAGTACCTAACACCAAGCTTTGTTGGTACTCAGTGACTAAAGTGTGTTGAGTGGTAGAAGGAGAAAAGAAAGAGAGGAAGGAAGAAGGGAAGAGGAAAGAAAGAACATAAGAAGGAAGGAAGGAAGGGATTCACTGCAACCAGTGAAAGCCTTCAGACTCTCATCTGAACTGCTGCAGCAAACCAGATAGAATCCAAGAACGGACCAGGAGCATTTCAGCTAATTACAAAGTAAATACAGGAATCAGAACTCAGGATCAGTTTCCCAAGACAGGATTTGTTATCATAGAGATTCAAGATACAGGTTCAGTACAAATTACAGAAAATCAGGTGGCCAAATTAAAGTCAGCAACACCTGGCAAACCCACAAGGTGAATATTTTCAACCCCAAGGTGAGAAAAGGTAGCTAGGAGCCATAGGCTAGGTTGGAAGAGGTGGGCTTAAACAAAACAAATCGCCGAAGAGTGAAGTGAGTTCGAGACATCTTCTCCTACACCAAATTTAGGCTTGCAGGCCCATCCTTCTCTAGTCAGCCCTGAAATGTTTCATTAGAACATGCTTTCATGTGGCTTGGTTCTATGCGGTTATTTCAACTTACCAAGATTTATATTCATAAATCTACAGTGGTATCTTGTAAACTTTTAGCCAGGATCCTGTTCACCTGAAACTCCCTGAGTTCTAGCCACTTATTTATCTCCTTTGGAACTAAAAAAACAAAAACAAAAAAAGCTTGTGGAATATGCACCTAGGCCTGTCTAGGAGAGGAGGGTCCACACACCCATGGACAAAGGCCCCTAGGAAGCCCCGACTGGGAAGGCTGAGCAGGTATGAGCTGTCCATCAAACACCTCTTTGAAGGAGTGCCTGCCGACCCCCAGAAAACCCAAATTTGTATGGCTGCAAAGGATGGACTCAATGAGGACCGAAAGTCTTTTTCCTGTGTGAATATGCTGGACAGTATGGGAAGCAGACCCATGAGTAAAAGTGACACTCTGTTCTTTTCACATCAAACTGGCTGTCCACTTTCAGCATCTACTGTATGTGGAGGAAATATTAATAATGATTTTTGCGTGGCTCTAGTTCCTGTGTTCTAACCTCTCAGAGAGAACTCACGCAATCCTTTATTGATTCGTTCACTTGAAGTAGATTTAATAAGTACTTGCCATGTGTGAGGTAATGTGTCAAGTAGCGGGTATATGGTGGGGATCCAATCGGATGTGGTTTCTGCACACAGTGTAGAGGAAAGGAAGAGAGCACCAAAAGCATAAACAGAAAGAGTAAAATTACAAAATGCAACAAGAGTGATGAAGAAAAGCAGCATGTGAACTTTGCGGGGCCCATTCCCAGTGTCTAGCACTTGCCATGCTTTCCAATGGAAGCAAACATCCCCAAATATAGTCTTCCTGAGCATTTAAAATCATGTGCATGAGATGAAAAGGAAGTGCCACAGACCATGGTAGATACGAAGGAAATTCCTCACTTGTGTGCGTACTGGGGGGCGGGGATCAGAAGAGAGAATTGGCCAAGGTAACAACTGAAGAAAGACTTCTCTTTCTTGCCTGAGGTGATTATTCGCCACAATGCCCCAAAATAATCAACAACATGGAATCCCATCAGTGGCCAGTGGGGACCAACGTGGCAATAGACAAAAGCATTCTCTCCTGAGAGAACTGTTTCATACAGAGTCAAGCACCCCAGCTTTGCTCTGAGATCTCATACTCAGTTTAGAATCCTGACCCTAGCCATGTGATCTTGGGAACATTGTTTAGTCACTCGGGTATTCTCCATGTCTTTAAAATGCAGATAGTAACTGCCTGCCTCTTGAAATTGATAGAATTAAATGAGCTAATTCATGGCAAGTATTTAGCGTAGTGCCTGGATTCACCCATAGTAAGAGCTCAGTAAGAAATGTGTGAGCCACCGACAGTTAAAGATGCCACACACCCCAAACACCGCATGCAGGCCTAGCCCCTGATCTAACGCCCTGCTTGCCAACAAACCCTGCACTCACCTGGCCTGTTACTCTAGCTCTGGGCATTGGATGCCGACCCATGGATTGAATGAGACTTTGGACACTTGAACTACCAACAAAATTACCCTTGTCCTCAATACTCCTCCCCCTTGCAGAGCCAGATGACCATAGTAAAGAAAACCAAGATGTTGGATAGTCAGCTTCTGAAAAACCAAGAGAAGTCTGCAGAATATGAAAGGAAGCACTCCACTTCTCAAATCACCATTACTTCTTCTGAGCAGATGTACCTCCTTAGGGTGCAGGCCAGCCCAGCCCAAAACTAAATTAGCCTCCTTTGCTGGAATACCCTGCAAGCAAGCTTAATGGGAGAGAACTGCAGAGGAGATTTTTAAAATAAAAGAAACATACATGTTTTTGCTTCACTGGACTCAGTCTTTCTTGTGGGTGGTTCTATTAATATATTATCTTTCCCTCTGGTTATATTATTTCAATATCACTCTATGCTCTGGTGTGTTTTGGGACTGATTCAAGGTGTATTGAAAGCTATTGCCTCAATGTAGTTTCAAAGTGCTGAAATGGGAATTGGAACAGAGTGAGCCAGGAAGAAACCCAGAACAAATTTACTATTGACAGAATCAACACTGGATCCAAAGTATTAAAACTCTCCTTTGGTTTCATATAATCCCTTTCAGATACTCTAGCAGCATCTTACAGTGTTAGGGAATGCTGTCAGTTTGTGCTAAGAATATACATTTCACATTCTGTCCAGGGTCAAAATATTATATACAGTAGTTATACTTGGTAAAGGACATGCTTTCAAGCTGAGGAGGTCTTTTGGTAAAAAAATAACTTCTGAGCAGGAAAAAAAATTAACAAGGATATCTAGCTCACAACAGGAATAAAACAGACACCCCATGCTTGGTCACCTTAAAAGTCTAAACTTAAAAGTCATTATGTGTGTGTGTGTGTGTGTGTGTGCCCAGCAATCCAACAGCATGCCTGGAAGACAGCCATACCCATTATGTGAAGGAAGGACTCTGATGAACTTTAGTTCCACTATCAGCAGAGATTATAAACCCAAATTCTTTTTTTTAAGATTTTATATATTCATTTATTTTTTTGAGATAGAAAGAGAGCAGAGGGAGGAGCAGAAGGGGAGGGAGAGGACAAGGAGACTCCACACTGATCTCTGAGCCCCGTGCAGGGCTGGATCTCACGACCCTGAGTTCATGACCTGAGCCAAAACCAAGAGTCAGACACTTAAGTGAGCCACCCAAGCACCCCTACAAACCACATTCTAAGGAGCCTAAAATATCTCTTCCATGGTAAATATTTACAAACACAAATTTAGAAAGTAATTTCTTAAAAGGTAAATAACTCAAACAACAACAACAAAAAAATCAAACAATCCCATTTTTAAAAATGGGCATAGGATTGAATAGTTATTTCTCCAGAGAACATATCCAAGATGTTCAACACCATTAATCATTACTAAGATGTAAATAAAAACCACAGTGAGATCCCAGTTCACACATGCTAGATGGCTATAACAATAAAAAAAGGAAAATAACAAGTGTTTACTTTAGTCTGGAAAATTGGATCCCTCATACATTGCCGGTAGGAATGCAAAACGGTGGAGTTGCTAGGGAAACCAGTTTGGTGATCCTTCAAAAAGCTAACCACAGAGTTACCATGTGACCCAGTAGTGGTTCTACTCCCAGGTTTACACTCAAAAGAACTGAAAGCAGGGACTTAAACAGATAATTCAATGCCAGTGTTTACTGCAGTATTATTCACAATGGCCGAAAGGTGGAAACAAACCAAGTGTCCATCAAAAGATGAACGGATAAACAAAATATGGTATAAGCATATACTGGAGTGTTATTCAGCCATAAAAAAGGAATAAAGTTCTAATATATGCTACAACATGGATGAATCTCAACAGCATCATACTACGTGAAATAAGACAGACACACAAGGACAGATATTGTATGATTCCATTTATATGAAGTAAGTGGGACAAGCCAATTTACAGAGACAGAAGATAATGAGAGGTTACCAGGGGATAGGGGAAGAAGGGAGTAGGAGTTGCTGGTTAATTACTCCAGTATGAGGTAATGAAAAAGCTTTGGAAATCGACAGCAGTGACGGCTGCCTAGCACTGTGACTGTAATTAATACCACGGACGTGTATACTCAAAAGTGACAAAAATGATAAATTTTACAATATCTATAGTTTACCACATTTTTAAATGTAATACACCAAAAGCCACTGCATTGTAAACTTCAATGGTGTGAACTGCATGGTATGTAAATTATATATCAATAAACTGTTGGTAACTCAAAATCCTTAAAAGAACTTATACATTTTGATCCATCAATTCTTCTTCCAGGAATCTATCCCAAGGAACTCGTCAGGCCAATGCATAAAGATATATGACATAACTGTATATCAAAGCATAATACACAAGTCAAAGATTAGAAACAATTAGAGACTGGTTAGACCAGTTAAGATAGGAAGAGATGATGGTATAATGCAACCAATAAATTCATATTTTAAGAGAATATTTATGTGGAAAAATGCTTACGATATACAAAGTGAGAAATGTGGGATAAAAAGTTGTACTTCAGTATATATTCCAGATTTTTAAAAATAAAATGACTGGAGGTATAATAATAGTTAAATTGAGTACATACTATGTGATCAGGTACCATTTTAAGTGCTTTACACTATAAATTCATGTAATCCTCACAAGAACCTTCTGATATAAGCAATATTATTACTCATATTTTATAAATAAGTATACTTAGACCCAGAAAGTTGAGGTTAACTTTCCCATTATCCTTAAACTCTTAAGTCACAGAACCAGGATTTAACCCAAGCAACCTAATTCCAGAGTTAACAGTGGATGTTAATGTTCATAGTGCATTCCTAATGATGAGACTATGCACATTTCTAACTTTTTTCTTTATATTTTTATGTTTCCCAAAATGTTTACAATAAACATGTATTACATTTTATAACTAAAAAATAAAAATAAAGCAAACAAATAAGAAACTTCAAATGATCTTTATAATTTTGTGTTAAGCTCCAGAAATGAAGAAGGGTCAAATTCACTTCTACCTCAATTTTTACTCCCAGGATGTAAAGCAGGACCTAACGGCTGAACTTCCTCCCCTAAACCATCAAAGACAAATTCCTCCAGCCATTTTTTCCAGGGATAGTTTGACACATGACTCTTTTCTTTCAGCTCAAGGTAAAAGTTGTGATTTTCCAACAAGACATCTGAAATTGCTTAATGCCATATGGAGAAATGAGACCAGGGTCATAGTCCAACTTCCAGTGATGGCTGAATGACCCATGAAGAGTTAGAGTAAAACAGGTTTTGATTTAAGTGTTTGCCTTTCCATCTATTACCCTGGTTGACTCACTTAAGCCTTTTATCTTCTATCTGTAAAATGAGGGAAATAATTCTGGCCCTGTGAATCTCATCAATCTGAAGAAGGTAAAAGTATGTTAAAAAAAAAGGCACTATGTAATCAGTAGAGTTGTCATTAACTTTTTAGTTTTTATTATGTTCAAATAGAAGGAAATCAATAATGCAAAAGGGGAGCTATCAGGAACTGATAATGACATTGTGATAATAACTAAATAAATTCTTTGAGTGACATCGCTTTTTCTCACTTATCAAATAATAAAAGCATTAACTAGATAATCTCCAAGGTTTATTTCAGTCCTGTTTCTTGAAAAGCATTTACTGAACCCTTACATGTAAGGCACAAAGCCAGATATAAGGAATCCAAAAATCAGTAAGACAGAGGCCCTTATCTGTAAGAACTCATGATCCAGTGTGGATGATGTGCATGTAGACATATGCTGTTGATCATATGTGATGTTCTAGAACAATTACAAGTATAAATTACTGTCTGTATACAAAAAAGAAATCAATATTTTCTAGTGAAGGTAGAAATAAAACTTCATAGAGGTAGTACCGATTAAAAAGATTGTTGGAGGAATAATGCCAATGTTTGGGAAAGTTAGGGGAAAGGTTTCATTTAGAACATGAGCGACAGCATGAATGTGGGTTGGAAACCTGTGATTACCAAAATGAAAATGGCATCATAGATGAACCAGGAGATATCAGAAAGGGAGTGGGAGAACGTGTATCCACAGGCAGGAGAACAGCACAGAGTTTTGTAAGCCATTCGCTATGAACAATGAAGAGTATTGAAGATCTTTAAGTGAGAGAGAACATTCAGGAAACCCGGGAATGGGCAAAAATGGGAGAGAAAACAGGGCGATGTCCTCATTTGCACATCAGGCTTTTAATATCTTGACTATATATTTTCAAGCTTTGGAATTAATCACAAGCCAACTAGCCATTTGAGAAGATATCAAAACCACATGTTGTGCTACTAAAATACTTAATACTCTGGCAATGTTAATGTTCTCAAGTGGGTCACAAAGTTATAACAAAGTTTTAATTAGCAATAAGTGATAAGGCAGCATAGAAGCTTAGGTTCTAATCTCCACGAAATTTCTCTATTAGAACTTCAGGCCAAGGCAGTTTTGATTATTATGAAAACCAGTTAACTTTCACTTAACACATATGGGTTTAAATTTTAAGCCATGGAAGACTGTAACAGTAATTGCACGTATCTTCCCAAAAGGGCTTAATGAAACTTGACCTAGTCTTTTCCTGTTTTGTGAATGTGGGTTTAAAGTAAGTACTGAAATATTTTATGTAAACAATATTTCAGTGTGGTTGCTGACATGCGCCGTTTCCAAACCAAGCCAGAAGATATGCTTTCAGAACAGCTGCAGACCCTGGAAAATAAAGAAGCACTGCCCACTTATTTATCTTAATGTTTTATTCTTCTCTCCCTGGTCACCCAGCTCCAGCACTTCCAACAGGGAGGCTGCTCGGAGCCATCCGTAAGCGCAGAACATGGAAGTCCCCGGGGACTTCCTGTCGTGATTGTCTAATTGTTGAAATCTTGCATGGGGGTATTTCTGCAAATTAGGAGATCTATTAGCTAGACTGGCAAATCGATTGTTAAGGGGACTCCTTAAGGCAATGCTGATGAGTTTATAGAAGAAACAGCAACTGCACTTTGTGTGAATATCTTTTAAGAAAAGGGAGGATGGTGTTTCATTATTTCTGAATAAGCTCAATAAAGTAAGAAACAATTAGGGAGACCAAAAATCATTGGTAACGATTGGCTGCCGTTGCCGGGCTAATGGTGCAATTGGAGCTGAACCTTTCCATCCAGTCTCAGAGCAGGCAATACGATGAAAATTGCTAAGAATGTGCCCTTCAGTTATTGAATCCCAGCGTAGACATTTTGTTATCAGCTTAATTGAATAGGAAGCAATGAAGACAGAGAGAAAGGACGGGTATTGGAGACTCCAAGATTTCCAGAGAAACCCAGGTCTTCCATACCTAAGTGTTACTCTATTTTACTATAAATCCTGATTTAAGAAAACTAAGAAGTTGTTTCCTGCAGAGTCCCATCTGGCAACAGAACACCTTGTGTAAGAGAGCTGGGTAATTTTGCTGATCTATAGCTCAAAAAATACAGCGGAGCAGCTGAGAAACTAGACGCTCAATAACCCCCCATCCTTTTGAACTGTCAAAACACTATGAGGGTCCCTCTATAGGAAAAAAGAAAAATATATATATTAAAGCATCTGTTATAACTCATCTGCCGGAGTAAATGTAGCCAATGAAACATGCTAGCCAGGAGCAAGATAAGTGCCTTTCAGTCTAAGCTATTAAACCTAAAAGCTAAGAAAAAGAAACCCAAGAAATGAAAACCCACTCTAAAGGGTGGCAGAATCACAAGAGAAGTCAAAATTTAGAAAGGGTGACTGCAAGAGGTGCAAATTAAATTAGCCCTACATGTTTTCTCTCTAACAAAAGTAAATGCATATGCATGTGTGTTTACCTTAGTATCTAAAACGGAGATCAAATTTTAAAAACCTGTGTTGTACAAAGTAACGTTTCCTCTGAACAACTGTTACATTAGTGTAAAATCCAGTAATGGATTTTTTTTTTGGAAAGCCAAAGCACACTTGAGAAATATTGTCTTTCTCTGGTGGCCAAAGGTAGCTGGCATTTGTCATCAAGACTCACAATCAATCTGATGCAGGTACACATCACTCTGGCTGTAATTGTATCATTTAAAATCTCTCCACTGTGTCCCTGGAAAAGGACAAGTTAAATTTATACTAAAGTCTTGACTTACAAGACACTTATTAGAGCTGTCGCAGAGGATAGTCCCTCTCCTAATAACATTCCATATTCCTTCTGTTTCCAAATTCTGCCACCACCCATTTTGGTGGTGATCTCTTTCCAGTATACCAGCACCAGACTAGAGCGAACCATACTTTGCCTATATTGTTACAGTAAACTTGGTGATACAGCACCTGGGAAAGTTGATAAAAGTTCCACCTCAATTACCAGGCACACTGCTCATAATAAACCAGATCCCTCCCCTAGAAGAAAGAAGATACTGTTTTTATTTAAGGAATCACAAAACAAACCCAAGGAGAAAACCAAGAGAAGTGTGATGTTCTAGTGACTTTCCAGAGTTTACATGAAATAGTAAACAAAAATAGTAGTGACATGAGTGATTCTGAATGCAACAAGCATGATAAAAGGATAAAGAAAACTAAGATATAATGTGCCAAGATTGAAAAAAAAAAAACATAATCAGAGAAAGGTGCAAAAACAATACACATGTAAGCTGATAAAATAGTATTTTTGAAGAACATCATTTGGACACATATCATTACAAAGTAACAAAGAAACAATAATCTGAAGAAAATAATTAATAAATAATGGCTTAGCTGACACCCTCAGAAGTGGAAAGTAAGTGCCTGTAAAGGGGTGAAGCCCACACACAAAGCTCTTGAGGCTACTCTTGAACACGCTGCCAGTATTTTTTCCAATCCCATCCACACTGTGCTGAAAGGCAGTGAACTTGATCCATTTCAGTGTGTTTTGTAAGCCTTAGAATCTACTTTAGCACCTCAGCTGGGTCTCCAGAATATACTATATTGATGGCTCTATTACCTTTTTCATTGTCTCTATAAGTTCCATTACTGAAAAGAAGAAAGTGGTAATGGAATAGAAATCCACCAGCAGCAGAGACACAGAGTTGAGCTCTAAGTAAATGTCTCCTCTCCCTTCCCCCCCACCCCTAGTGCTCTGACCCTCCTTCGTCATTACTGCTCCCAGAACTGGTTATCAATAATCTCCACACAGTCCTGCGAGGCAATTTGGAAAGCTAAGCCTTCTAGTCAAAGGAAGAAGAAAAAAATAGAATTCCCATCTCTCCTCAACCAAATAAGTCCCATTCTCCCGTGTTCATCATCCCACAATCTCTCCTCAAACTTCACATGTACCTTTCTAAGTGACTCAGGCCTTGGGTGGAGAAAAGAATGTCTGACTCTCTTACCATAATGTTAGGCCTCCCACTAGAATTACACATCCCCACTAACTCTTGAAATCCACTAACAGTGAAAGTAAAGTAAAAGTAAAACAATTCCTTTTGTTGTTGTTGTTGTTCTTTTCCCAGTAAACTCATGTGTAGAGTCATATTTTGTGAGAGTCAATGGTTAAATATAAATAAATATTCCCAGCCTGTACTGTATCTTAGAGGATTTAACAATTAATCCCAACTGGATTTTTCTGATAGAGACGTTTATTAATAAATAAATAATGTAACACTATTCTGTGCTGGTTGTCCTTTAGTAAAAATAAGAAGTTAAAGGATACATACATATTTAATATATACTAAAGACAGGATATATGCTAAATATACACACTATATGTAGATGTAGTCATTACAAGCTATATATATTTATGTCCATTATTGCTGTTTCCTGCATATTTATCCACTCCATCTTTTTACTCCTTTAGCTCTAAGATTTTTTTTGTCTCTCTTATCCTACCCAGAAGTAATCACAACCTTCACCCCACATCATTAGACCACATGAGAATACTGCTGACCACTAGATAGCTTAATACCCACAACATTTTATCAGTGCTTAGGGCTCAGTGAAGTCCTAGAATTTCCTAAAAAATCAGCAAAGGAATAAAATAAGTAGGTGTGAATCACTGGTTTAACTATGGCAACATGATATGTTCATTCATTTATTCACTCCACACTCACTACTTGTTCCCACAGTCTTTGTGCCAAGCCCTCTCCTATCCACTGGGGATACAGAAGTGAAGAAGACAAAGCTCTTGCCATCATGAAGTTTACATTCTGGTGGCGGGCAGAAAACAAGGCATGAATAACATACAAAACGTATCAAGTAGCAGTTCATGCTATAGTGGAAAATGCAGCAGAAGTGGCATACAGGAGTGGTGGGGAGGGAGGGAGGGAGGAGGCCCTACAGTGGTCAGGAAGGCAGCTCCAAGGAGGCATCATGTGCATGTCAGGCCACCTTCCAATCTGGCAAACACACCCGAGCTTGGTGGGATCCTGTCTCTTTACCCTGCTTGGTGACCCACGTCTGAATCCAAACAGATGCAGCTTTCAGAAGAAAATCTTCGTTGAAAGGGGAAAGGTGTGCTCCAAAGGCAAATAATCTCTGCCCCTCACTCAGTATTACTGCTTGTACTCAAAGCTGCCAGCCAGGAATCTGGAGAAACACTGTGAACCATCCCCCCATTCCCCTCATATGATAGACCTGGAACCCTCTTCCTGAGGGAGGTCACACTGAGACCCAGCAAGACAATTCAGGTTTCAGGAACCTAGGTTCAAGGTGACATTGGATTAACAGCAGATAAATGTATACACCTCCTCCTATACCTGGGACAGACATACTTAAAGAGAGGCATTGGGCAATAGTAAAAAGCTAGTACCCTGGAACCAGACAGACTGGATTAGAAAACCAGTTCTTCTGCTGACACCCTGCACATCCCTGAAGCTTCAGTTCCATCATCTATAAGCCAAGGACAGTAATAACTCCTCCAAAGGAGTGTCATGATGCAGGATTGCTTTAGATAATGGACAGGGATCTGGCAGAGTTCCTGTCCCATAGTACAAGCTATATGGGACCATGATCATCATCATTAAAACTGAAGGAAAATCCACAGTATATATAGAACTAAGGAACTTGAACTTTAAATAAACACATGACAAGCAAATATTCCCCAAGCTAGAACCTAATTCTATGTCCAAGAAGCACTACTCCAAGCCCAGTTAAACGAAAAAAGTCATAAATTAGAACCATATACGGAAGTGTATTTCTTTCAAAGTCTCCTTTGCAAGAGTTCAGTGGAGCAAATTTTTAATAACATTTTACAATTAGATGAAAATCCTTCCTTGTTCAATTCTATTCCCTTACTAAACATATAGAGAGAGTTTTAGTAATTTGATCTTCTGGAAATCCTATGAATTAATCTCTTAACTCCATTGCAGGGAAAGCATGAAAAATAAGTTAGCTTCTTTTAAAAGTTGATAAAACTGAAATCAGAAAATAAAACCACCAACTCCCGTGTTTTTGTTTTGTGCTCAGAGTCAGTGACTGTAGTGCCCTGAAGAATGTCTTCGCCTAAAGTCATGTCCACGTGGAACCTCAGGATGTAACCTTATTTGGTCTAAAAAAAGACCCTGTTTTTGCCAATGTAATTAAATTGAAAATGAAACTGAAATCATGCTGGATTTGGGTGGGTCCTAAATCTAAAGAGAAATGTCCTCATAAGAGATAGAAAAGGACACACAGAGACTCAGAGAAGAAAAACCATGTGAAGAGAGCAAACTGAGGCACACAAGCCAGGAAGTCCCTGGAGCCACCATAACCTGAAAGACTCAAGAAAGGATACTCCCCCTAGAGCCTTTGGAGGGAATGGGCCTGGCCGACACCGATTTTGGACTTGTGGCCTCCAGAACTGTGAGAAAATAAATTTCTGTTGTTTTAAGACACCAAGTTTGAGGTAATTCATTACAGCTGCTACAGGAAAATAAAACAGTGATTTTCTGAAATATTCAGTTCTTGCTATGTATTGTGATGGCCTCCAACAGCCATATTTTTACTCTCAAAAGCCAAAGATAAGACTAAAGAGGAGAGGATGGTAGAGGCCCTTTCCGGAACTTTTCCCCTTTAAGGAGCTGGGTGGATATAACCATGTTTTCTGGAAGTTACTATTGACCCCACTTGTGTACTATTAGTGTAGACACTAACATGAAACTAACACAAAATAAGATTGGTTCCCATGGGCCAAGCGTCCTCCATAAATTTTATTCCAGACAAAAGGAAAAAGGCAGGATCACAATTGCGAGTGTTAGAAAGGTCTGGGGTTTCGTTGTGAGAAACAATAAACATCATTTTAAAAAGCTCAAAGAGGAGAAATATCTACATCGAAGCAATGCAGCTCCTACAGTAATGTTTCTACCTTCCATTTAAAGACAAATAAATTTTCCATGACAGCTCTTAATAGCCTCCATAGTTATTCACTGAACTTGCCCTCAAAATTACAGAGCAATAAAAGGATAATAGCATTTGAGTGACTACAGAGGAAAAGTGCACTTTTCCAATAAAGTGGCTGTCTCATTTCCACCCCCCTCTCCTGGGCTCTGCAGTGAGGGTGCTCTATGTGCCTAAGGACTGAGGACTAGCAGCAATGCATCTTTCATCATGGCAATGCCATTTGGACCCTTCATTTATTTATCCATAGGATAGGAGACTATTTCCCTTGCTACAGACCTCATCTATATAAGCCAAATGTTTCAATGAGAACAGTCAAACTCAGAGTCTGTTAGATTAAACCACATGAACTGGCCCATAATCAACCATTTTAACCCACGAGAATGGCAACTACATAAATTACTATCTAATATTGTACTTCCCTTATTATTATATAAACTATAATAGGGGAATTTCTCTTTGAACCAAAATCAGGGGAGAAAAAAAAGCATTAATTAGAAATTAATTAGCTTCCATAGACTTCAAATTCCATTTTCATGATCTCTGGGCCCACTATCATCAACCAGTGATACTTTTATCTATCACAGCATCCTCTGCATTCCTTAATAATTTTCTTGATTTGTTTATGTATGTATATACTACTTTGCATTACTTGTTTATTTTCTGGGTTTCTCCACTAGAATAGACTTTCCCTGGAGGCAAGGATCATGTCCATTTCCCTCAACATGGTATATCTAGTGCCTAGTACAGTACCCAGCCCAAGGCCAGCACTCAGCAAATATTTTATGAATGAATGAATGATTCAAATTACAAAAATAAATGCTGGAAAAAAGACAGTCTTTCTAAACCACAGAAGGGTACCTCAATCCACAGAAACAACACACTCGGCTTGTTTGCTGTGTTGTGTCATTGAATGCTCACGGGTGTCTATATTCATACCTCTTCTTCTCTCACTAC
The DNA here is from genome assembly GCF_054177405.1 of Leptonychotes weddellii. Lineage (NCBI taxonomy): Eukaryota > Metazoa > Chordata > Mammalia > Carnivora > Phocidae > Leptonychotes > Leptonychotes weddellii. The sequence continues at coordinate 160,813,158 of NC_138371.1, read as the reverse complement.
TCAGAGCTCCAATAACTTAATATGCAAACAATAATACTCTTATTAAGTCTAACTTGATATGCAGAGTCACTCAAACCAGATGTTTAAAAAAATCATTTTTCCACCACTCTATCTTTCTACTACTGTGTTAACCTTGTAGTCACACATCTTTGCGTAGACCGAGATCATTTTAGTAAGTTTTGCCTCATAATTCCAACTTTAACCCATTAATTCCATTATGAATTCCTTATAATTACCATCGCATAAGCATCTATCTATCTGATCATGTAATTGATCTAGTCTCCAATCAGAATCAATTTTTTTGTCTTTAAAAAAATCCTTCAAAGGAAAAAAACAAAAAGGCTTTCAAATTCAAACGCATAATAGCAAAATACCTAATATGAAATATCCCCACACTTCTCAGACTGAAACAAAGCTGAACCAGGACCAGTCCCTTCACATAGACCACCCACCCTCTTCCCCTTCATCTCATTTTAGTCTCGAAGGCAAGACCCAAGGACTTCTTTAAAAAATCTCATAGCTATTTGAATAAATATCGCTTGTAAAAATTTTAAAAATATAAGGAAGTCTAGAAAGTATTTTCAAGTTCTAGAGCACTTTTCACATAAGTTAATTTTATAAACATTTTCTTTGTTTTTCTCAGTTAACGATGTCTGAATCTAAGAAATTTCATAAAATAACCGGTAACTTCTGTGGTATTCTTCCAGCCTTTTATAAATGAGAGGAAATACCAAATCAAGATATGCAATTGTCTGCTAGCATTAGTTTCTGAAGAGTACAGCAATCCCCCTCTTATGTGCTTGGGATATGTTCCAAGAACCCCAATGGATGCCTGAAACCATGGATAGCACTGAACCCTATATATAGCATGCTTTTTCCTGTACATACATACCTATGATAAAGTTTAATTTATAAATTAGGCACAGTAAGAGATGAACAACAATAACTCATAATAAAATAGAACAGTCATAACAATATACTGTAATAAAAGTTATGTGGCTGTAATCTCTCTCCCTCTGTCTCAAAAATATCTTATTGCCCTGTACTCACCCTTCTTGTGATGATGTGAGATATTAAAATGCCTACATGATGAAATGAAGTGAGGGGAACGACATGGGCATTGTGACTGAGCGTTCAGCTACTACTGATCTCCTGATACATCAGGAGGAGGATCATGTGCTTCCAGGTCACGGTTGATGAAGGGTGAGTGAAACTGCAGAAAGCAAGACCATGGATAAGGGCAAACTACTGTGTCAATTAAGGATAAATATTGTTTAGGCAGCAACACCAGAATAACCAAAAAGAAGATATAAGGCTGGAGCATTCCGAAAGAATGAAAACATAAACATCCAGCATAGTTAAATAAACCTCCATAGAAAACATTAAATCCCAAGAGAAAAAATATTGGAAAATTCCAACTGTATTCAGGCATCACATTAAAAAAATATTCTTGGTCTGTATAATACCAAAATCCAACTCTATAGGTTCAAGAAGCAGATTTCCCTCAAATTAGCATGATTGGGAGAAATTCAATTTCCCAGTACTAACCAAGAACAGGTTTATAAAGCAAATAGGTAATATGGTCTTCACAAGGTCACTATTAAACTATTTGCAAGCTATGGTGACTGGAAAAGGAATGAGAAACTGGGAGCCAACTTCTCTCAGTACATTAATAAAGATTTCTTTTTCAGTTCTTTTAGTTGAAAAGATCTTAAATAGATGGTAAATACACTGGTGAGATGGTCATAGGACATGCTGGAAAAGTCTAGCACTCCTCAAGCCCACATACATGTCAGACATCCGGTCTTTCCCATTGATCTGAGCTGTAATCTTAAATCTTTCTCAACACAGGACTCCAGACACCAATTATGGATTGATCTGAACCACTGGAAATATACCAACTTTAGTGTGAGAAGAATCTGAGAGAGAGAGAGAGAGAGAGAGTGAGGGCTGTGAGTGGAGACAGACTAAATAAGGGATGGGACTGCGAAGGAAATGTTCTGCTTCAGGAAAGTCAGGACAATGTACAAAGAGTCCAAAAGGAAATGGGATAATCCTGAAGACCAGCTTAGCTTCATTCACCATTTCTTTTGGAAATACTCTGGACACAGAAATTTAATTTGCTTCTAGAAACATGGATGATATTCCTTCTAATAAAAGTTATAAGACGATATGGTAATTTTAAGACATACAGATGCACAGAATTTTTTATGTCTTTATAAAGTGATTTTGCTGGCAACACAGCTTGAGAAACCTAATGGTTTTCTTTTCTCTAGTACTATTTAATAAATTATGACAACATAACTGCCAACAACTTTTTCACAGAATCACAGGTTAAGTAATAATAACATAGACATTAAATTATTTTGTGGTACTAGATTCATTAATTCAAATATAGAAGACATCTCCATTAAAGATTATGAAGAATTACATTAAATCAATAGGGAAAAAAAGCTTATGAAGAATTACATTAAATCAATAGAAAAAAAAAGCTAAAGTCAATTTTTAAGTTAAATGTGAGGGTTCTCATTTGAAATAAAAATTTTGAAGCATTCATATTCAATCAATAATTAATCCCAACATTCAATAAGGAATGAAAAATAATGGCCCGTCATATCATATCTAGGATTCAAGATAATTAGAAAGCATTATAGTTGAATGTCTATTACAGTTCACTGAGCAGATGTGCATGCTAAAGTCACGTTACATTACAATGCTGATCAACATCAGCATTAGTAAGGAATCAGTCAAAACATCAACTGGAAGACTGCCCAATGATCTTGTCCAAATGTTGGGAAGTAGAATCTTTTCCTTCAATGTCATTTTCTAAATAAGGTTTTAAAATATATATTCATTCAAACAAATTCAAGTTACACAGTATGTCTTTGTTTCCATAAAACTGAAGTATTTCAAATTCTTTCACTGAAGAGCCAAGAAAGTAACAAATTCAAAGTGATTAATTAAGCTTCTGGCACAATGATTGGCAAATAGTAAGCACTAAAATGTATGTATCGGTACGTTGAGAGAATGAATGAAACAGGATGATGTGGTGAGAAAATCCCAGGATTAAAATTAAGAAAGGCTGCATTCTTGTGCCACCTCTATAATTAATCCTGTGGGATGACACTGGGCAAGTTAGTGAAATGCATTATACTTCTGTTTCTTCATCTATGAAATTAGAAAACTGAGCAAGGTGATATATAAGATCTCTTCCATCACTATGATTTCATGACATGTTACCAGACAGAAGGCAAGTTTCATCTTCTACATGTCTCAGTGAAAGATATTACCCATAAGCAATCCTGACCCAGGCAATGAAAACAATGCTCAATTTTTATTTCAGTGAGCTATGTATTAGCCAATAGCCATACTGCTCCTCTCAAAATTATTTTAAAGACTTGATAGTCATGATCTAAAATTTAGCTTATTAGACAATGCCTTCTTAAAATTCTTCCCTTTATGAAAGTGCAGAGTACCCTGTTCATAAACAACTCCACCCTGAAGTCTCTACGTAAAGATTTTGCCTTGAGCAATGACACTATCACTTATGAGTAAATAAGATGACAGTGTCCACTGTGTAGACAAAATAAGACATCACAAATACTAAAGAATAGGATAAACCATGATCTCAGGTACAAAAGATGATTCTAGCATTCTTTGTCAATATATTTCTCTCTTAATGTGAAATGATTTGATTTCTAGTTATCTTCTTCTTTAAGAAGTCATTAATCATGGAACACTACATCAAAAACTAATGTATGGTGATTAACATAATAAAATAAAACTTAAAAAAAGAAATCATTCATTTTACCATTAGCATCTTATAAACATAAATCTTAAGACTAGCCTATAAGACACACTTTCAAATTAAAAATTACCAGTGAGACACTTACGATAAAAATCTAGATCATAATTCAATAGAATGCCACCTTGTGTGTGAAGAGACTTCAAGACATTATCTGGAGTTAATCTAGACCAATCCTCTACCTGGAGACAAGTCAATGAACACAGAGGCAGTGACCAATAAGTATCTGTTGAATGGGGCGGGCTGCAAAAGCAGGTATGTCGGCTGTCCTGCAGCGCGTCGAGCGGCTGTCCAGTCGGGTGGTGCGCGTCCTGGGCTGTAACCCGGGACCCATGACCCTGCAGGGCACCAACACCTACTTGGTAGAGATCGGCACCAGGAGAATCCTCATTGACACTGGAGAACCAGCAATTCCAGAATATATCAGCTGTTTAAAGCAGGCTCTGACTGAATTTAACGCAGCAATCCAGGAAATCATGGTGACTCATTGGCACCGTGATCATACTGGGGGCATAGGAGATATTTTTAAAAGCATCAGTAATGACACTGCATATTGCATTAAAAAACTCCCACGGAATCCTCCAAGAGAAGAAATTATAGGAGATGGAAAGCAACAATATGTTTATCTGGAAGATGGAGATGTGATTAAAACTGAAGGTGCCACTCTCAGAGTTATACACACACCTGGCCACACTGATGATCATATCGCTCTACTTTTAGAAGAGGAGAATGCGATCTTTTCTGGAGATTGCATCCCAGGGGAAGGAACAACTATATTTGAAGACCTCTATGATTATATGAACTCCCTAAAAAAGCTATTGAAAGTCAAAGCTGATATTATATATCCAGGACATGGCCCAGTAATTCATAACGCTGAAGCTAAAATTCTAGAATACATTTCTCACAGAAATATCCGAGAACAGCAAATTCTTACATTGTTTCGTGATAATTTTGAAAAATCATTTACAGCAATGGAGGTTGTAAAAAACATTTACAAGACTATTCCTGAGCATTTATATAAAATGGCTGAACATAGTATCTTGCTTCACTTGAAAAAATTAAAAAAAGAAGGAAAAATATTTAGCAACACGGATCCTGAGAAGAAATGGAAAGCTAATCTTTAGTTTCAGATTAATGAAAGCTTTTGTTGGCTTGTTT
>NC_138371.1:160742095-160807695 GCF_054177405.1 Leptonychotes weddellii | reverse complement strand
ATTGAAAATAATCCTAAATATACTTTAAAATAATGTCTTATTTCATCTAAAATATATATTACACTTTACATGTATAATATAGGTCGCTTATCTAATCTGAATGGTACAACATTTTACCAAAAATTCAGAATCCAACAGTTTATCCATGTTCAACAGATTTATGGTTACTTTAAAAATAATAAAATTTATATAAGTTAAAAAAAAAAAAGTATCTGTTGAATGAATGAATACATGAGCCAATATTGCATGAAGCACATTTAACAGAGTCAGTGTAACACAATTACCTCACCTCACAATGAGTAAGAAAGGAGAAAAAGAAAGAGGAGAAAAGCCAAGGACAAAAAGAAGAAAATTAGAGGCATGGAGTACAGACCACTAATGTTACCAACAATTTCCCTGACTGCCATTCCATGACAGTAACTCCCCTATTTTCAACTACAGACAATAACTGGCTATTTTCTTTAAAAACATCTCTGGGTATTGATGCTCCTTAAGGGTAGCTACATCTGAGGCAAATCACAATGTTCCTTTTAAGTGCTCAAGAAGATTATCCTAGAAGTCAAAAGGAATTTGACTTCTTATTCTCTAGATCTTTGAGAACACGAAGAATAATTTAGTGAGGAAGCTTCTCTTTACGTATCTACCCAGGATGTATTCTAGAACATTTGTATGACCCTACACATTCTTCTATTGGAATCTTTATTTCTAAATGTCCAAAAAACATCAGCTTATTCAGAATTTATCCTAGCTGCACTTCCCCAATATTCCCTGCTCTTCAATGCACTTCAGTGCTTAGCTGCAAAATTTATGTGTAGGTATTTAATGAAACCAATCTTTATAACTCTCCTGCAATGGATTTTCCTCACAATTTTTTATGCTGGTAATTTAATTAGCTGAAATCATTTCTGTGATTTAAAACTTACCTAGAATTTCTTTCCATTTTTCTCATCAGCAAATTTTAAGCTTAAGTTAATAAACATAGGGAATGAAAAGGAATCTTTCTCTTGAATATCAAGAACATAAAGAACATGTAAATATTCCTTGCCAACATTTCCCACTTAAAGGTATCATCCAACATTACCTTACCCTTGCTAGGAGATGAGCAAAGGGATATTTAGAAAATTCTTTTTTTTTGAGGAAGGATTTAAGCTGTTCAACTATTCTATAACTGAAAGCAAAATTCTTGGTTGTTTCTCTAATTACTTAATCTCATTATTTTAGGAACTATTGGCAGCATTTTATTTCATTAGTTAGACCCTACACCAAATTGTCATGGTCCATGGGCAATGTATGAGATTAATAAAAGCTACATGCATTTATTTTTCCACTGCTCAAAAATTGGAGGTATAAAAAAAGCAACTGAACTAAAAAGACAATCCATTTGAATATTCTTCAGTTTTATGTAATATTCAATAGCATTATGAGGGTATCCTATCCCATATTTTAGAGAACTAAGGAAACTGGCTCAGAAAAATTAGAACTTAGGTTCTGTAAACTCCAGGGGTATATAAGATTATCAATAATGACAATTCAACATGTATATTTTGACTTTTTCATTTACTCCTGTTTCCTTTGAAAAAGTTATTAGTACATATGTAAGAAATCAAAATGTACCTATTGATATAGAAACCAGTCACTCATTTTTGTCCATCCAGTTATTTTAAGTTCTTAATAGATTTCTGATATAGACCAATAAAACATTTTAAGACACACTCAGTGGAAAATACTATACATTAGAGATACAACAGTAAGATGATGTATTAATTACTCATTCTCAGGTAATTCTCAGCCTAGTGTTACAGACACATTTACTTACTGTATAAGTAGTGGGGTAAATGGTAAATTACATGGAGGTAGTCTGGGCTATAATGAAGCTCACTGTCTATCTCAATGCTTCTCAGTGGAGAAGATACCATACCCTAGGGTGCATTTTGGAAATTTGCAGGGGCCATTTCTACCTTGTAGTCAAAGTACTCTTAAGCATTTAATATTGAAAATCTTAGTTTATAAGTAAAATGTAAAATAGTTTTATTTTATTTCCCTGTATATTACAGATGGGGAGAAACATTGATATTTAAAAATAAGATAGGTAGGTCACATAACTAAGGATTCCATGTTAAGATAATAACAGGGCATTACAAAATGTTTATTATAAGAGGCGGACATATGGTCTAGGAGTGAGAAGCACAAATCTAGAGAGATAGACATGTGAACATATAAAAATACAGGAGGAAACATACTCAGTGCTAAAACATCATTATATACAAAGTGCCGAAAGGACACAAAATACAGAGTAACTACCTGAGGAATTAAGAAATGCACTGTAAGGAAGACACACTGAAACTGGGCTTCAAAAGGCAAATGGGGGTTTCCGGCTAGAGGAGTACAAAAACCAGCCTCAGGTGAGGGAAGAACAACAAAGGTACCACGTTGTAAAAGGAAAAACAGAAGAGCAAACAACTGAGCCAGAGGATGAAGTTAATATGTTAGCCTGGAGCTGGTGCCTGTATTTCATACTAAGGAGTGCCATGCTTATCAAGTAGGCAGTAGGAAGTCATCAAATTGCAGAAAAATTTCTCTGGCCATTTCTGATTTCAAAAATATACAATTACGTTCAATCCTTTGCCTAGAGAAATAATTATAAGAGTCGTGGTATTTATATTTTGCTTACTATATTATTTCAAAGGCTTAGTTATTCTGCTACAGGCTTTTAAAATACCTTAAAATGTTCAAAGCAAGACCATGATTTTTTAATGCAAATAAAAAGGAAATCAGACAAGGAATGTTGAGTTTAAATTTACAAGGTTATTTCAAAAATGTACCTTTGAAAATGTTACTCCACATGAAAATGCAACCAATTGACTTGAATTAAAATACACATTTGTTTGATTAACTTTTCAGTTTTACCTTGTTGCTTCCTTTATAGCAAAACGTGCTCCTTTTGAAATACAGACTTCATTCTGGAAGTTTCCAGCGGAAATGGTTTATTAAAAATTCTATTTTAGATAGCATAGATGTTTTATTTATCTCCTATTTTGGATAAGAGTATGGGGTGAGGACCCAACAGAGGATTTAAAATCAGTTTCTTAACAAGGAGATACACATGTGGAAATTGATTTACATCAAACCAAACTGAAGCCAAGGAGCTGCAGTAATAACAAAAGAACCTCTTTTTGCTTCACAGCATTTTATCCTAGAGCTGCTACTAGAACACTGCTGCTCACAAAGGGAGCTCTGAGGCAGATGGATTCCTTTTTGTTTTATCACTGTTTTCTCAAACCAGACCAATGAACTCTCCACCCCTGACCCTTTACACCAGGCTGACCCTCCCACAAACTAATCTCTGTAGGGCTCATAAAAGCGAGCTGTAAACTCCAACGGTTGTACAGTCTAGGGTATAGCTCAGGACCCTCCCTACTTTCGTGCCCCTTTCCTGACACTAAACACATCCACATTCTTTTCTCATCCACCTTGACCAGGACACAGAGCTTCACACCCTCTGTGATGTGGGTCATCACAAGTTTCTGCCTGACTTCTTGAACTTTTCATATAGATTTTGGCTAAGGAAGTCATGGGAGATTAGTTTTAGAGCTTCGATGTATCTACAGCCCATCCCAACCCTAAACAGAGAGTGTCTTTCCGCACTGCAGAGCTACTGGGAAACACTCAGTGGTCTTTCCTGCACTCGTAGCCTGTTCTAAGGTCTGTGTGTATGTGTGTGTGTGTGTGTGTGTGTCTCTGTAAATATATATCTGTACAACTCTCTAGGCTAGTAAAAAGGATTAAGCTTATTTGAAGGCTACATTTTAAAACAGAAATTATTTAGGTAGGAAAGAGCAAGGCAAAGAAATTAATAAAAGACAGCCTTCTGAAAATGTTAAATTAAAATTATTCATATTCTTAATGATTGTTCACACATTCAGCTATTCATTTTCTATGTATTTATAAAACGAAGCTGAAATAGCTGCTGTGCACATGGGAATGTCTGGAAATGCCTAACGTAAGCACAGCTTGAACAGTATTTTACCTATACAAATACATACCCTCCATTCTATTGAGTGTGTTCCCATGGAAAGATGGGCAGAGGAAAAAAAAGAAGTAAATGCAGGAGAGAAATAAAAAGGTAGTTCAAACAGAAAACGAAAACTGATATAGAAGTAAGTTTTCATATGGAGAGTTGCTGGCCATAAAATACAAACCGAAATTACATAGCAGCTAGATCTGCAAGTGAAGATGTTTAACCAACATTTATAAAGTTCTCAAATGTTCTCCTGTTTTGCCAAAGCTTGTCTATATTGCTACACCCTAATGGCCCAGAAGATGACCATATGAAGCACAAACAAAGCAAAACAAAGGGCCTGACAAGAGCTCAATAACAGTGATATTTGTCCTTACAGACCAAGGCAGTATTTGAGCAGAATTAACCTATTTGATTTCATTATGTGAATTTTAACTTCCACCAGGAAGTTGGAAAAACCCAATCCTGAATGTGTTTTTAAAATTAATTTCCTATGTCTATTACTGTACTCACTCACTTTTTTTGATTGCATGCTTTATACTGTGACTATTACAAATTTAAAAGATTGTTGGGTTACATGAGTCCAGTGAAAGCAGCTCAAAATATCTTGACACCATGACTTCCATAGCTCTAGGGCTCACAATAACAACAACCAAGGCAGAGACTAATGTTCCATGGAGGGCCTCTGTTCTCGCCCCTTCTCCACATGCATAGACAGTATCTGCAGACAGGCCCAGGAAAGCACCGTCTTGTCCTCACCAAAAAAATGCCAAATGCATCATCTACTCCTTAAATAACCAGGGCTGGAGTCCACTGTACTATGAGGTAGCCTACTGCCTACTACGTATCCATAATGGACAAACCAGTGTTGGCGCTTATTATTTTTACTGTTCTCATTTCACTCTCAGGAATGAATAAGGAAGATCCCTGGATTCATCCATTATATTTTGCTTTAGGGAGTTTGCAAGTAGGGAATGCCCTAGGTCTGCCCTGCTTCCCATTTTATCCAGCTTCTGCTGTCAGTTGTGGGAAAGTTGTAAAATCCATTGGCCAGGCCCAGGAAGCTGTTATAAAGGAGGAGCCGCGAGAAGCAGGCAGAGCTGCCCGGAGCCCCTGCTCACTATCGGCCCCCTTGCATGTTATACAGGCTGTACAGCGAGGCTGGCCATCGGGTCTAAAGCTGCCGTGGGGAAAGGCAGGGGATGAGAAGGAGTCATTCTTCCTTGCAATTTTAAGACAGTGGCAGGAGTACACTAGAGGATTTATGACGACCCACATTCCCCTCTTCCTTGCATACGTTCGTGGGGGTGGGGGACAGTGCACAGGAAGACCCAGATACACTCGGACAGCCCCATACCAGTGTTGAACCATATACACCATCTAATATTTAAGCACAGCTGAGATAAAAAGGAGTTCTCCTTCTGCATTTTGGAAAACATATGTTCTTTAAGCAGTGCTCAATGTGAATGGAATAATCTCTCCCACTCTTGGCTTTGCTTTGTCATTACATTTCTGCACACAAAGAGAGTATCTGGTTCACCTCCCTTAAAGCCATTGTTTTGTTTGCTCTTATGCATTCCAAAAATAGAGTCTAGACTTTTAGTGTCACTTACAGCCGCGTAAGAAGAATAATCAAGAAAATAATAATTTATGAATAATCAATTAGGCCTGATACCATATTAGAGAGGAGCTGTTTTTAATTTACAAAGGCCAGGATACCACCATGGGTATTTCACAGTGACGAGCATGCAGCATTTAAAGGGGCTGACTGACAGACGGACAGACTGCTTGTCAATGACTATACCATCACTGACTGGACTCCACTATATTCCTCAAAGACAGAACAATTAGAGATGAAATCACAAACCAAAGGCATCAGAACATGACACATATCTCAGGACATAAGGCTAATTGTGAATTCACGGGAAGATGGCAATTATCCCTAAACTTACCTTCATTTTAAGCTTAACACACCAACAATACTATGAAAAATGTGATCACCATAGGTACACTAAACTGATGAAGGAGACAGGTAGGAAAACTATGATAGTAATTGTTTAATATTTTAGTTTCATGATCTTTTTTTTCTTAGTTCTATTCAACCTACCTCTAAAATAAAGGAGGACGAGACTAGAAGACATAGAATAATTGAGGGACAGTGACACTAACTCCAAATTTCCAAATAACAGCAAAGGCCACATTAATAATGTTTAAAATACCTTAAAAAATACCTTTAAGCTAAGCCACATCTGAGCTCCCTCTAGCCCCTCCTCCCCCCTCTTCCATGACTTAAGACCTGATCCCTGGGGTCACTCCCACCCCCAAGGCAAAGACAAAACTCTGTTGCAAAAGACAACACCCTGGTCAGACACTGAGAGAGGTCGAATCATGAATGATCTTATTACTCATCGACTTCCCATGGGAATTGTGTTTGAACATGGGGAACATTCTTAATCAGGGCTCCTAATTCTAGTTTGGGTTCTTCCACCAGCTCTGTGATTCTTAGGCTTTCCATTGTTAACAAAGCTGTTGGAATAGATAGATGTTTTCTAAAGTCTTTGCCAGACTAAAGTATTTTATTTATTTCAGAAGTTCCCGATGTTTGCTCCAACCACCAGAAAAATGATAATTATAAAATGTGAGAGAGGTGCTGATTATTGCTACAATGGCATCATATTAAAATATTTAAATGGACAAAATTAACACATACACCTTAAATTCACACAATGCTGTACGTCAAATATATTTACATTTTTTTAAAAAAGCTCCAAATCCTGAGTGTTTTGGTTTTTTTGTTTTTTTGGGTTTTTTTAAAGATTTTATTTATTTATTCATGAGAGACAGAGAGAGAGAGAGAGAGAAGCAGAGGGAGAAGCAGGCTCCCAAGGAGCAAGGAGCCCGATGCGGGACTCGATCCCAGGACCCTGGGATCATGACCTGAGTCGAAGGCAGACGCTTAACCGTCTGAGCCACCCAGGCGCCCTGAGTGTTTATTGAAATCAGGATGGAAACTCTTAAAAAGATTGATTTCAGAATTCTAATGTGGACTCACTGAATCAGAACCTCCTGGTATGACTGCCCCAAATGATCTAAAAGATCCCCAGGTGATTCTGATGATGTCAGTTACTGCACTGGATCCCTAGATTATAAAATCCTTGAGGGCAGCAAGTGTACCCTGTGCAACCTGAAATCTCTGTACAGAGGGCCCTAGAATATTGGAGGCACTCGGTAACTTAACTGCTTGATGGTTACCCATCTGCTAAACAGAACTTGCAGTTTTTGGTTGTTACTGAACTCAGTAGAAAGAGAAAGAAGATATATAATAAAGGCAAAAAAGTATGTTTATTTAATGTCACATATTTATAAATACACAAAACTGGCCTCCGCTGTAACTAAACAGAGATGTAAATCATAAATCATGAATTAACTATGGATTCACATAAACTTTTTTAGTTCATCATATTTTTTGAATGGCTCATTCTTATAGACATTGGTTTTAGCATTTACTTTATTAATCTGACCTACATTATTAGCTTTAGAGTTCACTGTGATGGAGGACATATTAATCAAAGCAAAATGGAGTTTTGAAGAGAGATGCTCTCGTGGATTAAACACACAGGTCATTCTGATTTATTTTCATTAAGTCATTAGTTATTTTTTCTTGATTTGTTTGCTTTTCAGTTGCCAGAGGAATTAAAAGTCAAAATACAAGCTGATGTAAATCTGTCTCTGAATTAGGTCCCTGTTTAGAGTCTAGCAACAATGTCAAACATTCCCTACTAGGAAGCTATTAATTCTGGAAGCAGAGGCTCAGAATGAAGAAAGGAGGTTGTGTATTAGTGTTTATTTCATTATGATGTGAAATGTGCTCCTTTGCATTTAAATGGACAGAAAAGACCAAAGCATTAACTCGGGGTTCATTAAAAGTAAGCATGAGCCTGTCCATTCATTACATTCCCCCCAAAATCTCCTCTGGTGAAAAACAAAATCACTAACACAAACAGCTGGGTATGAGTGACGCCATGCTGCCTGAATACCATTGTTTGATAGGTTTAATGTCACTTCTGTACTATTATATACCATGGAGAGAGATGCTGAGTTGCATCCAGCAGGGTGGGTAACATTCTGTAGCTAATTGCGTATAGCTCCATGACACTACTGAAGGAAGGACGACCCTGTATATGTCTCAGAAGGGAATAGAAAGATATTTTGTTTATAGTCACCCATCTGTCTGGTCACAATAGAATTACATATGAATACAAGCCACTGTTCAGTGTGTCCTTCAAGAATGATTTTCTCATTATAAGCAGTCTATCGGCTACCTCTCTGTACAGGCGACTGGACACCGTTTCTATCTTCTTCACGAATAATACATCTGTTATTCTAAGGCTTCAATCAAAATGAAGTCTTTCTAATAGACTCCATAATCATACAGAAAATATTGCTTTGTAGGATAAAGGTTAAATTCAAATTAAAAAAAAAAAAAGGCTGCAGGAAAGCAAAATAAAAAATCAAATGTCTACATTTAAATTCTTCTGTGCCTGTTTTGTTCTATGGCTAAAATAACAGAATGCACACTAACCTGCATTGGAAAGGGTCTAAGACAGTATCTACCCCATAATGCTCACTTTGTAGCTGAGTAAGTGAGGTTCAGAGGTTAAATGGCTTGCCTAAAGTTCAAAGAGTGAATGACAGAACCTAGGTCTCCTGAAACCCAGGGTCTAGGTATCAATAAGCAAGCAGATTCAGTTGAAAAACTGTTCAATGCATTTCTTCTCACTGACACTACTGAAATATTAATAGAGCCTCAGAGACCCAGAGAGAATGACATAAAAGCAAAAGCAAGTAAACAAATGGTAGATAAGCCATCTCCTACAAAGTAACAGAATCTCTACCTCTCTTAAGGTATCTGAAACTCTCTACCTTGTTACTATAAATCTTTCTTTACAAATTGTATCTATTCAACACCTATTCAACACCAGTGCCTATATCCAAATCATCACTTGTCTACTATGAAGTCTCCTGTGTTTAGTAGGCATTTGTTATACATATAAATTGAAAGGATGAAAGAACCAATGAATTAATGAAAGTAAAATCCATCAGATTTAAGCTAGTATCAAAGTAAATCTCTATTTCCATCAAGCCAGAAATAGGCTAACAAATAACCCAATGAATATTTTACTAATGTGAAACTGAAGTAGCCCAAAGTCCCACAGTTAAACTTGGCTACTTGGAGAATATAGTAGGGGGAATAGGGATATTTCATTACAGGCTCTGGTCTAATAGAGATAAGAATAAATATGAATTCTTAATGACATTAGATTTATCCACATCTCTGTTCTTGAGGGTCTTTTTGCCTATGGACAGAAGTACTCCACCAGCTCTTGGTTTCCCTTATGGACTTATTACTAAGTGATAACATTGCCTTCCATTTTGCTCTGTCTATACACATTAGCGTCCCAGTTTCCCTCATAGACTTATTGCTACCAGATATTCAATTATACTGTTACGTGTTTATTTGCTCATTGTATAAAATATAAACTCTGTGAAAGCAAAGAGTTATCTTGTTCATCTTGTGTACTCAGTTCCTAATACCTTACACATGAGTTGAATGAATAAATCAGACTGAAATGGTTCACTGAGAGGTTGAATTATAAGAAATCCTCTAATTTCAAGTGTTATTTTCCCAACAAACTACTTATTATGCTTATTATACTGATAAGACTCTGTGGAATAACTGGTTTCTATATAATCTAAATTATATTGTTTGATAATAAGAACCAATATTATCTCTTATTATTGCACAAATAGTTTACCCCAAATCGAAGTTAACTAGATTTGGATGATAAAATCCATTAATATAATCCTTCATAATCTCCCTGCTATCAACAGCAGGCTCTATGACGTCCAACCGAAGGCTATTACACCAAGCTTCTTTCTCAACCAAATTTATTCTTAGTCATTACACTCCCTACCAACACAGTCAGATCCATGTTATCTTTGGAATAGGTAATAAAAATGCCAAGAATTATTTTAAATTTCAACCTAGATTTGAAAAACAGAATAAAACATCAGTAATTACCATCCATATAGCTGCAGACTCTGCTTTATCAACATTACAAAAGTAAGAAATTATCGATTATCTGTTAGTGTTCAGCTAAATTACTTATTTTCACAAACCCTCTTTTCAATTTATCAAAGGGAGGATCATTTTGATTGGCAACCTAAACAAGTCAGTACAGTGGGAATAAGTGCTGTCTCTGTAAATGACCATGGGAGTGCAAGATAGTGACCCATCCTGAATTTTTTTTTCCTAAAGGAGGAATTACAACTTAATACCAGCACGTGAATTACTTTGTTAAACAATAACCAAGATTATCCTTCATTATTACATTAAAGATCTGTCCATAATCTATGTGAACCAGATTTGGCTGTTTAAATCCACTTAACATAATCGTTGGTAATTTGCCTGGTGCATGTGACAGGCTTTGTGGACACCCATCGAAAGTTTATTCCAGTCATCCACAAGCCTCATGCTCAATAGCAGAAGCCCTAGCTTTTTAAAGAAGCCATACATGATTTAACTGACCCTAGAACTCTAATACATCTAGATTTCTAATGATTGAACAATCAATCCCCTTAGTATGTTTGATCTTCTATGCTTTTAACTGAAAAATCTGTCATTATTTTCCCTTGCTGAAATACAACTATTCTTAATCAGTGTTTCTAATGAGCTAATATGAGTTCAAATTATAAGATTATTTTATAAGTCTGCCCTATTGAAGGAATAAAAGGGAAATGTTGAGTTGAAAGTGTTTGTTTTATGTTTGACATATACAATGAATAAATAGTGGCAGAACATTCTGCTTTAAACTTACTTCTATATTGGAGGTCTTCTGTGTTTGCACAAATTCTTAACATTTCCAGATAGACCAAAATTTTTATGTTATCCAGAGACCCAAAGGACATGCCAATTCTGGGACTTCAATTAAAATTTTAAAAAGAGTTTTCATTGCAGTATGATGACAACTGTCTAGAATAATGAATGCAACATTGTACCTTGTCTCCTCTAGAATTTAAAGACATCTATCCATAAAGCTCTGGGCACGACTGAAAGGCTGACAGAGAAAGATAGGTTAATGTGTGTCATTTAAGTGAATTTGAAAAGTAGATCCTTGTTGCTTTAGAGGGAATGTCTACTGGCATTTCAAAAAAAGTAATAATACAATAATGACACAATCTGCATAATCACTTGTCAGTTAGCTTGGGTATAGCAGGCCATGAAGAAAACTGATTGTTTGAAATACACTGTCTTGGTAGATACGGATTTAATGATGATAATTTTAAAGCCAAGAATATTAACAAAAAGGTTGACTGAAGCTTTTGAATGTTTCTTTTTATAGTTCTGGTATTTTCATTCCTTCTTGTATAGTACTGACAGTTTTTTCTCAAGTGGCAAAAGCGTTTAAATAGTTGCCTCAAATGTCATTAAAATAATAGCAAATGTGAACAATGAGCATACTTTTAGGTTTCTAATTCTGCTTAAACTAGAATATCCAAACATGATTATCACCAACTAGTATTTTATATATTAATGACTTACATGCTGGAGCTATCAATGCTATTGCAATAAAAATGAGAGACTACAATGGCGAAATGCCATTTTTATTCCTACTTTTGAAAAATAAAACAGAATTCGGGGTGCCTGGGTGGCTCAGTCGTTAAGCGTCTGCCTTCGGCTCAGGTCATGATCCCAGGATCCTGGGATTGAGTCCCGCATCGGGCTCCCTGCTCTGCGGGAGGCCTGCTTCTCCCTCTTCCACTCCCCCTGCTTGTGTTCCCTCTCTCCCTATCTCTCTGTCAAATAAATAAATAAAATCTTAAAAAAAAAAAAGAAAAAGAAAACAGAATTTAAACCACAACGTAAAAATATTCATTTTTTGATGCATGTACATTTAGTATTGCTATATATTCTTGGTGGACTTATTTCATACTATAGATACTCTTGTTTAATTTGGATTCATGTTTACATGATATATCTTTTTCCAACTCATT
Source organism: Leptonychotes weddellii (assembly GCF_054177405.1). Classification (NCBI taxonomy): domain Eukaryota; kingdom Metazoa; phylum Chordata; class Mammalia; order Carnivora; family Phocidae; genus Leptonychotes; species Leptonychotes weddellii. The sequence goes on along the minus strand of NC_138371.1, from coordinate 160,795,622 downwards.
TTAGTGAGTTTCTTGTAGACAGCATCAAGTTGGATTATGTTTTGAAATTAATTCTAACAATCTCTGTCTTTTAATCAGTATATTTGCACCATTTACATTTAATGTAATTATGGATCTATCAAGGCTTAATCTGTAGTATCAGCGGAGAACACATGAGGAACCTGTACTTCTACCCTTACCCACTAGTAACGATATGCTTCTCCCCTTCTCCCTGGGCTGGCATCAGAGAAGGCTGGTAAAGAGTAAGCACTTCACCACTTCCCACTAGTAAGGAGGCAACCCCTCCCTCCACAGTGCCAGTGGAGGCCATATGGGGACCCAGAACCCCTAGCAAACACCAATCAAAAGAAAGCAGGAGTATATATTTTAATGTCAGATAAAGTAGAGTTTAGAGCAAAGAAAATTACCAAAGACAGAGAAAGACATTACATAATTTTGAAAGGGTCAGTTCATCAACAAGATATAGCAATCTTAAATATGTATACACCAAACAACAGAGCTGCAAAATATGTGAAACAAAAACAGAACAGAAAAGGAAAATAGACAAATTGATAATTGCAGTTGGAAACGCCAAAAACAGTCTCTTGACAGTTAGTAGAACAACTAGGCAGAAATTCAGCAAGGACACAGAAGAACTCAAAACACTATTAAACAAAGGGAATTAATTGACATTAATGAAACACTTCACCAACAATAGTGGAATGCATATTCTTTTCAAGTGCCCACAGAACATTTACCAATATAGCCCATATCCTGGACCAGAAAACAAAAAACAAACCTCAAAAAAATTGAAAGAATTAAAAACGTACAGAATATATTCTCTAACTGCAATGGGATGACAGAAGATATCAATAATAGAAAGATAATAGGAAAAAGTCTCTAAATGCTTGAAAACTAAGCAACACACCTCTATACAATTCTTGAGTCAAAGAAGAACTTTCAAGGGAATCTTTTTTTGGATGCATTAATCTGAATAAAAATCAAAACAGAACATACCAAAATTTGTGACAAACAGCTAAAGCAGTCCTGAGAGGAGAATTTATAGCATTCAAAGATATATTATAAAAAAGGGAAACTTCAGACCAATACTCTAGACTCCCACCTCAAGAATTTATAGGTATAAGGGCACTATAAACTCAAAGTGAACAGAAGAAAGGAAATAATAAAGATAACAGCAGAAATCAATGAAACAGAAAACAGAAATACAAATAGAAACTATCAGTGAGAGATTGAGCAGGATCTCTGGAAAGACCAATAAAATGCACAAACCTTTAGCAAGATTAACAAAGGAAAATTTTTTAGCAGAAATTTTGTTAGAGAAGATACAAATTACCAATATCAGGAATGAAACAGGGCATAGTCACATGGGTATCACTTGATTCTCTTTGTGATATTTAATCCCTAGTACCAGGGAAATTGTTGCACAATTAATACTATTCTTCAAGAAGAGCGGAATTTCTTTCTGATAGCAGTTTGGGGTGTTTTTTTTTTTAAGATTTATTTATTTATTTGACAGAGAGAAAGCACAAGCAGGGGGTAGCAGCAGGTAGAAGGTGAGGGAGAAGCAGGCTCCCCACCGAGCAGGGAGCCCGACGTGGGGCTCCATCCCAGGATGCCAGGATCATGACCTGAGCCGAAGGCAGACGCTTCACTGACTGAGCCACCCAGGAGCCCCTCTGATAGCAGTTTTAAAAGTTTAAGCTCCTACAGGAGGAATTCTGAATGTGCAGTTCTTTTTTACTTAGATTTCATTACTGCAACCTCAACCAAGCAATGAAATGCTTTTTGGTGATGATGAAATTTTAAGGTTGAAAATGCAAAAAATGGATAAGCTCCCTGGGGGCTGGGACATTGTTTCTTTTGTAATCACCAGCACATTCCCAGCATCAAGAATAGTGTCCACTGTATCTTAGAGACAGTCAATATTTGCTAAATGAATAACTGAAGGAATTAAAAATTGGAAGAGGTACAAACAGTATAAATTTAAAAACAGAGAAGTTTAGATAAATGTTTGATTTACTTGATTTTAGTAAAAAGAAATCCATAAATCAGAGCAAAAGTCATTGGAAGGGCAGAAAAGTTGGGGATGAAATTTGGCTTAAGAATAAATATGACCAATTCTTGCTCAAACTTGTCAGTGTCCCTGCTGTATTCCAAACCCACTCAAATACACAGATTACAGGTCACTGGCAATCTGCTCTATTCTAAGGAAACTCTTTCCCCTAACATTTCCCCCCAAAAAAGTATTACAGAAATTACTGAAAATAACTGTAAATAAACTAACCTTAGTGAAAACTGGAATGCAATATTGAATAAAAAGACTGGAGAAATAAATGCAGATGGCTTTTTTTTTTTTTAGAAAGTTAAGTGATTTAATACAGTGATAATTTCTAAAAAGGAAATTGAGCTTCAATGAAGCATGCTTGTCCTCTTCTACATTATCCGCAACAGTGCATGTAATTTGCACACATTTAATTAACTAATAAAACCCCTATCAGTAACATCAGGTTTGGAAATGTCATTGTTGATGACATGCTGCTCCATCAGGAATAGCTGATTGTTTTTTGTTTTGTTACCACTAAACTACAATGTATCCAACGGTGCTCTCTAGCCCTTCTTACTTGCTTTCAAACATTTCTTGATTTATTTAAAATTTTTTGGGGGGTTTCCACATAGGATAGAATTTACAGAATTCTATAAATACAATGCCCTCACTACATCATGAATCAAAGGGAACGTGAAGCATATAAAGGAAGCACAATTACAAAGGGATTCACCCAGCCACACAGATAGTGTCCTGCTGCAGACAAATCAGGTTCCAGTTGGACCAGAGATATATAGCATATCTCTCATTCCACCACTTAGCTTGTTTTTATCCTTGTCCCCTGATAAAGAACGCTTGTAAAATAATGTCATTAAACTAAAATCTTGAAGACGGAAAATAAAGTATAAACAATATTTTTCTACCTATATTTTACACAACATAGTAAGTATTATATACGGAATTCCATTTTTCCCCAGAACTGAAGGAGCCGGGGGAAGAGCCATTTGTTCTCTATGATGTCACACGGATTAGTGTCAGCTTTGTCCAGAAAGAAATATTAGTTGGAATCTGCTAAGTGAAGAGGTGGAAGGCACTGTCATTCATAGTCACCTGTTCGTTAACAGAGATCACTATCCCACTGCTAACTCAGAGGCACAATAATTATTCTCTTAAGGTAATTAGGTTAAAAGTTCCTCTAAAATTTAGGGTCGGGGCACCTGGATGGCTCAGTCAATTAAGCGTTCAACTCTTAATTTCGGCTCAGGTCATGATCTCAGGGTAGTGAGATCAAGCTCTGCGTGGGGCTCCACACCCAGCGGAGAGTCTCCTTGAGACTCTTTCCCTCTGCCCCTCCCCACTGTTCGTACTCTCTCTCTCTCTCAAATAAATAAAACTTTAAAAAATAATAGAATAATAAAATAAAATTCAGGGTCTGTGCTTCATTAAAACACATGTACATGATGAGAGCATTTACACTAACAAATATGACATTTCTCTGAATCAGCATACGTGTATAAAGTATTATCGTTGTTGGTTTTTACAGGCAAAACACTTGACTACCAGCATTGAAGCAGTGAGAATAGGTTTGGAAATGAGGGACTGAGGATCAGAGGGTGGATCTACAAAACCAGGTCAACAGAACTAGACACATGACCAGACATATTAAAGAATGATCCAAGAGAATTCTGTTGCCAGCAACAGAGATTACAAAATCCCCAGCACTTATTTCAGGATAGGTGGCAGGAAAGGGTGTCAGGGAGGGTGGAAGAGAAATCACAAGTTCCCCCTCAGAGGCATGAACTTGCAGGTGATTACAGGAGTTCCTAATGAAGATGAGCTACAGGAAGTCACACATGCTGGTTCACCACTGAACAGAAAAGCCAGAAACTTGAGTTCAACATAGGGTGCTTGTCACTGACGTCTCTATACAGCGTATGTATACATCAGTGTATGTATATGTCATCTCTATGTATTCTATGTACTGACACACACACATGTAGAGATAACATCAGTATTGATATACAGACATAGATAGGGATAATACACACACACTTGTGTGCCTAACCCCACTACAAGGAGGACTGAGATATATGAAGTTGTTTTACATTTCAGAGGTAGTTCATATATGTCAAACAAGATTCACTTAATTCATAGTGTTTACTATCCCATCACTTGCTAATGGAATAAAGAAGGGAAAGAAATGCTACTAAATGTGATACCACTGCAAATGTGTAGAACCAATAATTAACCCTAAACAGCAGTTTTATTAATATATTGCCTTCATGAAAAGTGGAAACATTAAAATTGTCTTAGTGTTTTGAAAATTATTAACTTACCATGCATCATGGTGATTTTCTTATTAGCTGCTCTAGCTGTAGGACATAAATTCTCCATGAACTTTACTTTTCAGCTCTAATTCCTGCACATAGTGATTAAACCAAAAATCGGTTTTTTTTTTCTTCATTCAACAAGAATTATCTATTTGGCAATTTTATTAGTGATATTTACTAAGGCACAAAACCCACTGACTTCATTTAGTACTTATGAAATGTCTCCGTAGAGATGCTAATAAATTTTGCAACCGTTTAGGAAACAGCTACTCATCAGTATAACTTTGATTTCTAACTGTCCTGACCTCTCTTTTCACCTAAAAATGAATACATGCACTATTAGGCAGAAGTCAGTGGGGCGAGGGAATCTTGGAAACTCACATTTGTACTTGCTAAGTAACACATTTATTAAAAGAGATGCAGGGCGCTTAAAATTTTAATAGCCACTTGAGTACTCCCTTGAGAAATATTTATTTAGGACAAAATGTACCACAGTCGCTTCCTGAAGATTAGTAAAGCAAGGCAGAACATTAGAAAATCCTTTCTCCCATGTAAGACTGCAAACCCCTCTTTAATGATAAAGTTACTTCCAAATTCCTGTTACCTCTCAGTTCAATCAATACAATTCCTCCTGTATTTATTTGGGATTTATTACATGCCTAACAGTATTCCAGGATGAACTTCATCATGTACTTGTTTTTTTTTTTTCAATAAAAGTCACTAAGACAATATTTAATATATTTTGGCACCCCTTGAGGTTATTTGGTTCTGATGTAGCAGGAAATGCTTCCTTCTAACCTTTTGCTCTCCCCTTGGTTGGGTTCACAGCCCTTAATGATCAGAGAGAGTCAATCACAGCTAATGTCTTTCTGGGCAACAACACCATAAGTATATAGAAAAATGGATCCACCACTTGGAAACCTAAAAGCAAAGGAGCGATTTGGGAAGAACCAAAACATGCTAGGTAAACAGTGGCAGCTGCATAATTTCTCTCTGGAAAAGCTCAGCAGAGGTAATCTGATAGAGGAGCTGGGGGCATCAAATGAGCTTGCTCAACAGGCACAGGGGTTTCCCAATGATTATTTACTTGGAGTGGCCTAGGAAAGGGAACTGGCAGAGTTATTATGCAGCTAATGATCCCCCTAAACACCCCCCACAGTAACCCAACAGCAGAGATTATGGAAGTTATTTATAATGAAAACAAGACTCACCTTTAATGACTAATTCACCACTTATTGAGACTTGAGAATTGGTATAATCATCTAGCCACAGGTAGAAGATAAACAATGGATAGTAAATAAAACACTCCATCGCAATTCTACAACAGAACAATGGTTGTCTTCTCTTGGAATTCTCCCAGTTGTAGTTGTCAGCTTTGACTGGCAATGTCCCTGAAAGAACACCCACCCAGGGACTTTGCAAACTCCTCCTGCCCTTACTTTTAAGTTGGGCTTTTAATGCCCAGGGATTTCTGCCCTGACCTCTACTGCTGTTCCCGTATGTTCCATCCATCCCAGCATTATTAGCATTTGCTCGATCTTACACCTCAGGGTAGAACAGGAGGCACTTCCATGAGCAGCTAAACCAAGATTCTTGTTAGTTATATTTTTTTGGAATTTTTAAATCCTATTGTTTTGCATGTTCTGAATATACGTAGTACTTGTTCATTGTAGAAGGTTTGGGAAATATTTTAAAGGTAAAGGGAAGAAAAGATTGTATTTAACCTCCTATATCCCACAAAACAAGGGCAATTAATGATTGTCAACATCTGGTCTATATCTCATGACTATCTATGGCACGATTTTTATTTCCCTAAGAAAGTTTTTATGTCACAGACCAAGTCCTATACATTAGGAAAGGAAATTCTTTGGTCTCAGGAGTTTGTGGGAAGGAATTAGAGACATAAACAGAAGAATCAGGCTGCCAGAATCTTCCTCACTTTGGCCTAATGTCTTGGAAATAGGGTGGGAACAGACAGAAACCATTTACCTTTGAACATTTCTCATGTTTGAAACTACGAGGAAAACTCTTTGCTCCTCTGGTCCATGCACGACAGGAAAGTTTCAGAAGGTCAAGCACGCAGAAAGGAGTCTCCATAGGTCTGAACTCAGGTGAAACCAAGAGCACTGCAACCAAGGGTTAAGTTCAAGGCCACCTGAGCCAATGAACTGATATGCGTCACAGCCAGGATCTGTAGAACCAAGCCAGAGGTGGTCAGCAAGGGAGAGACAGACTCAAGTTGCAGATTTCAAGAAAAAAAATGCAAGCAAGATTTCAGAGGACAGAATCAGACCAAACATTCCACAGTGGATGCAGCACACACACCCCAGAACCAGAACACCAGCCCTACAGAGAGGTCAACATAATCAAAGGATCTCCACATCCCTTCCGAGAGGCCCCTAAGTCTTCCCCCATACAACAGGTCTTGGGAAGGGAAGAAAGGGAGGAATAAGTATGACAGGGTGTTGAACTTTGAATTTACCAGATATATACCCAATACAGAGTGTTTCAAAATCAAAAGCTACCTTGGAGGACAATGACAAAACATTGATTCCCCTACTGAAGTCAAGCTCCGTCCCACTTCCACAGTCTGTACTAGCAAGGCAATGGACTGTAGAGGAGATGAATACCAATTACAGGAAACTCAAAAGGTTCTATTTTCCTGAATATCTAAATGTAGGTGTTCAATTTTTTATTCAGACACACACACATATCCTGCACAAGAGTAATCTCATAGTTCACAAATCCATTGTATTATTTTATATGTACTCATGTCCTTGAAACGTACTGACTGTTGTCTAAACTGATCTCTCATTCTGTGTTAATCTTTGTGTCTGCTTTTGTGTGATATGTTTTTGTCATAAACCCACTCTCAGGCCCTGGACACCTGTCCTGAGGGTCAATACCCTTAGTACCATCCCCCAGCTCCTGTCCCCCTCGACCTCCACTTTAATCACACAGATTGGCACATCCACGTTCCAGTCCAGTCTCCAAATCCCTCCCACAACCTTATGCGTCACTATGCTGATTCTCTAAGTGGTTTTCACTCTGGGGTTTCAATGAACCTTCTGGGCTCTACTTCTGCTCAGTGGGAGACACTCTTTATCCTGCTCTGATGTTTTTAAATTGAAGATAGTAGCATCTGGAATGACGCTCCTTTCCAGACTCTTCTCTAGGAGCAAGAAATTTTCTGTACGATAGTGTTTCTAAATTTCTCCTCTGAAAAATTTTCTTTTCCCAATGACTTGGAGTAAGCAGTAAAAATTCTGTGTAATATAGGAATGGTGGGGGGAGAACAGCTTGCATTTTGACTGTTTCTTTTCAAAAACATGTTTAAAGTTTTAAAAATATGTATTTTCTTGCCCAATTACCTATCATGTATCTAATCTAGTAAAGCATACACATCAAGAAATCAAATGTTCAAAACGTTCAGCATCTACTCTGCATCAGAATGACATGCTATGGAAAGACCCACATGTTCTATGTTTGCTATGCTCAAGACTTACCTTACCTTCCTCCAGGTAAATAACTATCTGGATAACCTCTCCCTCGGACGTATCATGTACCTTGAAACGTTTATTCGCATTAGCAGTCAACTTTTGAATTCATGCCTCCGTTGCCTTGGAAATCCTTCCTATGTTTCAAAAGCTCTTCAAAATGTGTTTAGTATTGGGATGCCTGGGTGGCTCAGTCAGTTAAGTGTCTGACTTTTGATTTTGGCTCAGGTCATGATCTCAAGTTGTGAGATCGAGCCCTGCACCGGGCTCCATGCTGGGCGTGGAGCCTGCTTAAGATTCTTTCTCCCCCTCTCTCTCTCCCCCTCTCTAAAAAATAAAATAAAATAAAAATGCATGTATTTAGTACTATTTATGTCTGGAATAAATGTGATACCTTTTACATATTTTTAACCCTATTGCAGTTTGCACACTTTCTATATTGAATATTTATTATACCTGGACATCCTTATTATATACACAAATATATGTGTATATATATTATACATGTATGTATGTATGTATGTATCTAAAACTTCATTTTTTCTACATTCTCACAATTCCACAAACTGCATTTTCACAATTAAAACATTCTGACTGATATAGTACCCATTATGTAGTAATGCACTGAACACTAGAGGGAGGGGAGATATGATCAAAAATCAAAACCCCTACTCTTAGGAAGTTTTTACACTTGCTGGAGCTACATGATATAAAATGAATAAATAGCAAAATCATTTTCCCAAGTGACATGGAAACTACAACAGAAGAAACCCATCTTCCAAAGTGTTGCCTCTTTTGAGGTAAAAACGGGTCAATTAATATTAGGACCTCAAGAAATGTATGTTGGATGATGCTGCATCTTCCTTCATGATAAAATTGGTTTCAAGTCTCTATCCACTGCTTCAGAATGGAGTCTTCCAGGCAGGCTTTGGAGTCAAGCTGCCACTATTAAAAACTGTGAGATCTTCTTAACACCTCTGTCTCCCTTTCCTCGTGCATAAAAAGTCATTGATCATATCAACTACCTCATAGCATTGTAAGGATTAAATGAGAGAATGCAAGGAAGCATTTACAGTAGTCTCTGGCCCACCGTAATCGCTCCATACATGTTCACTATTTCATGAGGATTGCGGATGTCTTTCTGAAAATGAGAACTTTTACAGGCATCATGCATCCCATGAGGAAGCCACTCGCAGGTCACTTCCAACCAGCCACTGTCTGGTTCTTCTAAGATACACATGAGTAAGACTTGATAGATTCTCAGATCACAGCAACACGTAAATTCAAATTCACATGTGAATCGAAGAATTGTGGCATTCAATTATAGAATGTCTTACATTTTTAAGATAAAATATTCATTTGCCCAGAGAATATTGTGGTGCCAAAAACTTTATCTCTCGATGGAGATAGAGTCAAGCATTGAACAAATTAATGTTGTTAGGATTCTATGAACCATTTTTTTTCATCTCCTTTCTATTCATAGATAATTCAATAGCAGGTAATGAGAGACAAACTTCATTATCGTTCCAAATAATTAAATAGGAAAGAAAAAAGGGAAAGCCAAAGAGGACATCGAAGCAATAACAAAATTGAACAATTTTATTTCCCAGTGCTGTTTATTTTGGATTTGGCTTTTAAACTAGGCAGACACAACTCACAGCATATCAAACCACCCAAGAGCAACTGAAAACTCCTGCTAGCTTGGTTTGCAGAAATTCTGCACATGATGAAGGTGATGAAGGTGACTTGCTCTGTTTGAGGGAAAGGGAATGACCAGTCTTGGTTTTACAGCCACCAGATACATCCACCCAGTGGAGGAAGCTGGGTGAGACGCTGCACATGCAAATAGCTTGAGGAAACTGACTTTCTCATTTCTTTCTGTTTTCCAAAGACCTCAGATTTGGGGTCGCCCCACTCAGAGATCTTACCTAGAGGACTCATCCAATTCTCCTAGTGCTTTTTCCTGACGTAGCCTGGGTCTCATGCACAAACTCAGTTCTATATAATAATCAGATACACATTTCATCCTTGCATCTGTATCCATCTCCCAACAAGTCAATTCCATGCACTGGTCTCAACACGATTACATTACTGACATTTCTCAGCTGAAAGGCCCCTGCAAATACCATCCAATTTTCCAGTTCTTTCTGAAAAGATCAAAAGATACACCTTGCATAGTAGACAAGAATTTACACTGATGGCTGTCTTTTGTCTTGAATACTGATGCTGCTGGCAGCATGTGCCTGGAACTAACAGGTAAGTCTCTATGATAACTAACTGCATTCAGTCAACTCGAGCGACTTTTACTGGACATAAAATATGTTTGTGCTTGTGAATGCTTTCTCAGCTTGAACAACCTTGAGGCAATGATCTTCAAGGCCTCCTAATTAGGGCGGTTGGCAATCAAATGAGAAACCTTGCCCTTGGAAATCAAACACATGTCATGCCTGAAAGGAAAAAGCCTTCTTCACTGGATCATGGCTCACATTTATGGAAGAATCGGCTATTATACGCACAAACACGGAAGCTCTTTTCAACAGAGTTCTTGCTACAAACCTTGTTCATGGAAATTATCTTGAACTCTTGCTCTACTGGAGACAAAAGAAGTGTGTTGTATTTTACAGTGTATTGTTTAGTTCCATTCTGAGGTTTCTTTTAATGAGCTAGAAGATTAATTGTATGAATTCACCTAAAAGGATGATGTTATAACATCCAGCTTCACTTGTCATCTTGCAACAAATAAGGACCAAATCTCTTTCTGTACCACCTCTTTCTCTGCCAAGCCCGGCTTATATTTGCAACTGGTTATAGGATGTGTCCTCCTACAGGTGCGTCAGGCACAAACTGACCAGTAAACTCATTCTCTTCCCCATCAAACCCATTCTTCCTCACAGCATCTCTACTTCTAGATGCCACCATTCTCTCAGTCCCTGGTGTGCGTCCCCCCTGCCTCCTAACCCTTCCCTTGGGCTGACCCTTAACCCAACCGCTGCCCAGTCCTACTTCTCTCCAACATTTCTCTCCCCAGTATTTCTCACATCCACCCCCAGTTCCTTTTTTTTTTCCCTCCAGGACCACCCTTCCTCGGGACTTTACTGCTTCCAGACGGGACTGCTATCCTGGTGTCCCTGCTCCCAATTCTCAACACCAGACTCCATTCCCTAAACTGCTGCCCACTTACCTTCTTAAAGCATAGTTCTGCTTACATTGTTTCTGTGCTCAATGTCTTCCAAAACAATCCAATGCCTCTGGAGTTCGGGAAACATTACACTAGGAGGGACTTCCAGTGACATCCTTGTCTGGCTAGCCAAATTCCAAACAGTTCTTCTATCAGTGATGTCTGAATGTCAGTTCTTTTGCTCATCTGATGCGGGCCCCTAAATGCTCATCTTTCCTTATTCTCTTCTTAAACTCCAAAATCCTACTTAACCTTTAAGTCCAAGCCAAGGTCTGCCTCTTCCATGAAAATCCCTTCCAGATTTGCCCAAATTAATATGGCTATCCTCCTTTGAGTCTCTCACTTTGCTTATGTCACATCATATTTCGCCTTGTGTCATCTGTGTTCTTGCCCTTTTGCCTTAGTGTGGTCTCACACACCTTTCCCTCCCAAGCAAGAGTAACATGTGTCTGGGGAAAATGGCTTTTTAACTGCTAAAAATACTTTTATCTTGAGAAGAGTATCTCCTTATGTCAACTCAAATTAGGAAGAAGAAGAGAAAGGAAAAGGAGAAAAATGGGTGGAAATGACAATATTTATCAAGATGTGAATACTGGCTGCTTATTTTTGAAGATGATCAATCGCCTCGCCTGCCTGTAACCAGCCCAAGGCGAATGTTGTAAGGAATTGAAGGTGTTGTAAGGAATGAACCCTTCCTAGCTCCTTTGGCATCACAGCTTTGTGAACAAAAGAGCTCATCAAGAATTACTTGAGTTTGTTGAATATAACTGTTTCCATTAATTTTTTCTAATTGATAAAACAGAAAGGGGTTAAGCTGGTCCTGGGATTTCTGCCTTTCCCGAAAGTCCCCACATGCCTCTTCTACCTGCCCGATCAGATCCTCTCACTCTTCAGAGTTTCCACACACACCCCAATGTCTGGACAGGGAAACGCCAATGTACCCCTCTTCACAAACTGAATGTCTTCACTTTATTCTAAACAAACCTCGCTTATTTAACACAGAACACATGTTGGGATTTTTTCCTACTTTACATCCCACCAAGAAGAGGACTTCTGACGGTCACTTGCCTTTTAAATTATATTAAGCTGATAGCGGTAAACAAAAGCTGAGAGTCCCAGTTCCCCTTGGATTGTTCAGTTACGAATCCGTGTATCATCCTCTATTTTTACTCACCATTGCCCCTGCAACCAAATGTGTCAGACCAGGAACCTTGAACTTAAATCTCGAGGAAGTAAAGTAATGGTCAAAGCAAACACGCTTCGAATAAAGGCCTGGGGTTTGACTTATGAGCCGTGCTTCTCGGTTCTTGTCTGGTTCTTAGAAAAATAGATCATAGTACAGTAAATCTGATTTACCAAATCAGTTCCTTGGAAAACATCAAGAGTTCCATTCATTTCTCCTCAGATTATCTATCAAGAAACACACCTTTGTGACTAAAAGCTATTATTTGATAAAATATTCTTTCTTTGTAAAGACATATATGGATTTTGTCAGAGACGGATAAGAAGGCACTGCCAAGAAAAAGGGAAGGCTGTGAATATTTACATCCAAACAGCAAAGAGGGAACTCTAGAGGAGTGAAAATGGCAAGGGACATTAAACATAATAGCCAAGATTTCCACCCAAGTTACCTATAGCACTTAAGTGGGTAATCATGTGCAAAAAAAACAGATGACCCAGAGCCTGACATGCTGTAGAATCACATAAATCTAGAAGTCCTAAAAATGCCAAGTAATATACTAACCTAAAACAAGCGATTGTTCTTCATTTCTCCAGAGGCTTAGTTTTGAACACCTTGAAGAGCTTGTAGTATAATGGGGGAAACGAATGGGCAAGCCGATTATTTCATGAGAGGTTTATAAGTTTTTTGATGTTGTCTATACTTGGGGTTAGTGACATCAGGTCACCACATGTTCCCAATTATTGCCCTACAGCTTCACTATTGGTTGTCCTTTTTGGATGTTCTTCCTCCTCCAGTGTTAGAATGTTTCAGACCTGAGTCCTTGGACTCCCTCTTCTCTAGCTGTTCACTGTCTGGGTGATCTCATCTAGTCCCATGGTTTCACATACCATCTCATGCTAACGACTTCCAAACTGATAGTTCTAGCCCCCACCCTCAGACTCCTCCCTTGCAGGTCTAAAGGCACCGCAACCCAGATTCTAGATTTCCAGTGCCTTTGAGATATCTCTGTTGCTCTGGTTTTTTTCTTTTGCTATAAAAGGCACCCCATTCACCCTTCTCTTATTTCACACTGATATACAATACCTCATCAGATTATGATTGAAAGTTATATCAAAAAAAAAAAAAAAAGAAAGTTATGGGGCACCTGGGTGGTGCAGTCGTTTAAGAATCTAACTCTTGGTTTTGGCTCAGGTCATGATCTCAGGGTCAAGAGATCAAGCCCCACATCGGGCTCCACAATCAGCATGGAGTCTGCTTGAGATTCTTTCTCCCTCTCCCTCTACCCTCCCGCTTGTGCTCGCTGAAAAAAAAAAAAAAAAGTTATGTCCAATATCCCACCATTTGCTCACATCCTTGTCTAGACTATCCCAAGCCAACCCCATTTCTCATCTAAATCAGTTCTTCTCAAACTTAAAAGTTTGTACAAACCACCTAGGGGTGTTGCAGTAGGCCTGGGGTGGGGCTTGAGAGTCTGCATTTCCACAAAGGTCCCAGGTGATGCTGATGCTGCTGGTGGAGAGACCATTCACAGGATAAGGAGCAACGACTACAAGATTCGCCTAATTGTCTTCTTTACTCCATCTCCACCCTCATCCCCCTTAGTCTACTCATGGGACAACAGTCAGAGCAACTGTATTTATGATGTAAATCTGATTAAGACTGTCTCCTCTCAAAAAAAAAAAAAAAGACTGTCTCCTCTCAAATACTCTGAAGGCTTGCTATATCACTTAGAATGAAATCTAAAGGCCTTATCAGGTCTTTAAGGCTCTGCAAAATCTGTCACCTGCTAACTTCTATGAATTCACTTCCTTCCACTCCTCCTTCCCTCATTTTAATCCAAACAAACCAGTCCTTTGCTCTTGGTCACCAGCAGTCTGCTTTCTGTCTCTATGGATTTACTTATTCTAGACTTTTCAAATGAATGGACTCATATATAACCTTTTGCATCTGGCTACTTTCACTTAGCACAATGTTTTCAAGGTTTATTTTTACATTTTAGTGTGTCAGTACTTCATTTTTTATGGCCAAATAACATTCCACTGAATGGATAACCACAATTGGTTTATCCATTCATCCACAAATGGACATTTGGGCTGTTTCCACCTTTTGGCTATTCTGAATTGTACTGCTATGAACATGCAAGTATATGTATGAGTTTGAGTACATGTTTTCAGTTCTTTTGGGTATGTATCCAGGAGGGGAATTTCTGAGTCATACAGTTTAACATAATTCTATGTTAAACTTTTCGAGAAACAGTCAAACAAAAATAAGGTTTTGAAGTACAAATGAGTACCTATCACTATCAACTGTAATTGCCTCAGAGACCTGTGTTTTTAAAGTGTTACAAAGTAGTATCGAAAAAAATGCATATTAAGTCTACCTAGTCTCAATCTTGGCATGAATATATATATATATTCATACATACATATATATGTGTGTGTGTATATATATGTACATATATATACATATATATACACACACACACAATTAATGTCCTTAAAAAGAAATTTGGCAAGTGTAAATCCAGAGTATTCACAATAATTATTTGAGGCACACTTGACAAAGAGGTAATGATGTGGCCTGGTGTTTCCCGAAGTTGGGAAACCTACAAAGTAGTCATGGAAAACTAACCTAATCCTTGGAATACTATGAATGTCATTTTCTTTATCTGCAAAAATCTGATGAATCTATAATTCTTCAGCCTTAATTTGAATGAATGTTCTTTTAGTTAAATGGCTGAGAAGTATGAAATGGGAAATTAATTATCATCTGAACGTATACAATGTGTGTCACATTGTGACAGAAAGAGAAATGTAGTTAACAACTATTTTTGACTACTAAAACATGTCTAAAAATGTCATTTTAAAATAATCACCTTTTTATAGTAATCATCCACTTTATAAGATAGCAAAATATGTTTCAAAATATTGTCTTACAAACATTATTTATATAATATATTATGAGTCACCTTATATTTTTATTTTATAGCAAAACATCTGAGGTATTAATTATTGAGACTATAATAACATTAATTTGTTTAACTGCAACCAGTATCATGAACAGGATAGAATTGATATTCTGCCTGTTGGGAATGCCACTTGCTATTTTTCAGACTAGTTTAACATCACTGCATTTGAATTTTTTTTTGAGGTATAATGACATTGTTCAATTATAGGAAATGTCTTTCTATTTTCTTTTTCCAATTCTGCTTCTACCAAATATTTCATTAAGGCCTATGTTTATTATTGACATCTTTTACTTTGTAACAAAGAAGTTCCTGATCCAAATTTCTAGGATTCAGCTACATCCCAGACTTCATTTACATGCTATTTCTGCCTCTGTGAATGTGTGCCTGTAAGTGAATGTACGTGTGTGATTTTGTGTCTTCATCTGAAAAGCAGCAAAGAGAGTATATGAAACACAACTCACAAATCAATGGGGAGCTTCTCACCTAATGGGTTCATTCAAAGTCACTGTGATAGTCAAGGCCATAAAGGTGGGTTAATGTCTTCTTAATATTTGTTTTAGTCTTTCTCATAAGGCTTAAAGCCCAAACATATAAACACATTTCACTCTACCTAAGGTTCTCAGGGTCTTGACACGAAATATTCTACAATGCAGGTATGATTAGTATAGATTACAATGAGGAATGCACTGGGATGAAATTTTAGGCCCTAAAGGTCCAGAACCACTTTGAGAGCTCCAAAGTATGGGAAGTCAGTCCTTCGCAATTTTATATCCAAGAAAATCACTATGTGCATTAAAGAGTGTATGTTAGAAACTTGAACCAAAAAATATCAACTTGCACCATAGTGATTAAGACATTTGAGGGTTTATTTTCCTTTAAAATCAAAATTAATCAAGTATGCCATCCTGCTATGTTTAATTCACTGAATTCAGTTTATTTCCTCATCTGTAAAATGGTCAATTAGAATAAACACTATTTCATAAGGTTGTTGTTAAAATTAAGAGTTAAAAACTAAGACTCTCACCTACAAAATTTCAGTAGAGTACTAATTAGCAGTTTTATATCAGCATTTAACCCAATATTTGTCATAAATTATATACTTACCTAATGGCTGTTGAATTTGGTTCACTAATATTTATTTTGCATTGAATTTTATATTTTGTGTTTATTTTGATAAATATGCATATAGAGAGATTTACTTATATTGAGTTCTACTCATTTTTGGCACAAAAAAATTGCAATAAATTAGTATAAAGGAGGAAAAATTACAACTGGTGTCTTATATAAAGAACATTAGTACTAAGATGAGAAAGAAAGAAAAGTCAGTCAATTTAAAATACTGATTTTTCTGTATAAAGTGAAGAAGCACCTTTTAGTACTAATGTAAGTCTTCTTAGAAGATTGGTATATAGCAAAATATTTAACTGAAACTTTCTAAACAGGTTCCCTTGAAAGTTCTAGACTTTGTAATATATCCAGATCAGATGGGTTAGTACAAATAGTCTGTCTGGCAAATTACTCACACACAGAATTTATATTAAATTAACAACCTTAGATGCTTTTTCTAGGGCATTACGTATTTTTATATTCAACATTTAGCGTAGCCTACAGAGAAAGAACAAATCCATTTAATGAGTAAGGCTCTTTAGAGTTTGTGCACAAAGCAAAATCAATTTTTCTGAAACTAATTAGTATTTAAAATAGATTGGATTCCTGAAAATCTCCTTCATATCATATTTGTCAATGGCATAATTTAGTGACTTCAGGAGGGAAAAATCCTAGTATGTTCTGGAAGACTACAAAGATCAACAACGCACTCCCTAAATTTTGGCAAAAGATTCAAAGAACTTGTTAAATCAGCTCCTAAGGTGAGAGCAATTATCAATATGTGTCAAATAGGACTTTGTTCATTTCACTTCTGAACTAATAAAGACCCAACTTATGTTGGTGCCAAGAATACAACATATTGAGCAAATGTAACGTCACCTCTCAGCACATTACCCCACTAAAAACTGTCACTGCAAAATTGAGGCTAATGTGTGATGCTTACTCCCTGGAATTATATTCGAGCAGTGTGTTATTTCAGACCCAAAACAGTGACATTAGTGACCTCTATGTTCTCTACAGAGGAAAAAAATCCCCTCTGTGTTTGTGACTCTACTCATTTATATTAAGCCTAAGGGAGAGAATAAAAGACCAAACGAAAAGGAAATGTGATTCCAACTTCTATTCATTAAATTTGTATGTGCTCTCTACTGCTGGAGGAAAGTAGAGTTAGTATGACAGAATGCTTTCTCCAACCAAGATCTGGTTAACTTTATATTTTTTGTAGTCTATCAGAACTATCGCTAAAAGACAAAATATTCTCTAAAATGTTTTGATCACTAATGGAAGGAGCAGTTTCTGTTTCTGAAAGTGTTTCTGGGTTCCACAGGGCAAAATGCATCCAATCATATGAATGCTACTAATTTGGAATGTCTGACACTTTAATCAGAGATTGGGTCACGGTTAACCTCATACTCTACATCTGTGAACAAAATCTTTATACAAACAAGTCCATAAAGCAAGTAAGATGCCAGGAGGATCAGAAAGGATAAATAAAAAAAATGAGGTGTTGAAAATGAAGCCTATAACTAGTACTTAATTATAATGGGCTTTCATCTATTGCAAAAAAATGACCATTTACTTGACAAAACATTCAAGAGATCTTTTTTTTCATTCTAAAACTTCACTTTCTTTAGTTTATAATGGTCTGTCCCTAACAATTTGAGATTTTTATATCTATTTGCCACTAGAAAACCAAAGCACAGACTGCTCATAGCGGCCAATTAGTACGTACAATCTGAAGGACACACCACTGCAACTCTTGGTTCACTGTCTCAGGCCCACCATCCAATTTCTTTTTTGGATCATTCACAGAAGACAGTTCCCCAAATGATAGTATATTAAGTAAAATATAATGAAAGAAAAAAAAAAGCAGTTCCATGGTCAAAAAAGTTGTGCAAAGACTAGGCTGGACCCGTCAAAACGTTTTTACAACCGTGGCTCATCTCAGAACCTTTACTTGGTGAGGGCACCGCACATCCTGCAGAAAAGAGCCTGCCACTCTCCCCACACTAGTTTCTTCCTGGGACCTCGCTTTTTTGCATGGTGATCTCAGCATGGCTCATGTTTCATAAAAGCACTGGAAAGGCTGCTCTACTGTCCTCCCAGGGAAGTTTCTGGCAGGCCTCAGTCACTCAAAGCATTTATAACTTTCATCTCATCATTTCTGTCTGGAGTGAGCCTGAAGTGCAACAGGGAGCTTGAATTAGGATCACAGAACTGAAGAATAAAGATCAAAGGTTCCAGGCTGCAGGATAGAATGCAAGTGCATCATTTAAAGAAAAAAGGAGAGGGTGGAGGAGAGGGAGGAGGGAGGCGGAGGAGGAAGAGCAAAAGAAGAAGGGGGAGAAGGGGGAGGAGGAGAGGGAGTGAGGAGGGGGAGGAGGGGGAGGAAGAGGAGGAGGAGAAGAGGAAGAGGAAGAAGACGAAGAAGAAGAAGGAGGAGGAGGAGGAGGAGAAAGGAAACCTCTAATGCCTAGCACTTTTATTCAGATGGGTACAGGCATGGAGGAGCACGAGACTCTATATCGGGGACCCCTATATTCACTAAGCATTGCCCCTCATCCCTCAAATGACAAAAACAACTCAAAACATTTCTTTACTCACTGTAATACCAAAGAAGTGCTAAAATCCTTTCTCTCCCCACATGATTTATGGTGACAATATGCATTCACATTAGAAAGTCTTTGCTAATGCATCTGCAATATCTTGAAACATCAGGAAGACCACTAAACTTAAACAATACGTCACCACAGAACCTGAAGATGGTCAAGCATGATGAAATTATTTCTTCCAGGCCCAGCTATGTCAGCATTAGTCTAAATGTAGGTCAGTTATTCTGTCTAATGCAATATATGGCATTTCCTAAATTAGTTGGGTAGTAAAGAATTCACTTTGTTCACACATATCTTCATTAAAAACTTAATGTAGGGCGCCTGGGTGGCTCAGTTGGTTAGGCGACTGCCTTCGGCTCAGGTCATGATCCTGGAGTCCCTGGATCGAGTCCCGCATCGGGCTTCCTGCTCGGCAGGGAGCCTGCTTCTCCCTCTGACCCTCCCCCCTCTCACGTGCTCTCTCTCTCTCTCATTCTGTCTCAAATGAATAAATAAAATCTTTAAAGAAAAAAAAAAAAACTTAATGTGGACCCTTCTCTCAATTATTTGATGCTTCTGTAAATTCTCTTCTGTTCAAAAAGAGCATCACCAGGTGGGTAACATTTGGTAACTATGTCATTTTAGCACTTTCTAGCCACTGTAATGATCACCAGTGGAAAAATCAGGATATTAAGTTAGCTTTAATCTACCATGAATCTATGACGAGTCAAACAAATGGATAAATTGAAGGTGTTAACAATGATGACAATATAACAAAGGTATGGAATAGACTTACGGTACTGGCCAGCCCTGGCAGAACTGATGATCAGTAATGGTCTTATTCCAGTTCCGTGAGGCAAGCTGCAGCTTTCTAGCTAAAGCATTAGAATGGGACCCAGATGTAGGGATTCAGTTTCTAAGTTTAACACTGGTTTTCGTGGAAACATCGAATGGGACATCTAGTAAATATTTGTTGATTTTAGTATCTGAAATGGATCGCTACTTACTGGATGTGAAATGAGTACTATAGAATGGGTTTTGTACCCCAAAAAGACAAAAACATTAATTCAAAGGGACACATACACCCCTATGTTTATAGCAGCATTTTGTACAACAACCAAATTATGGAAGCAGCCCAAGTGTCAATTGATAGATAAATATATATATTTTATTTTCTTACACTATGCACACACATGCATACACATATACACAATGGAATATTATTCAGCCATAAAAAAGAATGAAAGCTTGCCACTTGTGACGACATGGATGGAGCTAGAGGGTATAATGCTAAGTGAAATAAGGCAGTCAGAGAAAGACCAATACCATATGATTTTACACATATGTGGAATTTAAGAAACAAAACAAACAATCAAAGAAAAATAAAGAGAGAGAGACAAACCATGAAACAGACTCTTAATTATAGAGTACAAACTGATGGTTACCAGAGGGGAGCTGGGTGGGGGGATGGGTTAAATAGGTGATGGGGATTAAGGAGTGCACTTGTGGTAAGCACCAGGTGATGTATGCAAGTGATGAATCACTATATTGTACATGGGAAACTAATATAACACTACTAACAACACTGGAATTGAAAAGAAAAGAAAAGAAAAAAGAAAAGAGATAGGTAGGGTAGATAGATAAATGGGTTTTTTAGAGTGCTCCCAGAAGGTACAAAAATACACATGGCAAAACATGAGTCCTTCCCAAACCTGCATTTATTACGCCACTAAATATACGTACTTAATGCTACACACTATACGAAAACAAAGTGTAACATAGCAATGCCTAAACTTTCCAGAAGTAAAATCACACTATAGAACTGAAACTCTTATGGAATTCTTATGGTAGATTCAATTTCCATTTTCAGTCCACTTTCTTAGTCCTTTTTTTAAGTCCTTTCTCTTACTTCTTTCCTCAGGGTCATCCCAGTCAACAAAACATATATGCTCACATATTCACTTAATCCTTCCAAACCTATTCGTATACTGCTTCAGGCACTGGACAATCAAGGGCAACAATATACATACTGTACCCTTCAAGGAAGCATAAGAAGCAAAAATATCAGCCCTTAGTACCCCTCAGATCAGACCACAGGGTAACACCGAACGGTCTCGTGTACATTTCATACTGAGGTGACTATGGAAATATGGATTTAACACCACCAACAAGCCAACAGGGATGCTTCTTCAGCTTCCCTGGGAAGCACCCAAAGTCTTCTCTATATGCCTACTGATTTCTTCATGGCTAGGAAGGAACCGGGCAATTATAAATAGGAACAAATTATTAATTGATTGAGCTTTACATTTACCCATTTATGTTTTGCTGCACTCCTCGCCCAATTGTTCAGATTAGATGTGTAAAGAAGTGCACGAAAGTAAATAAACATCATCGATGTCAAATTCTGCATGTTTCCTTCTTCAACCCTTCACCTTCATTCTAAAATGAAACAATAAAAAATAATAATAATAACTGCACTCTGACCACAAAGCACTTTGATCTGTGGTGATTTACTAAGCAACAATTCGGCTTCATTTGTAGGACATTAAAAGCAGTCATCCCATAAGGTTTCTTAATCAACTAGCCCAGCAGCTTTCAATAAAGAGATTAACCAAGGAATTTTAAAAGGGCATGCTGGTCAGTCCATTCTTATAAATTCCACATGAACCAGTCTTGCAAACTAGGGTGAACTTTTCTTTACCTCACTGAAGAATTCTCTGACATCCTCAGATCTCAGCAAACATACCAGATAAGTGCATAGTAAGCTTGTTATTCTTTAAGACATCTTGTTCTAGAGCATCACTTCAAAACCATACCTGCTGTGGCAATGTTCAATAAAAAGTAGGCTTGTGATAAACTTTATCTAAAAGAGTTTCATTTCTAAAATACCAAAGAAAACTCATCAGAAGCTAATGGTACCAACAAAATGACCCTACAGCATGTATTATGGATTCAGTGTTTTGAAAGCTCTAGTGAATTCCTTTGCTCCCTCTCTTACAAAAGTTATGCAAATATATTACAAAACCTACTTATATTATTAATGTTAAGGGAGGAAAGTATGTGCATGTATTTTTTAAAATTCTAATTTTTATTCATTCATTCACATTTTTTAATGTGTTCAGTATGAGATGCTTTTATTATTATTATTATTTGACATGGAGAGTAGGCTCAGTTCCTCTGCTACTATAAAAGTGGTAAAATGCTAGAACAGTGGGGCAATATAACAAACAGGCAGTACACATCAACAACAATAACATCAATTAAAACTACGCATGACCATAGTAACCAGTACGCACTCTACTCCGGGCGCTTGCTAAATTCTTCACATGCATTGCCCCACCGAAACCTCTCAGCAACCTATGGAATGGTTTTGTTTTCAATTGGGAGGTGAGGATAATAAGACCCAAAGAGACTAAATAAGCTGATCCAAGGTCATACAACTAGCCAAGGAGCTGGAAGTTGAAGTGGCTCTGAAAACCCAGGGTCCCAAACATTTTGATCACACCTCCCTACCAGGGAAATCATCTTGAGCAGGTAACATGGACAGATGCATTTGTATAAATTATGTTCATGTCCTACAATGCTAATATATTGTGCATATTTAAAAACAGGAATAAAAAGGCATGATAGCAAAATAAATATAATGGGATATCTTAGGCATCCCCCACAAGGGTGTGTATACTCCACTTTAAAGATATTGCCTCTGGTATCCAAGAAGTAAGGGTCTTTATAACTTTTCCCAAATTCCTAGAAGATTGTCTTTATATGATAAATGAAAGAAATCCATTAATCATTAACATTAGAAAGTAAAGGTGGCAATTCATTAGTAATTCCGAGGGATGCTCTTGGTCGCTCAGCTTATTCAGCTCAAAGTCAGCGTGGCGACCAGAAGAGCAATGAGGTGAAAACATCACACAAAAGGCTCAGGGATTGTCAGGCTTTTATAGTCCCGGCAATTACTGAATTAAATGGTCCCATTCAAGAGTGAGGACAGGAAGTGGGAACACGGCCAAAAATGGATGGGGCGGGCTGTATAAGGAATAAACCACAATATGGATCAAGAGAGCAAGGTTATGGAGGAGGTAATGGAGCTCAAAAAAGATGTAACCTACTTTATTGATGAAACCAGAGACCTGGAAAATAGGGGCTGTCAGGCTAATCTTAGATTAACTGGCTGTCCTCGGGGAGATAAGGAAGAAAACACCTGACAGGTTTTGGAGAATTCAAAAGGGAAACAATATCACCGAGGAGAAAGCCTGCCCCGGGATGTAACAAGTCCATCAGGCTCTTGAAGGGTAGCCCTGTGGCAGATACGGCGACGGGCCATCTCCCCGGGCTGGCCCACTCAGCAAGGCATTCCCTCTTAGCATTTATTTTCCACTCAGAAAACAAAGAGGCCAGGCCACGCTGACCATAAAAGAACCACAAAGATTAAAGGTTAGAATGGCCTTGATGGCAGCCTGATCCCTTCCAGGGCAGGGAGTGGGACCTCGAAAGGCATGCCTCTGGCTGGGTTATGTCAGAACTTTGCCTTGAGATGATTTTGGTTCTTGTGTTGCTTATCGTTAGACCATAGTTAGCTACTAAGAACTCAACTGAAGTCAACAAAGCCTAATTGGCAACAACCTCCATATAAGGCACTCTGCTGGCACTACTATAAAAATGTGAAGAGTATGCAGGGATGGGGCAATAAACCCTTAAGAGGTTGAACTAGGACAAGAGATAAGAGGTGAAATATCAAAAGAGAGGAACAAACAAATTATTGGGAGATCAAAGGATGGAGCGTCAGGCAGGCATCTGAAATGAGTATCGTTTGTGACAGGCAGGGATTAAGGGGGGTGAAAAGGCGCTTTCAAACAGAAAGAACTTAAGGAGCAAAGACGCAAAGTGTGGAAACAAAAGGGTTTGTGGAGGAAATGCCAAGTGGTTTAGTTCAACTGGCAGAGAGAGATCTTCCTGGAGATTAAGGGATGATCACTCTACGGGAGGTCCTGGGAAGTCCTTCTGAGGGTCCGGGAGCTAGGCTCAGTGGTTTGAGGGCAATGGAGAAGGCATCTCTGAGTTATAAAATCGCCAGGATGCAAAAGGGGGAAAGTGCAGGAAAGAAGTGTGTTGGCTCTCGCGGTCACCTGAGTACGTTAGTAACAGGCAGTATCCTAGTTCTAGAATAATTGCCACTTTCGTTGGTACTAATTAACAATGTTCCTGGTGAGTATCTGGGGCACCCTAAACCAATTATGAAGCGCTGAGCGTCTGCAATAAGAAATTTCAATGCTCACAGGCACAATGGTCTCTGGCCAGGAGCTGAACAGATGGGACCCTCTGCAAGCACAGGAAACGCAGGGGAGTCAGCCAATCTAAATGAATGTGTTAAACTTGATCCACACCCTATATCTCCTTGAGTCTGCCAGCCAAATTATTCTGGGTTATGTAAATGAACTGTCTTATCTTTGTAAAACCTTGCAATGTTTTGGAAAGCTAAGCAAATTTACACATGTGCAGGTTCAACGCCGGCCAGGGGTGGAGAAGACTTGTCATTATTTCACAGAACTAAGGAACAACAAATATCAGATATGTTTATATTCTTAACGGATTAAGTTAAGGTAAGGAGACCTGGGGGAAAAAATATAAGACTCCAAAGTGTATCACTGACTGACTACATTATTCTACATTATTCCTTCACACAGCTATAGGAGCAGGCTACTAAGATTTAGGATAGGAAAGTGAGAAGACCACCTTAAGACATTCACCACAGGGGCACCTGGGTGGCTCAGTCGGTTAAGCGTCTGCCTTCAGCTCAGGTCATGATCCCAGGGTCCTGGGATCGAGCCCTGCATCGGGCTCCCTGCTCAGTGGAGAGCCTGCTTCTCCCTCTCCCTCTGCAGCTCCCCCTGCTTGTGCTCTCTCTCTCTCTCTCTCCCAAATGAAAAAATAAAATCTATATTAAAAAAAAAAAAAGATGTTTGGCACATACGTCCAACTGCCTGCCTGCACCCATTGTGCCTCAAATTGGGAACATCATCACTTCATGAACCATTTGTATAAAATAATAACACTGATCATTGCAGGAACAGGGTTCCCTGGGGTTCTTCCTTAACATCCTGCCATTATATTTACAAGTGCCATGCTAATTCCCCCCCCCCCACTTCTACATCATCCCCTCTCCGGCCCTACAGTGTGACCTGTAATGTCCAGTATGGCTCCAGTAGCTCTCTCAAAGGCATCACCCACTTCTCTTCATGACCCCTCACCTCTGCTAGTCGGAGCTGCCATCACGTTTCTGCTAGCTTACTTGTAACCCCTCCCGTGAGTCCCCCAGCTTCTCCTGTATCCCTAGAATCCACAGTCCATCCACTTTGATGAATCGACTTTCAAATCTGTCAGACGTCTCACCACGGCCCATAAGGACGACATAAGGAGGACTGTACACATCCAAGTACTCATCCCAAGTACTCAAGCTGCCATTCTTCTGCTCGCAATTCCGTCAGGGCACCGAGCAATCACCCACATCAGGACCCTTGCATTCCTTCCCTCCGCAGAAATGAGCACTTTGCAGAGCGGCCTCCCCCTGGTCCCTCAGGTCTCAACTCACCGGGCCACCTCCTCATTGCTGTTCCTGAGTACATTGCTCTGTAGATTTCCTTTACTTCTTATCAAAAATTATCTTATCTGTCTTATTTGCTTAATTGTTAAGTTGCCTGTCTTCCTCAAGTAAAATATAAGGTGCATAAAAGCAGGGACTTTGTCCATGATATTACATCTCAAGAACCTTGAAAAATGATCAACATATATGACATTTAAATAAATATCTGCTTTTGGATGGATTATTAACTAAACCACAAATCACATTAAACATTTCACAATAAACATTTTCACTGAAGTATCTAATTTTAATTTTCCAACAGACATTTTACTTCATTTATTCTTTTGGATTAATACTCCTTTTAAAAGCAATTTTTTAAACTCTTAACTTCATAAATTGAGAAAAGGAGAGAGGTTTTGTTTTGTTTTGTTTCTATATGAGCCTGTATTGGACTAAAACATTATTGCTTTGAGTGTGCAGAACACTCTGATAGTCATTTGAAGCCCAGGAAAAACTAGAAAAACCTGAAATACAAAAACAATACAAACAAACAAATTGCAAAGTTTTTCTCTAAAGCTCTGTGTTAAACTGACCACTCTCCCAAGCTCTGAAACTTACTCCACCTCCTCGTGCCAACCCCAGGGTGAGGAGCGGGGGCTCATTCACTCCACAGTTATTTAGGAAGTCACTACTGTATACAAAGCACTGTGCATGGAGTTGGAATTCAATAAAAACCAGCACCAGATCCTGCCTGCCTAGAGCTTTGAGTCTATTCAGACAAAAATGAGTACAAAGAAGAGGTCTGTGTCGACCAGTTTCACTGTGAGGATGAAACAAGACAACACATAAACACACACACATAGTAAGCCAGAAAGTCCAGAGAGTGCTATATGTGTGTGCACAATGATGGTGCTTCTTTCTAGAATCCAATGTCCATTTTTACATGCACAAGGGACAGACGAGGAGAATAATGATCATGAGAGATTTTCAAAATATGGAATATGGGAAATGGTGGCATGACCCAATGTGCAGGAGAATAATCACAGGAATATTAAGACGGCTTCAGATATTTGGAAGACTATCAGGTAGAAAAGGAATAGATCTGTTTTGTGTCATCTTAAAGATCCAAACTAGGAACCAGTGAATGCTACGAACACTCGGCTGGATATAAGGAAGAATTTCTAAATGATGCCCAAAGTGTAACAGGCTGTTTCCAAAAGACAGTGAATGAACTGTTCATCCCTGGGAAAGTTCAACATGAAAGTGATGAGAATACCAAATTTTCATCTTTGAAGAAGTAAACTTTCTGAAATGCCCTGGGAAGCTTAAACTATAAAATGGTACCAAGACTGGATCCCCTAGTTACCCAATTGCTCCCTTACCCAATGAGGGGAGGAGCCTTCCCCTCTATTACCAAGGTAGAACATTACTATAGTTAATCTCATGCTTTAAAAAATATATATTGGTATAGTGAAATATGGAATGATGTCTAATCCCTAATGGGGAATGTAAAATGCATTAAATTCTAACATGCTTATAAAATTCAGAGAGATAATCCTTCATGGACAGCCACTAATGATGGTGATTAAGGAAGATGACTTTAGTTCAAACAAGCAAATGATTAAGCTGAAGAATACAAAATGTGAAAGAGCCCTAATTAATAAAGTAGCAAATTTTTCTTTTCAGTCTACTTTCTAGAACATAAATATGTGAATCATCCTTCCAGGATATAGATGAATGACCTTCATATTCTAAAATTCAGCTAGGGCAGAAATCACTGCCTGAAAACCAAAGTGCCATTCCAAAGGTCTACTGGAAACATTCCAGAAATGCATGTAAGAAGCTTTGGCAAAGGCTCTAATCGAAAAAGGAAGCTGGGAAACTGATAAGGAGGGAGAGCAAAATACAAACTTCCTGATTTCCTAGTCTGGCTTCCTGTCATGGATTTCTATTTCAAATATATCTTACTGAGAAAATTATTAATGTTGTATATTCATCTTTAAAATCTACCTTTTCATTCTTTCTCTAGATCCATTCAGTCATCAACTACTGGTGAATTATAATGCCCATATTCAATTTACGGGATAATAACTTCACAGGTGGAATTTCTCTTTTTGTTACTTGCTGATTTATATTTATAGAATCAAAAAAGGAAAAGAAACATGAATCCCAATTCTTCAAATCAGTAGTTTCCTCATAATATTATAAAACATCAGTGTTTAAGTTAGCAGAAATGAAAAGAATCTTTAGTGAGTCCTTTGAAAAAGGATGCCCCACAGCTATTAAGGAGAGCAACTGAAATCCAATTCTATAGTGAATTTAACATCAACTGAGGTTGCAGACGGTAGTAGTGCTTGGAAGAAGAAAGATCCACAATAAAGAGAAGGAAAATGGAATCCAGAAGTGTCCACTCTTTCTCCTCCAACTGTTCTCCATTTTCAGCCTGGAAATCCTGACCAGAGGGTAATCTAAACTCTATAATCCTAAACTACAGGTAATAGAAGAAATCTGTTCTCTTGGTTAACTGTAAAAAAAAAAAAATCTCCATCAGAGCAGTAGACATTCAGTATGTGTGTTCCCTTTCAATGCCAAGAGTATGTGTATTTCACTTCAGTCAATATGGAGGCATTAATTTTGGTTAAGTGCACAAACTTAACCAAAGGTTCTACCATATCCTGTCTATGGCATCAGATTATCTAATCTCTCATACCTTAGTTTTTTGTATTCATCAAAATGAGGACAATGACACCAAATAAAGAGGTTTCTTGTGAAGATGAAATAAATACATGTAAGTTAAACATTCAGAACAGTACCTGGGACAGGAAAGCACATGTATTGTGCTTTTATTTTTAATATTTAATTTTTAATATTTTAAAATATTTCAATATCTTAAAATATTTTAAAATATTTCTGTGAGAGAGAGAGAGAGAACAAGCTGGGGAGAGGACCAGAGGGAGAGGAGGAAGCAGACTCCCCACTGAGCAGGGAGCCCAATGTGGGGCTCGATCCCAGAATCCTGAGATCATGACCCCGGCCAAAGGCAGATGTTTAACTGCCTGAGCCACCCAGGCACCCCTACTGGTAAACTAGTATTCAGTAGCTGTATAAACTTGAGCCCTGAGCCACATATGGGCACCTCCTTAAATCTTTCATATAATTATCATTTTTAAGGGCACCTGGCTGGCTCAGTTGGTTAAATGTCTGCCTTCAGCTCAGGTCGTGATCCCAGGATCCGGGGATCGAGCCCCACATTGGGCTCCCTGCTCAGTGGGGAGTCTGGATCTCCCTCCCCTCTCCCTCCCCCCAGCTCATTCTCTCTCTCTCTCTCTCTCTCTCTCTCTTTCTCTCTGAAATAAATAAATAGAATCTTAAAAAAATTATCATTTTTAGCTTGAACCTTTGTCTCTATGATAAACTCATATCTTATACTATACACCGAAAATCGAACTAAACAAACTCAATGACTTAACAGCAGGTAGTTTACTTCGGGGAGAAAACGAATTGTTAAGAGTCAGCATAACCTCCACAGCTTTTAATTGAAGAATTTTGCCATTAGCGGTCACAGGAATGGGACAGTGACCACGCTTTGTGGCTGACGGGATGGCTCCAGAGAGCACACGGTGTGTTGAACACGCAACAGCGGATGTGTGTTTTGGCATCACTAAAATAAAAGTTACCACGTTGAATCCACAGAAGATCTTTGCACTGAAGGGGCCCTGACAGCATTTGTCAGCTGAAACATTTTACGGCTCCAGCGCAGCTTGTTACAGGCAATGGAAAACAGCACTATTAAGCTCAGGGTGGTGCTGAAATAGTTTCATACAACCCATACTCATTTTTCCTACCACCGAGGGAGGATGCCCATCGAGAAGGGCCGTCACGGACAGGAGGTCTCTGCAATTCATCGGTATTGACTGTAATGAGGAAGACATTTTATTGCCACCTGGTGTTACAGTCCACCTAGTAACCCACACAGCTGTTTTGATTAATACATGGACTTAACATAAAAAAAGCACTTTTACAGCAGTTTTACCTCGCAGAGCTCCCTTTATAAACTCCAAATAAAACAGAGCTTCCTACAAACAGAGGAAGGATTACATTGAATCCCATTGTTTAGAATTCAAAAAGCAACCTTGAAGGTGAGTATGGATTAAAGCAGCCTACCTTTCCGGAGTGAACAGGGCATCATTTTCATCAACGATTACTCCTCTTATCTGCAGCTCAATTAATTTTTGGTGCTAAGGAAAGCTCTCAATTACTGGAAGACATCCAAATCTGGAGGGACAAATACCGCTCTGGTAAAGACCGTAAGAAGAGCTGGAGGAGGAGAGGACAAAGAGAAACATCTCCACTTGGAAGAAAAGTGCATCAGTATAAAAATGTGGCATGTCAACCATATCTCGTGCAAAGATCTTCCGAATGCGCAGGTTTTATATAACTTTCCTGCCAATAGTAGCAACATAATCCAAACACAGAGCAAGTTCGATTTTATGAGCCGCTAACATTTTATCTGTCAAACTGAGCTGCATCCTCTCACAATGAAATGAAGTGACTTCAACAAAATTAGATTTTGATAGATAACTACAAAATCTTGTTATTTAGAGGAAGATTTAAATCTTTTCCATCATCAATTAATATTTAGTAAGCACACATTGAGTGCAAGGCACTGTATTCCGTGTTCTGTGCCTATTCTTATGAGAATAATAATTTACCTATCTTTTCATAATAGAATTGCAAAGCAGTCTGTAAGATCTGTCTGGTGATAAGTAATCAGAACAAGTACAGGATGGTAACAAGTACAAGGAAGAAAAAATCAAACCTACAACAGGGAATGCCAGCCTTATTCTAGGGCTGAGACCATAAACTCAAACGCCCACAGGAACCGGGAAGGCAAGCAGGTACAAATTGGTACAATGCTAGACAGAGGCAGGAAGCCCCCCAAAGATTAAGCTGGCAAGCACCAACTAAGGCTTTCACGTGAGATAAACTGAATAACAATTACACACTAGGTTGGAGGGCCTACTTGGCCTATGGTCCCACAGTCCCTATGACCACCACCACCACTCCTGCCATATAGAGGCGGGAACATTGGCTCTGAGGTCAGAACCTGAGATTGAGGCTCATCTCTACTAGACACCAGTTATGTAGTCTTGTGGGAATTACTTCATTTTTCCAAATTTCACTTTCTTCCTCTTCAAAATGAAAATCGCAACACAGGCTCTGCCTTGATAATATTGTTGGGCCATCCAAAAGAAATGCTGAAGCTGAAAGAATATGGTAAAGTTGAAGATACCTCAACAATGTACAGGATATTATGATGATAATGAGCCAGAGAACTGTGTAGAGTTAGCATCAGCTAAGTAGGAAATATTGTATCAGCTATTTATTCTATTGTATAATATGATGGGGTATTTGTACTGCATATGACATACATTTTAGAAAGGAAAATTGAATATACAACTAATTATTAGTATCTGGAGAAACACCTGCTCTCTAAATAATTATTAATTATAACTAATTAATAATTATAATAATTAGCCATGCTATGGGCAGGTAGAATGCAGATAATAATAGACTTGATGAGTGATTCCCAAGATGGCTCAGTGGTTGGAAGAAACATTTGCCCTGAGAGGCGGCGGGGAGAGAAGGCTGTGTAACCAGTTGCCCATCTACTTTTGGTCACTATATTTACTTTTGGGAGGGTCAAATAACATTAAAGTAAAATATACAATTTTTCAACATGGATATCTGAAAATGTAATGAGAAGCATAACTGATGACTTGGGATTGTTTTGTAAGCCTTTTATAAAGAAATTAATAAAAATGTTTTTAAAGACATTTTTTAAAAACCTGAATCAATGGTGAGTTCTACATGTTGTTAGATAATAAGATTCAACATCAGAAAGATGTCAGTTCCCCCGAGATAAATATATGGATTCAATATAATTCCAACCTAATCTCAGCAGAGATTTCTATGGATTGTGATTAGCTGATTCTATAGTGTATGTGGAAGAGTAAAGGGCCATGAAAAACTATAACACTCCAGAAAAACAGGGTGAACAGAACACTAAGACTTTTATATTAGAACTATAGTAATTAAAATAATGTGCTTTTGCTATGCCCTCAGATAAACAGAATAAAGCCTGGAAATAAACATGCACTATAAGAGAATTCTATTTATGACAGAGTAGGCATTGTAGATAGGTGAGGGCTAGATGCATTAGTCAATAAATGGAGATAAGTAGTAGTTAAACATATAGAAATAAATAAAATGGATTCAACTTTACAAACAACATAAAAGTTGCAAGGGAATATCTTTATAATCTTATGACAGTGAAAAATTTCTTAATCAATACACAAAAAATTAATTATAAAAGGAATAGTCTGATGAATACAATTACAATAAATGAAGGATATCCTTTTTGTCAAAAAGAAAAAGATAAAAGGAAAAGCCATAAACTGAGATATTTATAGCCTAAAACACTAACAAAAGATTCATAAACAGAATATATTAAAAACTGCTACAAATCAGTCCAAAAAGATAATAACCAAGGACAAAAATGTTTAAATACATAAACAAGAATTTTGCTGACGAGTAAATACAAAAACCCCCATAATACTTCACATTTAATATTTTGGCAAAAATCTAAATCTGTGGCATCTACAACTAGGTGGTGTGCAAATTGGTACAACCACTTGGCAAATAATTCAGCAATTTTAATCCACATATAAACCCAAAAAACAACTCCTGCATGCGTCAACCGGGAGACATGTATAAGAATGTCCATAGATGGGTACCTTGGTGGCTCAGTCGATTAAGCGTCCTACTCTTAGTTTTGGCTCAGGTCATGATCTCAGGGTCATGGGATTGAGCCCTGGTCAGCTCCATGCTCAGTGGGGAATCTGCTTGAGATTCTTCCCCTGCCCCAACTTATGCACTCACATGCATGCTTGCTCTCTCTCAAATAAATAAATAAATCTTTAAAAAAAAATAGAATGTCCATAGAAACAGTGTTTATAATATCAAGTATGTGAGATTCATAACTCTAAGGTCAATCAACAGTACATTAGATAAATAAGTGGTATTGTATCTACTCAATGAGATACTCTAGAGCTGAGAAAAATAAGCAAACTAAATCCAAGTATCAGTATCGATGAATCTTGCAACATAGAGTAAAAAATCTTAAAAGAAATCATTAAACATCATTAAACTCTAAAGTTCAAAAGCCGGCAAAACAGAACAGTGCTTCCAGATACATACATAGGGAGTATAGTAAAACTATAAATAAAGCATAAGAGTGATTTACAAAATTCAGTATTAAGTTAACCTCCATAGAACAGTGAAAAGTAATTATGGAGGGGGCACTGGACTTATAAAGTTCTGATAATTATTTTGTCTTAACCAGCAGGTGGTGAGCTTACAGTTTGCCTTCTTATTACTATGTAAACTATACATGCACAATAAATAATTTATCTATATGATAAATTTTACAATAAACACTTTTTAAAGAATTGGTTATCAAAGTATGTAAGGTTGTGGTAGATGAAGAAATTGCTAAAAAATAGCTAGTTGGGGAGGAGCATATTTGGAAGCAGCAGAATGAAGAGTAAATAATATGACTACAATTCCATTGTTCCATGAAATTTAAATAATGAAAGACAGAAAAATGAGGAAAAAAACAATGCTTTCAGGAGGACAAAAGATGGTTTAAAATTCTCTAGATATTTATATGTTTATATGAGAAGAGAAGAACAAATACATTTGCTCTGAAAGGTGATAAAAATCAACTGATATTTCTCATGTAAATTTATATCCATACCAAACCCTTCTCAATTTGATGATGAATCATCCTCCACCAAGCTTCTTAAGAAAGAGAGATAAAGAGCAGCATTTTTTTAAATTCACATTTAAAAATATAATAGAACAAGGAAAATTTCAATTTGGGAGATGCCACTGAGAATGGATAATTTTCATTTACACAATAAGTAATTGATGCATATACAATTAAATTTAGGCTAATTGGGATCTGAAAACAATGTAATACAAACGTATTTTTAGAAAGAAAGAGAAAGAGAAGGAAGGAAGGAAGGAGAGAAGGAGGGAAGGGAGGGAGGAAGGGAAGGAGGGAAGGAGGAGGGAGGAAGGGGGGAAGGAACTTCAAAGTATACCACTCATCATTAATAGGCATAACACACTACAGAGTAACAAATAAGATTGAAACAAAGCCAAAAATCCAATCTCCAAATATTTATTCCCAAGACCTTCTGAAAATACAATGAACATGTGAGTCTTATCAGAGTTATTAGTGCTACATTCATTTGTCCATCAAACAAAGAGAACAATTTCTCTCATAAAGTAGTGACTTTCAGTCACAAATTAGCAGCCCCGCTGGAAACATTTGGAAATCTATGAAAGCGGTTTTGATTATCACAATGACATGTAGGGTCAAATGGCATATAGTGGGTGGGAACTTCAGATACTGAACATCCCATAATATGTGAGACATTCTGGCACAATGAATTACCTCACTCCAAATGCAAAAAGTTTCCATATTAAAACACACGATGAGCCTTTGTCTTCTTCTACACTTACGTTAACTTATGCTAACTTTGGCCTTAATTAGTGCGGTAAGATAATTAGAGTATAAACTCCCTCACTCATAAAACTTCCACCTGTGAAGTAGATAATTTTAATTTTAATAAAATATGACCTAGGCTTTCTGGAATTTTCCTAAACAATGGATTCATTGGGGTGCCTGGTTGGCTCAGTGGTTAAGCCTCCAACTCTTGATTTCGGCTTAGGTCATAATCTCAGGGTCATGAGATCGAGCCCTGAGTCAGGCTCCTCACTGGGCATGGAGTCTGCTTAAGATTCTCTCTCTCCCTCTCCCTCTGGCCCTCTCTGTCTCTCCTCGTGGGCATGTGCACATACACTCTCTCTCAAAAAAACGGGGGCCATGGTGCCTGGGTGACACAGTCAGTTAAGCTTCAGATTCTTGGTTTCCACTGAGGTTGTGATCTCAGGGTCATGAGATCGAGCCCCACATTGGGCTTTGCACTGAGTGTGAAGTCTGCTTAAAACAGACTCTCTCCCTTTCACTCTGCCCCTCCCCCCATGCACTCACACACTCTCTCTCTCTAAAATAAATAATCTTTTTAAAAACCATACACACAATGGATTTATCTATAATTTCATTACTGTATAGATTTAAATGTTACAAAACCTTTGTAACTAAGGTTTTATTTCTTCGTTCCTTTATCTGTTAGGTTTAAGTAACCAGGAAAGAGGACAGCAAACCGATGGTGTTTGATGGACACTTAACACTCTCAGGGAACTCATTTTCATTTAACCATTTGCCTCTTTTGGTAGCTATTCAGCAAAAAAAAAAAAAAAAAAAAAAAAGAGTGCAAGATAACAATAAAGAAGCCCTAAGAATATCAACAAAATACTCCATTCTTCCCTGCAAGACCTGTAATACAGGTTCTCTGTTTTAAGCCCATTAAAAAAGTGACAACAGGGGCGCCTGGGTGGCTCAGTCGTTAAGCGTCTGCCTTCGGCTCAGGTCATGATCCCAGGGTCCTGGGATCAAGCCCCACATCAGGCTCCCTGCTCCGTGGGAAGCCTGCTTCTCCCTCTCCCACTCCCCCGCTTGTGTTCCTGCTCTCGCTAACTCTCTGTGTCAAATAAATAAATAAAATCTTTAAAAAAAAAAAAAGTGACAACAGATCCAAAATAGAGTCACTTGTGCTAAGCCCACATAACCAAAGCAAGACTCACAGTGTGAACCTGTCCCAGGAATGGAATCTGAATTACCTGGCCAGCCCTAGTGAGGTACTCTGATAAACCCCTGTCATCTCTCCAAGGAAGGTGACCTTGCCTGAAACAACCCACTCTTTCCTAGTAAATTCTTTGTCCCGCCTACTTTTTCCTATGAAAGTCTTTCATTCTGTACAGCTCTTCAGAGCTCCTTTCTACCTGCTAGCTAAGATGCTCCCCAATTCATGAATCATGGCATAAAGCCAATAAGATCTTTAAAATTTACTCAGTTGAATTTTGTTTTTTGGAGTTTTTTTAACAAGTCATTTTTCACCATTAACTACTGAAACAGAAAAGATCCACTGATAAAGTCTAACCTTAGGAACTTCAGGAAATAACATAAATCCCTAATAGCAATCAAACTAATTTCAATATGCAACTCAGCTTTTTATATTGTAGCTGATCAACAGAACAGGAACTACAGGGATGGTGTTTACAAAGTAGCCAACCCTGTTTGTATTTGAATTGCGAAGAAAAACTAACCATTTTACGTAATTATGAGTGCTTAATCCATTTACAATTTATAGTAGCTACTAATAATGACCAGTGAACTGGCTTTTACTTTAATATCCAAGTCTCAAAACATTGCCCGCATGTCATAAATTATCTTGTTTACACCCAGGATCAGAATCAGAAGAGAAATTAAAAAAATTTTCTCTGTGGGCAATTAGGCTGACCACAAAACAGTAAATTTGAGTCTCTGAGTTTCCCTGGGGCCAATGTATTAAGGGAAATGAACAAACTCCTCAGTATCTATTTTTAGTTAGTATGTCTCAGGGTACAAAGTTTAAGCTAGGTCACCATGGGAGGAAATTTTATAGGCGATTTTACACAAGATA
The DNA here is from genome assembly GCF_054177405.1 of Leptonychotes weddellii. NCBI lineage: Eukaryota > Metazoa > Chordata > Mammalia > Carnivora > Phocidae > Leptonychotes > Leptonychotes weddellii. The sequence goes on along the minus strand of NC_138371.1, from coordinate 160,759,486 downwards.
ATTCTTGTAAAGATTTCCTCTAATATTTAAAAACATACACAAATTTACCCTGGTCTTTGACTTATATACAAAATCAGATTCTGCAGCCCTGAGTTCTGATGACTATCACTGAATGTAAAATCTAATTCCTGGCATTTCAACACTGTCTAGAGAAAGCCTAGAAATATGCAGTGAACTTTTGAGGAGAAATCCCTAATTTTTCCAATATTACACAGTCTTCTGCAATACTAATTCAGCACTTAATAAACATATGACAGATAAACATATTTTACCATCATATTTCCTAAATTCTGGCTAGTGGTCAGGATACTTCCAAATTTTTATGTTTATTTCAGACTGAGCAACATTTTAAGCAAAATGGAAACAAACAAAATAATCTTTGTAGGCTCCATTTGTTTGTTTTTCATATATGGAATACAACACACACACACACACACACACACACATTTTAACCTTAGTGGAAAAACAAGGTAGAGTTTTTTTGTATCTGAAAGTGTAGAATATGAGTGGCTATAAGCTTTATGCATCTAAGTGCACCTAGGAATTTGCTTTATGTCTTTATATAACTTAGTTAAATTATTTTTAATATGGACCCAAACAAGAAATAAAGATGACTTGTGGGAAAAAAGTGCAAGTTAGCAAAATTTACTGATACTGATGCTGAAATCAGGCTGGAGAAAGAAAAAGACTTCATAGTTTGGGAGGATTATAAATATGAATATATAAAAAAAGATACTGTATGTTCAAAATGGTCATTTATCAGAGGTTATTTTTTATCTTCACACATTTCCTCAAAGCTCTACATCCCTTCCCCTGATTCCCCATAGATCATTCCATAGATCATCTAAGCAGGGACTGGAGAATATTTCCTCATGGCACACATATTACTACATTATAAATACATTTTTCCTGCACAGAATTCCATGCTGGGGAGGCCAAGGCTCTGAGATGGTTTCTAAACTGGCAAGGAACAGAGCTAGGATTCTAATCCAGGTCTTCTGATGTTAAGCACCTTTCATTATGCAACGGTCATCTCCCTATTGAGGTTTTGGTCTATTAATGAGGCTGGAACATCTCTATCTTCCTCTAGGCAATTGATTTTTTTTTCCCCTGTTAAATGAGAGTAGAGTCAATGAACAAGTGTAAAAGGAAATAAAACTACAAAAATAAAATTACAAATCCAACCAAGAAGTAGAAAGTCTTACTCCTACAGTGTCTTCAGTGTCACCCTGATCATGCCATCCCAGCAGCTACAGTAAACAAACAGGTCCCCATCAGAGAAATATCCCTATTAGAAGGAGGGTAATATTTACTCCATTTCTCCTAATAATTTATATAGGCAATGTTCAGAGCAAAGAGAACATTCATTCGTCACTGCAGGAGTAAGTAATGCTTATGAAAAAAAAATTTAAGTCAAGTGACTACTTACTATGTAAACACTGACTGGATTTCAACACATCAAAAGCTATTAAAAGGAATCCAACCTCCCAGTTATTCCCTGCATCGAAGAAAAGCCCTGTTCTATATTCTCATCCTTGTTTTCATATTAGATGCAAAAGAATAAAAAGCTGAGGATTTCTTCTTAACTGTTTTGCCTTGTGAGACAACCAAAAAGTAAAAAACCAATAACATCTACTATTTTTTAGTGCAGGCTCAGAAGATGATATGCAGTTATATATATTTATTCCACAAATGACACTTGCTATCTTTTTCCCTTGAGGCCACAAACACGACACAGTATTTCCCTCATAGAAACACATTCCTTAAAAATTTTAGCTGGACATTTTGTTTTCTCTTTTTTTTACCACCTCTCGGATTTTAATGGATTAGAGTTGAAAAGTCAACACTTAAAAATAAAGTATGGTTTGGAAATGGTTATCTGTGAATATGAGTTCATTATTCCCCTTTGACAACTGCAAGTAAAGTCAAGAAAATATGTTCTGTCCATGTTTGACATAAAGAAATATTTTCCAGATGACCTGGAGATTATGGACTTTCTGGAAAAGCAATTTCATTGTAAATGAAGGCATACGTACACATCCGTAGGCATTCCCCAATCTGTAAATGGTTCCACTCCCAAATAGTTTGTTTATAAGATTCTTCTAAAACTCGAAGTTTGTGTGTATGAGTGTGTGTATGTGTGCACGCACATATGCAGAGAGAGAAAGAGAGACAGGGACAGAGGGAAATAATGTGGATATTCTCCCAGAGGAAGGAGTTCTCCATCTCATTTTCAACTATTCAACAATTTTTAACCAGCTTTTCAACTACCCTTCTGCAGCTCCAGCTACTGTTCCAAGGGCAGGCAGCAACAGCAGCAAACAGGAGCTTGTTAAAACTGAAAAATCCCAGGCTCCACCCAGACCCTACTGCAACAAAATTTGCATATTATAAGATCCCAGGTGGTTCCAACATACATAAGGTCTAAGAAGCACTGGCCTAGACCTCCCAACCCCAAAGTCTCCCAACCCAAGTACTTCATTCACCTCAGTCCTTCCAACACTAAATGCCATCTACAACTGCTGAGAAACCATTCCTCAACTCACACACACAAGCCTCTCCCCAACCACCCCGCCCCCCACCAACCTCTGCCCCACGATTCCTACAGTGCTGACTGCATCAGCTTCCACTAGTCACCCAAGCAGAGACTGGAGGCTGTCTTATATGTCTTGTGCTCCAGGACGCAGTCTGTGTTGCTCTCCATTATGACCTAGCACCCAGCGACTGCTCAGAACTTAATGAGTATCTATTGAATGAAGAAAACTAGTAACCATGCAGATATGCCCCTGCGTCCCTCCCCTGTATCCACACTGCTAGAGTCTCTTTTTTTTTATATGAGCAATCATCTGATTTATAAAAAGATGCAACAATATTTAAATGATACAAAATATCAATTTCAAAACATCAAAAAGTGGGTGTATTTAACCATAGTCAGCTCATAACAGAGCAAATGGGTAAGAAGAATAATTCATGCTACAGCATATTGCTAACATGAACTGGCAACAGAAAAAGTTGGTAAAGGAAGGCAGAGGAACTCTATCTTCTAAGAATTAAAACCGAGGGGCTCCATAATCATCTGGCATCCGCTCAATGTTGTACCTATGGTTAGAAATGTACATGATGGGGGGCGCCTGGGTGGCTCAGTCATTAAGCGTCTGCCTTCGGCTCGGGTCATGATCCCAGCGTCCTGGGATCAAGCCCCGCATCGGGCTCCCTGCTCGGCGGGGAGCCTGCTTCTCCTTCTCCCACTCCCCCTGCTTGTGTTCCCTCTCTCGCTGTGTCTCTCTCTGTCAAATAAATAAAATCTTAAAAAAAAAAAAAAAAAAAAAAAGAAATGTACATGATGGGAACTCCAGGGATCTTCCGGATCCTTTGTTTAAGGTCCCGGTCAACTGTGGCCACAATGTAACACTTGTGCTGAGTTACTCTCTGTACTAACCAGTCATCTGCATAGGTTTCTTTGTGTGTGCATGGTAATCGTTCAAATCTTGGATCCTTGGCAATCCTTAGAGCCACTCGATACTTTTGCCCCAGTTTCTCAATTTCAGCCATCACACAGTCAGTTATACAAGGGATACACTTGGCATACGGACAGTCCATCATTGACTGTACTAAGTCAAGTTTCGCTTTAATGGAAAAGTTGATAAAGTTGGTATCAACCAGGATGTGGTAAGGTGGGCCCAGCTGTGTGTTATATTGTAAGAATAAGCAGGAAGGATGTTGGGGGACTTCTCTTTCCTTGAGTGCACTAGGATCTTTCTTTTCTTTCTTTTTAGGTTTTAATCTGTCCTTCTCTTTAAGCCTCTGATCTCGGAGACTAAGCATTCGCTTCATGGTCGCATACTTTCTTGCTTTCTTTTGCTTCCCCATGTTCACGCCATGCTCTTGTTTCTTCCGGAATCACCCCATGCTGCTAGAGTCTCTTAATGAGTCTCTCAGGCTGATTCCTTCTCCTATCAGTACAGAAGTTTGGTTTTCATGAAATACAAATACTGACTTGTGACTCACAATCAGTATTTGTGTTTCACTCAAATAAAATGAATGCATCATACATTACCACTACCTTGATATTTCCAAAACACATTATCAGATGATCCTCTTCCACTCACACTCTCCATAATGCTTTAAAACTGTGATCTCCCACAGAGGAAAAAGCAAAGTCCAGTGCCTGAGGATGGCCACTTCCTATTCCTAAGTGCTACCTGTCCCACTCCTCTGCCCCAACCACATCTCATGTTACACCTTTACTGAAGTATAAGCCACTCCTTGTTCCCATCTGCATTCTCAACTCCTCAAATCAAGTTGGATTATATTGAATCCTTATTGCCTGTAAGTACAAAGCAATGTATTGGGTTTGCACTTCTGAAAAGCTGTATTAGGGCTTCAAAATAACAAAATTAATCATGAAAATTTAAAATATACACCAATACATTTTCATAAACAATCATGGGATATGGAAATCAAATACCTAATAGGAAAACTACCTCCTAATTTTACTGGGGGGGGTGTATTTCTGCATGAGCTAACCGACTGAAAAGTCTTAATATACAAATCCAAATAAACTAAGGCTGAAGATACCTTATCAGTTTCTAGTGTGTTCCTAAGGGTTGGCATTTTTCGTTTCTTCAAAGATCATTCTAGGTCTTTCAAAATATAGACACAGGTCTACAAAACTCTAATTGCCCATTTGCTGTGCATGAATCCTTGCAATATTTTTCTCCAGGTAAACACTGCGAAGAGGCAGGTTCCATGCAGGCTTCAGTTGAATCTTAAAAGTAAATACCACTTTTGGTTCTTAGGACTGGGGTCTCAAAAAAAGCATAAAACAGGGAGCCACCACTCAAGCTGAATAAATTGGGAGTGCTTAAACAGGTAGTTCGAAAACCCAAATCTCATACCATTTTCACATCTCCATGCCCTAGAATGCATTACACACCTAAGCCCCCACATGGAGCATGTACATCCTCCATCACTAAATCACCCTAACCCAGCCCAACTGTAGCACTTTTGTAAAGGCTTTCTTAACTTATCCCCAAAGTTAAAGACTTTTAGCACAGTTCCAGTTAAACAAGTTATCTATATGTCTATCTCCTACTAAATTCTAAAGCCCTCAGTTGGGTGCAGTATTCATGTCTTCCCCATCTTTTTTTCTCAAATACTTAGCATGGTGCCTCATGCTGAATAAACAAACCTCTAATGTAGGTAAAATACCATTAAGAGCCACAAGTTGAAGATCTGCAACTTTCTAAGCCCTAAGTGTTCTGATTTTTTTAAAGATATATTTACTTATTTGAGAGAGAGAGAGAGAACGGGGTGGAGAGGGGGAGCAGAGGGAGGGGGAGAAAGAGAATCTCAAGCAGACTCCCCGCTGAGCACAGAGCCTGATGGACTCGATCTCACAACCCTGAGATCATGATCTGAGCCAAAAACAAGTGCTGGACGCTTAACTGACTAAGCCACCCACGTGCCCCCTAAGTGTTCTGATTTAAAGTCAAGATCTGAAACTTTCTGGGACCTGAGATCAACCCCAGTGAACCACAAGCTGGATGCAAAATGGGACTTGGACTTGGAGGACAGGTGGAAACTGGCAACTGAGTCATGCATATGCATGGCAGCACAATGCAAAAGCTCATACAACAATCAGGTGGAGGAAGGATGGCAAAGGAGAAAGGAAAAGTGAATGGGAAAATGGCAGCCCAGACCATTCTAATGAGCAGTCCTTGGTAAGATAAGTGTCGAGAAGTTATTATTATATATATGTTTATATACAATATAATATATATATATATATAACTTCACATACACACATACCACATATTTTGTCTATTATGTAATAAATTTGTCCACATATGATATAATGCTATCATACATCTCTTAAGTATATAACGGTCATCATAACAGAAATCTTAATAAGGCAACTATTGATGAGTTGGCTACTAAGAAATTTATATTGCAAAATGAACTTAATATATATAAACTGATACAAAAGTGGCATAAAAATATATGTAATAATAGTCACAGAAACCGATAGAAAATATGGAGCAATCATTCGTACTGCTGGACCAGTATTTAAGATGTAGCCAATTCCAGTGCAAAGAAAATGGAAGCTCATCACACAACATCAAGCCTCACAGAGCACAGCAGTGCCACTCAGACTTAACTGCCAGAGCCTAATGAGAGATGCAGAAGTATCAAGTGTAAGAGTTCGAAATTTTCATAACAAGTTGACATTTTCCTATCTATTGAATCTAATAATAATGAACTTGTTTTGTTTTATAATTAAATTTTAGAAAATAATTTTATCATATTTTACGAAAGAATCAGTCTGCAATGGATTGGAAAAAGGAGGAAGAGGGGCAAGAGGAAGAGGAAGACTAGAAGGAGGACTGATCCTTCCCCACCCAGAGTTTGAGAAGCACTGCTCTTCTACCCCACCAGAAGCCCGTCCAGTTAGTGGCTAATACTGGTCTCACACTAGATGGGGAAATGAGCTGACAATTCCAGATACAGGATCAGAGACAACTTGGATTTGGTTATTTAAGCTGCTCATAGACTTGGAGCACTCGGGGCAGTGCTTTAGTGAGGCAACTTCTTTTATTTATTAGAGGAATGTATTTGGCACTATTTTCTAGGAGGAGATGAAAATGTCCCTGTTTTAAGAAAAATATTATTTTTGGATGGATTTAGAATAAATACTTTCTAGCATCCATTTCAACTCTAAAAATCTCTGATTCTATTACTGGCTTAATGCTGAAAAATGTGCTAACCTGCAGCACGAAAAATAGTTAATTTGACAATGGAATCAAAAAAAGGAGTACTCAGTTTAACTTATAATCTGTACTGTATACAACACGATATAAGATTGGAGCCTTCAGTTCAAAAAATTATAGAGGAAGGCATTACCTAGGAAAGTGAAATCATTGCTTTACTTGTGGAATAGAAAGAAGGAAGGAAGGAAGGAAAGAAGGAAGGAAGGGAGGAAGGAAGGAAGGAAGGGAGGAAGGAAGGAAAGGAGGGAGGAAGGAAGGAAAGGAGGGAGGGAATGAGGGAGGCCATGTGATTTGCTTCAAGGGATGAGACACACAATTAATAATGTGAACTGCTAGTGACAAATTGGACTGTGAGAAGTTTGAAGTTTTATTTGAATGAAACACCCATCATTAAAGATGGGAAACTAGCAAACTAAAGTGATGTGATTCTGAGTAAGTGAGAGAATGGGATTCAGCATTTTAGCTGCTTTAGCTGGGGTGACCTCATCATAGTTTTAAATAGACTGTCCATTATAAGCATAAATTATCACCCCATGAAACTTTTGATAGGCTGGATACTGACCTGGAAATTAACAGTCAAGCATACTGCAGAAAAAAAATTTATAAATGAATCTTTTTGCTTATAACCAGCATGGTGTTGATTAGAGAAAAAAAAAGCAAAACCATGGCAATTCTTTAAATTGCTATTGTTAAAATAGAATTAGCTTAATTAGTAATGAGAGATACAAAGCTTCACCTGTCCTAGAAATCACTCCCTCCTATGCTATAAAGATTTGGTGAGTAATTCTTATTGGTAAGATAACAGTAGCTGAATAGGGAAGAAGGTTCTGGAATTTGGCTTTCCTATTTAATAAAATACTCCTCAATGAATTGCTCTATCAAAAAACACTTAAAACAAACAAACAAACAAACAAACAAGCAACTCTGGTATGTTGCCCAAAGTGAATCCAGTGGTTTTTCTTCCTAAACCATCACATGTCACCAAAAATATGTCATCAAGTTTGGGTATATGTATGTCCTTCTAGAAATACTTTTCCAATATGGTTATTATTTGTCTCAATATCCTCATTTAAACTATATCTTTTAGTCCATATATTTAGTACTACTTAATATTCTGAAATATCTACAGCAACAAAATAACATGTTACTGTCAAAATAACCTGACTCCAACAGTTTATTAATATTATTTATTGTTCTCTTGTGAATTAAATCCCTTTCTTTTGACAAGTGATTTTTTAATAGACAGCTAAATTCAAAAAAGTTTATGTATTTAAAGGAATCATTTTAAAATGTAGTTAAAACAGGGGTGCCTGGGTGGCTCAGTCGGTTAAACATCTGACTCTTGATTTCGGCTCAGGTCATGATCTCTTGGTCTGAGATCAAGCCCTGCATGGCACTCCACACCCATCATGGAGTCTCCTGGGGATTCTCTCTCTCTCCCTCTGACGCCCACCCCCCACTCTCTAAAATAAATAAAATCCTTAAAAAATAAATAAAATAAAACATAGTTAAAAACTAAAAAAAAATGTACTTAAAAAACTATGGCAATTTATTCTTTAGTGAGAGGAAAGAAAGGAGTCAATTTTTCTGGAACACACATATATAACCACTTTTTGTTAAGGTACTGGGCAATATTTACACTATGATGAGTACATATATTTTCTCTTATGAGTCAAATAGTACACTGTGACATATCCTTTTTTGTAAAACTTTGTATTTTTCCTAGATTTAATTGTTGCCTCTCTTTTTCCCTCTGCTTAGACTCTTCCCAAACTCTCCCCATTAAAACAACTTAAAATACAGGTTTTCCTATGATCAAAGTTATCCGGTAATCCATATCCCGGAGCCCTCAATTCTCCTGCTCCAATTTGGGTTGGTTGATCACAGACCTGTCAAATAACTATTGTCCTGTGATTTTCCTTCACTACTTCTAATTTCCATATTGCTGCAGGAGCATCCAGTGTCACTTGGTCTTAAATTCTTTGTGCACCACAAAGGATTTATTTTTCTCACTTAAAGTCCATTAGGATCTGGTCTTCATGCCTAGAGTTGTGAAATTTCATAATGATGTTCTTGGCTCTTTTTCAATAATTTCGTTATGAACTGAATGTAGAAGCTTGTGTCCTTCAGTTCTGGGACAAATTTTTTTTTTAAATTACTTTGAAAATGTCTTTTTTCTTTTGTTTATGCTGCACTTTTAATGAAAACACTATCAGTTGGATATTATGCGGTCTGCTTGTTATATTTTCTAGGACATTTCCTTAATGGTCAGACATTTCTATTGATTAATTTTATTCTTTCGATTTTTAAAATATCATGAGGTCGTTCTTATTTCTTCAATTGTTTTGATTGTAATAGCATTACATTCTTTCCCATAGAGGCAATGTCTTCTCTTATTTCTCTAAGTTACTTTCATTTTTTGTTGAGTCCTCTTTTCTGCTCCTGAACTATTAATTTAGCTTCTCCAAACTCCTTCTGGTAGTTCTTTCTTCTTGCTGTAGACCGTTTCGTTCTTTTTGTGTGTACTCCAAATACATGGTGATCCTTGGCTTTATTCAAGAGAAAGTAAAATAATGCCTGGGAATCCTATGCAGCTTATCAACAAATGGATTTATTTCACTGCTCAAGGTGAGCAAGCAGAGACTTGATCCTTCAAATATCAAAGATCTGGAGATCTCTTCTGTAGAACCAGTTTCTTCAGAAAATAAGCTTTCTCTAATCTCCTGTTTGAGAGTTACAGGCCTGTGTACCAATGCTCTTGGAGATAGATGGCAGGAGAGAGCTACAGCTCTCACTGTTAATCACAGAGACTTTACCTTTAGCTGTGCATGGTGTTCCCATTTTAGAATCACCCTAACTCAATGTATCCATGGAATAAATCACATCCCTGAAGAAGTAGGGGCACTCTAGTAATCAGTTGTCTGCTCATACAGGGGAAGAGGATATGGGGAGGTACAGCATATCTTGTTCAGACTTTCACAAAACTCCCTGTTTTTGCCCCATATTTCACTCCCAACTTCCGCAGTATCTACTATTGCCAATTCCTGTCTTTTCCAAGCTTCCTCCTTGTTGGCACCTCCCTCTGTAAGCACCAAGTATTCAACTGTTTCTGCTCTAGTAATCCCTCCTTCCAATTTATATTACCCAGAAATTCACAACATTTCCAATCTATTATCTCCCCCTCAAATTCTCTTTGTTCATGTTTCTTTTTTTTTTTTTTAAAGATTTTATTTATTTATTTGAGACAGAGAGTGAGAGAGAGAGAGCATGAGAGGGGGGAGGGTCAGAGGGAGAAGCAGACTCCCCGCCGAGCAGGGAGCCCGATGCGGGACTCGATGCAGGACTCGATGCGGGACTCGATGGGGGACTCGATCCCGGGACTCCAGGATCATGACCTGAGCCGAAGGCAGTCGCTTAACCAACTGAGCCACCCAGGCGCCCTCTTTGTTCATGTTTCTATCCTTTGTGTTCCTTTGATTTCAGCGAGGTGTTCAGAAGGGAGTATAGGCAAATACATTTACTCAAGTTGCCATGTTTAACTGTAATCTCAAGATCTTTCTTCTCTCAGAAAATATGCTACTCCTAATATAATCAAGTTATCTGAATTTTATTACAGAAAAGAATCACACAGTCCTACTTTTCATTCACCTTCTTGATTTAAGATAAGAATTTGCTATTTTTCTTTGCAGGAGGTGGTCCATCAGCATCAAGCAACAAAAGCCAACAAACAAAATCTGGCACATATTTATGAACAATTTAACTACCTAGAATGATTCTTAAAATTTCCTTAGTTATGGGGGAGGGAAGGAAGCCTGAAATGACCACTCTCATCTATGTGTCTATTTTTACCATTCAAGAGACCAAAATTATCAGTCATGTACAAAATACAGACTGCTATTCCATCTCCTTGGCATCCATCAGAAATTTCCCAGCTAGTCTTTCCTTGTAGAATGACAATGCCGCATAATAACAGCTGAACTCACTGGAGGAAAGGCATGTATGATGGGACAAGAGGACATGACTTGACAAAAAGCATTACGAGTAAGTGGCTTCCCTTGCCATCTATCATTCTTCCTGCATCCTCCACACTGGCATAAAGAAATCTCTTAACATGTGCTGAAACAGCAGATGGGTTTATCATAACATAGTAACAGCCAAAGAAAAGTCCAAAATGAAAAGACTGACTTTATAACAAAAAGAAATATTTGATGTTGGATTTCAATCAAGGTTTGAGCCTACTCCATGCATTTCACTCTCCACTGGTAATTTTAATAAAACCAATTGAGAATTCACCATGATCCAGTCAGTTTCCTGTTAAAATAAATAAAAAAGAAAATATGGGGCCACAGACAGCTAGCACTGATTCTGCAGAGACTTGTCTTCCTTCAAATTAAAAGCTTTCACAAATCCAACTCAAAAAACAAAAGAAAAACAAAACAGAAAAGCATGCCTCTCATAAAACACAGGGTCTGGGATGACCAAACAAGAAAGGGTGTGAGGTTAACATTGACCACAAACATACTGTGAGTTCAAAGCATGCCCTAGTTATCAAAAAAGTTAAGGCAACCTTGAATAGCTTACAGCAACGTTGAGAAGCATAAGAGGTCCCCAGCTAATTAAAGCTATTTATAAAGATTTACAAAAAAAATCAAGATACCCAATGAGATTGCCAAATATTTTTAATTATAATGGATACTTAGGCAGTGTTAAATGACTTACTATGTGTGATTTCTGATTTTAATGGAAAAAATGCTAATAAAAGGACTGTTGAAACGTGAATCTGATTTCTAAAAGCAGGACCACATATAAACCATCCCATGAATATGTTAAAAGTCAGCCAATTTTTAATAACAGGAAGGGTAAAAACAGGGACCACCTCTCTCATTACATTTCTAAACCTCCCCTAACATTTATAATACAGGTCTACATACTTGGAAATGCTGTCAAAATTGCCTTGTTAATGAGAATGGCTCAAAGTACTAACATAGCTTGCTCCTCAAATGTAGATCAGATAATGAGAGCTTAAGCACTTAGTGCATACGCTGTAGAAATTAAAAATGAAAGCAAGGTATGACACCTTCTCAGAACAGTAAAGTACATTAAAGTATATGCTGAGCAATGAAACAAACATTGAAGCCATGAGTTCCTAATCACAGAATAAGATTTTGATTTATTGATTTTGAGGAAAAGGCTTATAACTCTGATTTAACAAAGAAAAACATTTTAGTAGAATGCCAATCTTAAAGAGATGTTCAACAATTAAATATTTGTAGGTGCCAAGCATGTAATAAGGGCTAAATAGATGGTTCTTTCATATTAATTATTATTTAGTGGTTGCTAAAGAAATCTTTTATTTAAATGTTGCTGTTGTCCAATGAAGACAAAAGTTTAGATATGGAGTAGAATCAAGCTGGGTTTTTTTTCCCCTCTATGCTCTAGGGCATGTTTTTACATTATCCCTCACAGCAATCATCCCCCTACACTGTAATTTGTTTATATGTCCTCTTGCAACACCTGATCATGAGCCCTTTGAGATCAAGGATATATTAGATCTCGTTGTGTCTCAAGCACTAGGCTGGGCCTACGAAAGGTACACTGTGAATGAATAATGACAGGAGCCCATACATTAGGCAACCCAGGCATGAATGCAGATTTTATTTCTATATTCGGACAATGGACTTAGCTAAAGCCCCTTCTTTGGTAATGGTCTAGGGCGTGAATAAAAAAAATAGTTTCCCACTCAAGTAATAATTTTAATTGGGGACTGCAGCCTGGAGCATTGTGTTAAAAAGGATTCTAATAATGAATTTAGGTATAGTAGCAAGGGTTGCAATGTGCTAGAGATGCAGAAAGAGAGTAAACCAAGTATATTCAACATTACAAGCCTAGGTTTAAAAAGTTGATGGTCTTAAGTATGTAAAAACGGATGTCCTTGTGAAAAGACATCATTGGAAGGGGCGCCTGGGTGGCTCAGTCGTTAAGCGTCTGCCTTTGGCTCAGGTCATGATCCCAGGGTCCTGGGATCGAGCCCCGCTTCGGGCTCCCTGCTCGGCGGGAAGCCTGCTTCTCCCTCTCCCACTCCCCCTGTTTGTGTTCCTGCTCTCGCTATTCTGTCAAATAAATAAATAAAATCTTTAAAAAAAAAAAAAAGACATCATTGGAATTGCTTTGGTCGGGAACAGGACGCTATGAATGCTATTAATTTCTTTTTTTTTTTAATGTGTAAATACATCAGATAGAGGACCAGGCAAAAGCACTTTGTGCGAATATACCACTCACACATGTCATCAACAAGTGTCTGCAATAAAAGTAGTAAACACAGAGAGAGAGGAGAGAGAGACTCTCAAATCCCTCAAACATTAGTTGGTAATGATTGATTATATAAATGGTGAAAATAAATGAAGGACAAATACTTCCTCAAGTAAATATTCTAATTACCTATTATAAAAGAAAATGCATTTTTTTAAAGATTTTATTTATTTTTGACAGAGAGAGAGAGAGCACAAGCAGGGGGAGCAGCAGAGGGAGAGGGAGAAGCAGGCTCCCCGCTGAGCAGAGAGCCCGATGTGGGGCTCAATCCCAGGAGACCCTTAAAGAGATGTTCAACAATTAAATATTTGTAGGTGCCAAGCATGTAATAAGGGGTAAATAGACCCTTAACCGTCTGAGCCACCCAGGTGCCCCACATTTTTAAAATTCCTAACTGCCTATTTTGGGTATATTTCTGGTGAAATAGTGTTGAATTCTATAAAAGAATATTGATATATAATGGTTAACTGAAATTTCTAAAAATGAATAATTTACTTGTCAAATGTTACTGAGAAAATATAATCACTAATTAAATGATTTAACATGTATAGCCTTATCTGTTAATTGGTGATGATTTTAATTTTCAATAGCTAACAATTTACTAATTTTAAAAGCAAAATAAATAATAAACACAATTGCACTGGGACGATTAAAAGCATTTTATGGGGCTACAGGGAATACAGGAATGTATGGGAATACAGGAATTCCTCTTCCAGGAATACATTTTATCATCTCCTTGGAAAAGAGACTATAATTGAAGTTATGACAATTCACAATATCACCATACTCATTTCTGATGGCAAGAAAAAAATTACACTCCAGAAAATTTTGACCAAAATTATACTGATAATAAACTGCATAGCTCTTTTTTAAACAAGCAAAAACTAAAATTATTGCTTTAAGCATATATAATATTTTAAGATTTGGCTATCAAACAACTTTTTTTTTAAAAAAAGGACATAAATAAAGAAGTCCCCTCCCTCTCATGACCCCTAAAAATAACCAGCAAACAAAGGTACCTTAATCATCCTACACACTGACAATATGCTGGTTTTCAACTTTTAGTTCTAATTTTTTCAAACTCTCCCTTCCCTCTTGCTAACTGCCACTGCACATGAGTCTACGTTCTCATAAACCTCAGACCCAAGTTACCCAAAACAACAATTTGGCCATGTAATTCTTTGGCTTTATAATCTACTTACATGGCATGATTCACTGAATTGCGTCATTACCAGCTTCCTCATTTCTTAGTATACATATACACACTCTTCCTTTTTTCCCATCTAATCAGGTCCAAATTGCTGCATTGCACTCCACCATCTTGTGTGATCTGGAACAGTCATGCCCATGGTCTAATTCTCTCAAACCAAAGACAAAATAGATAGCCTCCATTAAATGCTCCCATTTATACACCGGGGAATGAAAAACACAAGAATGCCATGTGGGAACTCTAAGATAGTAAGTTTATACCCCAGGCCATGTGTTCTTAATCCTTAACTCCACCATGTTTCACCCTTCCTACTCATGAACTGCTAAAATCTGTTTACTGGAAGAGGGTGGGTTCAGGTGCTTAACTAATATGATCACTTGGATTCTGGATTTGTTTTCCAGACCAGTCTCACCTACAATGGCTAGGTTAAAAAGCATATATCACCTGTTTATTTGACTGTTTACATTGTGTTTTTTTCAAAGAATAAAATAAATCATTGGGTGAAAAATTAAGCCAAAAAAAGAGAAAAATCATTCTCCTATGCAATTCAGCTTACCTACAAGCTTTCTTTGTTCATCTCTGATGACATTAGAACTCACTGCAAAAAGACATTTTAGAGCAAAGAAAACCAGAATAGAATTCTCTTGACAACTCAGAGAATGGTTCTGATTCCTCTAATTGCATCAAACTTACAACTGGAAAAATAATCAAGAACAATCTGAAGATGAGCATGGAAGTCACACTTATAAAGTAATACTAGGCATGCCTTAGAAAGAATGAAGTATGTGCCAATACAGAAAAATCCCCACTATACAGTGTTTGTGAGACAGCAATTTGGAGAACAGTAAATGTATAATCCCCTCATTTATATAATTCTTAGAGAATAGAATTCTGTTACAGGTATGAACAGAAAAGAAAGGGTAAACACAAGATACTATTTACATGGGTTACACTGGAGTGGATTAAAAACTCCTGTTCCCACACAGAAATGCCTTAACATGGAGTAAGAGCATGTTGTACAAAAAGCACAGAAATGCTCAAAAGCCACACTGCTGGTCAGCTCAAGTGCTTTCTGTTATGCTCACACTTTAACATGATCTTTCATATTCCAGCCAAATGTTGAGAAACTGATGGAAAACATTCCCATCTTATTTCAAAAGAAAGTGTACAACTTGGCTAGCTGTTCGACATTCAAATAATGGATTGGTTTTACTTATCCAGGGAGAAGAAACACTACTTCATTTCTACAGTTTCAAGCCTGAAAGGTTTTATTGGTTCTTAGTTTTTGTTTGGTTGTTGGATTTGGGTTGTTTTTACTCTTGGGCTGTGTCAAACAAATGATCCTAGAAGCTACTATGTCAAAAATACAACAGCAAAGCATCTAACATAATGAGTATAGGGAAATTACAGAATTATACTTACTTAGATCTAAAAAAGGATCTCTGAAACAGAGTTAACATGTGCTGACCATGGCAGGTTGGAGTCCTAACTTCATTACCTAGAACACATTGCTTCTCTATTACATATGAAAATGGTTATGTCTCTAATATCTCTTCCATTATCACCGAATGCCATCATAGACTAAATTACATTATTAACTGCATGCCAAAAATGGCTTCAGCACGATTTTTAGAGCCAAATAGGATATCGTTAAAATCAAATCATCCACTGGTGGGGCGAATCTTCTTGGGCACATCAGGTTTCCGAGAAGGCAAAGTTGTACACCAGCCTGTGGAACCACTGTTGAGTTCCTATTTTAAGCGAGCTAAAGATTTCAAGGTGCTCAACTAAATAAATTATCCTTCATTTAATTGACCATGCTATTCACAATGAACACCTCCTTAGTAAATGGCTCAGTATAGGGATATTGACTTGAGAACTTAAAGCAGGTTATCAAAGGCAAAAAGGAAATTGTTATCAAATGATGGAAGAACACTGCAAGCTCGTCCCAGTAATCACTAGGCTGTGTGAAACTATGTTGTCTTTGTAAAAAAGATAAAGAACATAGGACACAGATTAATAAGCTATAGAATAAATAATATAGAATATAGAATAAATAAGCTATTGGATTATAAAATAATAACAATAATATAATAACAATAATGTAAGTAAGCCACTGGTACTTAATCAGTTTTGGTCTTTCTTGCTTAGTTAAAAACTCAAAATGGAGAGCACATGGGTGGATCAGTTGGTTGAGTGACCGATTCTTGGTTTTGGCTCAGGTCACAATCTCAGGGCTGAGAGATCTAGCCCTGCATCAGGCTTCACGCTCAGCACAGAGTCTGCTGGAGATTCTCTCCCTCTGCCCCTTGCCCCACTCTCTCTCTCTCTCTCAAATAAATAAATAATCTTTTAAAAAAAAACTCAAAATAGGAAGTAAGAGGTGTGTATATACAATTCACAGTGCCAAAGGAAACAGACATGGAAATAAGACCTTCAGCCACACATCACATAAGCAGGGATGTGAGCATACCCTGTCCCTGGGATCTATTGACACTTAGAAACAAATAAGGAGGATATATGCTGAAAAATGAAAAAGTGTAAAAAAAAAAAAAAAAAAACTACTTCAACAAAAGAAAAGAACTGAAACCTACCAGAGGTTAAAAGTGACTGTTTTCAAGAAACTCTGCAACTGGAGAAGGAAAAAAAGAAAGTTATTTGGTTTGATAATGCTTTCGGAAGTACTGCCAATTTCATATAAGACAGATGTGAAGTGATGATACAATTAGGGTGCTTAGGTATCTTCTTCAAAGCCAAAGTAACTTTCTGAATGAATTATTTATAACTCACATACTATTGGCAAGTATTCCACATAACTTTCTTCCAGCCTTCTATTAAAGGGTACCCATTTTCTCCTTGGCTTCTCTCTCTTTTTCACTCCTGAATCTCAGAGGCTAAAAATCACTCTTCTATCTGCCCACCCCAAAGACCTTCCTGCCCGGGGAACCTGGAACCTTCGACAGTTTACAGACATCCAGCTGAGAATTTTGTAAGGGCACAGTCTCAGCCTGTTCCTGAACCAGGAGTTTGTATCCAGTTTGGATTCTGTCACGATCCTATCACCACCTTGTTAACAATCCCGGTTAGACTACAGTCCAGACA
>NC_138371.1:160691850-160741595 GCF_054177405.1 Leptonychotes weddellii | reverse complement strand
GGTGATCCTATTTTTGCTCACTGTGATGGTTAACTTTACCTATCACTTGACTAGGTAGGCTAAGGGATCCCCAGATAGCCAGTAACACATTGTTTCTGGGTGTGTCTGTAAGGATGTTTCTGGAGGGGATTAGCATTTGAATCAGTAGACTGAGTAAAGAGGCTTGCCCTCTTCCAACATGGGAGCACATCATCCAATTTGCTGAGAGCCCAAATAGAACAAAAAGGCAGAGGAAAGGCAACTTCCCCATTTCCCTTCTTGAGTTGAGACATCCATCTTCCCCTGCCTGTCCTCAGACATCAGAGCTCCCCACTCTCGGACCTTCAGACTCAGAGACTTAAAATCAGTTCTCAGACCCTTGGATTTGGACGAAATGGCACCACTGGGTCTCCCCCTTGCAGATGGCTGATTGTGGAACTTCTCAGTCTCCATAACCACATGAGCCAATTCCTATAATAAATCCATCTTCAGGGCATCAGGGTGGCTCAGTTGGTTAAGCGACTGCCTTCAGCTCAGGTCATGATCCTGGAGCCCCTCGAGTCCCACATCGGGCTCCCTGCTCAGTGGGGAGTCTGCTTCTCCCTCTGACCCTACACCCCCCCCATGCTCTCTCACTCTCTCTCTCAAATAAATAAGTAAAATCTTTAAAAAAATAAATCCATCTTCATATATATTTTTTCTTCTTGTTTTCTGTTTGTCCGGAGAACTCTAATCCACCTGCCCCATTCATATGGACCTTCATCGGCAGATGTCTCAATAATAAAGGAAAGTTCAAAACCCACAGAGTAGGGGAAGTAATGCAGAAAGGAGTAGGGAAAAGATGAAGCCTGGAGGAGCTCCTGGACTGGAAGAACAACTGGCTGCAGTGTTTCTTGTACGGTTCTGCAGCTGCACCTCTCTCCCAAGCATTTAAGGACATAGCTGAGAAGAAGGAAGGTGTACTTTCAAGGTGGTCGCAGATGGTATCCAAGCAGAGGCCGAAGACTATTCACAAGGAAGACAGAAGTAGGGATTCGGACATCTCCATTTCCGTAACACTGTGCAAAATATTTATTCACGATGGCAACTGGTCAAGTCAGTCTTCCTAGGAATCTAAGGTGGTATCGTCAACTTTCACAGCTAGTTCACAAACAAACAACCCTTCTCACAATGTACTCTACGGCTCCAATGACCATAACATTCTTCACCCAAACCAGGTCACTTTTGATACTGCAGCTGGATGTTTTTTAATAAATATGGTGCAACAAGTATAAATCAGGGCTGTTCCAGGGAAAGCTGGACCTGTGTTTACCATATCTACGTTGGAATTTATGTCTAAGTAAGAACCACCAAAGAACAGTAGTATTACTAAATAAATAAAATCCCCACATGACTGCCTAACCATTCAGGACTTTTTTCTTATGTATTTATTTTAAAAATTAAAAACCCCAAATTATGGCATCATGAAAATAATCATAGCTTACTACATTCCTGTATATTTCTCCCAAGTTATATATTTTCTGTATGACTATGTTTATACTAAAGTATATATATTTCAAATTGCCTATACCAATTATAGTTTAAAATAAAAGTCATATTATTAAAGGATTCATTAATTTAGAAAAATACATATATAAATATATCATATTGCATACTATAATATATTATGTTAACAGAGTGGTTTCAAAGTGATTTGATATATGTAATCTTATTAAAATCAGTCCTCCAAAAAGGAAAACAAGCATGAAGGGGTATATTCATACCAACCAAAAAAATAGCAATATCATGAATTACCCTTATGTTTGTATTTCAAATCTAACGGTGAAATGGCTGTTCTTAAAGTCATTCTTTATGGAAAACAGAGATATTTACATATTAAAATTCTGGCTCTATGATTTTTAAAAAGTCACAATTTATAACATTCAGACCCTTTAAAAGTTTTTTCAAAAAGCACAGTGTTTACGTTGTAAATAAGAATTACTTGTATATAATTTGTCTATAAACTGCATAGTCTTCTGAAAAGAAATTAAGACCTCTTTGAAAGGAGGAAAATACCTGAATCCGTCCATTGTGCCAGTATCATACTTTGCTCACAATAGTACCTAATTAATAAAAGCTCATTAAATCAAACACCAGATGAATGAATGAATGAACCAGCAATCTCTCACGGCAGAGTGTTTAGGAAGATAACTGCTCGGTGATTATCAGTATTCCCAGTGGAAATGCTTCTAGAACAGAGTATTGCAATTCACCTTCCTTATATTTCTTAGCCACATATCATAAAGAAACATTCAGATTATAAATTAATTAAGATTATAAGTGGAGTCAAGTCTTATTTATCTGCACCAAAGTTTCAGAAATTAAATTATACATAGCTATGGATTTATTTATTTAAATTTGGTTCAATAACTTCTACCAACATCAGAGGATTTACAGTGAGCAATTACTTCTCAGTCACTGTGGATACAAGGTGTAATTTTTGCCCTCAAGCAACTTTTTTGCCTAACAATAACATTTCTCAGTTAAAATGAGTATTATTATAAAATTTTTCTTACCCAAGCCTCATGACTCTTAATAACTGATCAGGAGGAAAGTTTGGTTTATATCATTTGTATAGCGATTTTTAAAACCATGCTCAATAATACACACAAACCCATTCTGGGTCCACGTGATGCAGCTGAGACAGAGAGAGCCCTTCACACTTCACCTGTGTCTCTTTTCTTGCGCAGGTATAAATGATTTATAATTAGCAAATTTATTATAATGACAATTTTTAAAGTACTCTAAATATTTTAACTTCTCCACTTGCACTTTAAATAACCATTGATTGAACTTCCTATGTGGTTAAGATTACTAAGCAAAGATAAATTTCATCCCACTTCCTATTTGATTCATCATAAAATCTGAATTAGTTGAAGAGCCAGATTATAATATATTAATGTATAATTGTGAGATAACAATGAGAATACATGACCACTTTTGGCAGGCAAGATTTAAGTTGATTAGGCAAACATATGGCTATATTTCTACCCATACCATGAGTTACATTTCTACTACTGTCATAGATATATCTTGTTAAAAATATGTATCTGTCAAATCTTTCTTTTCCTGCAATTCAGAAGGAATAGTTAGGTTAAGTACAAGCAAAATTCTACAACTGGTTACCAAGGGAAGCTAGGATAAGTCTTTCACTGGCAATATTTTAAGACAGAAATAAAAAATAAAAATTCAAAATGATTTATTGAGCTTCTAAGCATCACTGAACTTCTAAGCTTCATTTATTGCTCTTCTAAGCACCATTATAAGCACTGGGGATACAAAGACAGGACATGCCCCCTGCCCTACTGGAACTTAAAGTTTGGTAGGGGACATACATATTTTAAAAAAGAAAAACAAATAGGTACTGTGCAATATATAATGAAAATCTAGTCCAGTACGATCAGAAAGAACAGCTTCTCAAACTCATAGTATGTTTTTAATGTATAACTTCAAAAACGATGGGTGGACTAAATGGCTTGACAAGATTCATTTTAATCCCATGGTTCACTGAATTTAGCTTGAATCTTAAGTAAATTAAATTCTTTTATAATATCAGATAGTTTCACACGACTCCCTAGGAGATAGTATTTATTTAAAGTGAAATCTTAGATCGATCAGTTATATGGAATACCTAACAACTTTATTTCTGATGGCAAGGTATTAAATCTGTTTACTTTTCCTCTTAAATTTAGACTTATACATTCCATCATCCTCTCAGAAATCTTTTCCAAGAAGACAGGTAATCAGATCCATCAAGCAGTTTAATAAAAGATTTTCTGAATATATTCAAGATCTAACTCAACAATGAGGAAAACAAGTTGGTTCTATTTTAATTCTATGTTGGCTAATAAATAGAATTCTCTCACTCCTAACTATCAGAAATTGCTAAGAAAATGTCTAGGAAATAGCAAAACCTTTGAAATTCAGCACTTAAACTTTTTTCCTCAGTCTTCATCACATGCTGAACTCATGACCATTAGGATCCACATTTTAACTTTCTCCCATAAAATAACTATTTTGTTTGATATTTCTGCTCTGTACTCTTTAACAAAAGACATTCAATAAGTATATATCGAAATGTGACTGTCTGATACTCAACTACATTATTCCTTTAAGTTATGTACTATGCACAGCATATTCTGAACCCCATTTGTTAATATTGTAAACATAGCTTGAACTGAATATAACAACCCTCCATTCATTTACATAGGGAAAAAAGCACATTTATGGCTACCTTAATCTTTTGGTAATCTGTAGTTTCTGCTCTTTGGTTTTAATAGTTTACTTTCCAATATAGTTCCGTGCATATGGGATACAGAAAGTTGATTGCTTGATAAGCACATTTAGAAAAATATGAGAAAAAATAAAAACAAATCTGGAAAGTAGATTGCTTGATAAAGTCATTTAGGAAATATGAGAAAACTAAAATCAAATCTGGAGCACTTTTCTGTATGAAATGCGATCTGAAAAGTTTAGAAGAATAGAGTTGTTAAGTCATCCATAACACATCTGTGGGTTCTAACGTAAGACTACGTGACTAGAACAAGAGAAAAGACATATGTAAAAAGGAATAGTCATTTAGGATGAGATAACATTCAAGAAATAAGAAGAGGTGTAATGCTCTCTATCTTCAATAGTGTCTCTGTGGCTCTTTCAAGGGTGGGGGTGGCATGGTTTTGGACATCACAAAGAGAGGGTTTCAGCTCCCTCACTTGTTGTCACTTTGAAAAAATCATGTTAACTTTTCAAAAAGCAGAATAATAATGCCTACCTCACAAGATAGTTAGGAAGGTTAAGTTAAATGAAATACTATTGATGAGTTCACTGACCTATAACGTATACGGTAAGGATTTTATTTTCTGCTCCCTCATCTAAAAGTTTAGGGAGGTGATTAATGCTATAGTCACCCACAGGTTTGCAAACGAAGACTCACTTTGCAGAGGAGGGGCTTCAAGCCCAGAAGGAATAAAGGACTACTTGGCAGAGCATCACAGTTGGCTGGAGAGAGTGCCAGTTTCTTATCCAGACTGTCCTAACAATAACCATGAGTTGTGGTCCCCAAACAACTGCAAGCTGAGATCCCCATCAGATGCTGGCTTGGAGGCCTTATGTGTCTTTGGTCTCAACCCGGGCTGCTCATCAAGATCACCAGAAAAGTTTGATCAAAAATACTGATGCCTAGACCCATGCCAGAGACTCAGATTTAATTGGCCTAGGGTGAAGTCAGATATAGTTTTGTGTTTTGTTTTGTTTTCGTTTTTTGCTTTGTACTTGCTGGCTGGCTGTTTTAAGGTACCCCAGGTGTTTCTCATGGACGGCCACTGTTACGAATGGCTGCTGTAACTGGAATGTAAGTAATCTGAATCCTGTGCCCATCACCTACTCCAACCCCATGATCTCAAACAGGGAGTGGAGACCTAATTCTTTTGCGGGTTTCAAGGACCCAAAGATCAGGAATGGAGGCTGAAGGGTAGAATGAAGGGGGGAGGTGAGAAGTTCTCAGCCTCTACAAACATAAGTTGCCAAAACGGTGGGGGCAGAGCCTCTCTGAAGTGACAAGAACTCCTTCCTTGACAAAACAGGTGTAGTTTGAGTGCTCTTCTAGATTATACCTTGTCTTTGGCTTGCTGAGCCCAATTTAGTAAGAATCACCTACCCATCCTTGATATCTAATCAAGTTCCTCTTAGTAGTTTTCCATTCGCTGACCCCCTCACTCTGCCCATTGGCTCTAAATCACCATCTCTCTTTGCCATATATGGAGTTGAGCTCAGTTCTATAATTAAGTTTCTCTCCCCTACTGCAGTAGCTCTAATAAAATCTGCCTTGCTGTTTTAACAAGTGCCATAATAATTTCCCTTTAACAGTTGTTATATTCTCCAAAACATGGCCATAACTATAGGGAACTCAAATGTTTGGAGAAGTTTAAATATGGAGCCAGGACTTCTCGAATCAGAGAGGGAAGAGAGAAAAGAGGCAAAACCAGTCACATAGGGAAGATTCTAGAGAGATTTTCTAGAAGATATGACAGTAGGGCCCTGTGAAAGCCAGGAAGAATACCTACAGATGAGGCTATCACCTGCCATCTACCAACGGGCAAGCCAGCAGGAATTATTTGAAAACCTTCCACGGGTTGCCATGACTATTCCACACAGGTCCATAACCCTTGGTCACATCCAAGATGTAAGCCCTATGATGGCATTTTTCTGCTGGCAGCGCTTCGTCTCCTCTGAACAAGTCCCAATAAACACCTTCCCTTTCATGGTGCAGTGTAGAATCCCTTTCAGTGGTATTAAATCATCTCACCTACATTTTCAAATCCCTTTTTTTTTATGTAAAATCTGTCTTCTACCTTAATCGAAAATGTTACAGACACTGCCCCTAATGCCTGCTCAAATGTTCTTCTCTCACCTAAGACAAGAATTAGGGTTAGCATCCTCCCAACTCTGCACTGCTAATTCCACTATTATACTATCTAAGAATTTCTAAAATAGTATGAAGTTTACCCATTCCATTTAAGAACTCTTTCCTCCTCCCTGTTGTGTATCATCTACTAACCTCAGGGTCACCCTGATTCCTTGAAAACTTGATCCATACTCTTCATCAACCCAAGTACTGTCATCACCTGGGCTTTATGCTGAAAGCTATTAGCATGGGTTGGGTATTTATGTTTGATATGCTCAAAAACTCATGAGAATTTATGTTTATAGATATCACCATTAATAATAATAATAATATACACTTACTGTGCCTATTACTGTCCTAAATACTTTGTATTAACTTATGTAATTTTGCCAACAATCACATGAGATAGGTATTATTTAAAAAAACCAAGGTTCAAGCCGAACTGAATAAGTTATCCAAGTTCACAAGCTCGCAAACAGAATAATCAGATTTTGACCCAAAATCTATGTGCTGCCAAAGCCTGGGTTTTCCCACTACGGCATTCTGCCTTTCCTTCACCAAATTGTATGTCCTAACTACACTGGGAGGAATAGCATCTGGCTGGCACAAAAAAATACCTGTCTTTAACTTCTGCTATAGGCATTCAATTCACAGAGCAGATTTTAATGGCAGACAAGTTCACCTCCAGAAATTCCATTCAATCAGGGGGATTACCTTGTTTAATAAAGACCTCTCTAATCCTCTGAGAGACATATGACTCTTCTCTGACATTCAACCGCACAACAGTCAAGTTATTCTTTTGTCAACTTACACAAATAATGTCAACATTTCACTATCTAAATTACTTCAATGTATACTCAGTGAATACAAAATGCTATTCTTAAAGAACACTCCAAAGATTGAGAAACATCTTTGAATCCATATGGAAGTCCGTTGGGGAAGGAAAATAGGACCAAAGGGTAGCAAGATCACTTGAATAGTATTCTAGAAATAGATGGACCATATGCTTTTTCATCATTTACCAGTACAAATTAAAGATTTTTACAATCAAAAAGACTGAAGTAAATTAATATACATTATCTCAGGCAGGAAACATAACAGATCCCACACATTTCAGAATGTAATTTTTAAAACAGTAACATCCCATTAGCTAGAAAAGAAAGTGTTCCCACAGCATTCCCACATCCCATTCCCATTTATAAACAGGCCTTCATAACACTTTGCTTAACACTTTCTATATTCACAGACAGAGGAAAATCTACAGTGACCTAATTTTGATCTCCTTTTCAGAAGTTTGAATAAATTATATTTTATTTTTATATGACTAAACTAAGTTCATAAGAGGAAGTTTTGCAGGATTGTTGAAATTGCTAATATAATCTTATTCCTTACCCTAGAAATATGTGGTCACTTTGCTAAATGAACAGTCTATCAGGGCTAATATTAACGTGATGCTCCAGGAAAGTCTGCCATTTATAGACACCACAGAAGTCCTAGTGAGTGTTGGATCTGGCCAAAGGAACCATACCACTGGCCAACAAAGGATATCCACTGGCCAAAATGTGTCTCAGAATCTTTCTCTCCCTAAGGCTGCATTTGTGCTAGGAAGGAGAAACTGTAATTATAACATTCCCCCAGTTATCTATAAGCTATAAAGAGGCACCTGACCCCTGAAGCTGATAGGAACAATTTAAATGAGTCAATGTTCAAACACCTGCCAGTGTAAAGTGGACACATCTTATTCAAAGCTATGAAAGAAAACAATATCTTCCCTTCCATATTTCCTCTTGCCCTTCCTCACCCCTCACCAATCCAAGGTGCACAAATTAGTATCAACAAGGATCAGCATAGCAAATGCACGATGAAGAGAGTAACTCTAGCAACCATGAAGAGTAACTTACATGGTGTCCCCGCTCCAGAATTCTTTCTCCTAGCCTCTGTTAGTCAAGCATATGTATCAGTCATTTTAAACTAAGCTTTCTCTGTGAACCCTCCTCAAGATCCCTTCATGAAATATCATTAGTACATTTCCATGTGTCACCATTTTTGGGCATAAATAGTCTAATTATGTGTTTGCATAAAGCACCAAGTTTCAGACTCTGGAAACTTTGAAATCGGAGATCCTCAGCTTTGCATTCCCTCTACCAAAGACAGTAACAGTAAGCTACCAGGCTCCCAATAACATCTGCTGAGTGAATAAATGAATGACTTAGTAAAGCTGAGGTTAAGGTAATGTCTGCCAATTGAACAGGATTAGTCTTCATATGGGAACCAGAATAAGCAGGTAAAGGTTCAATTAGATATAAATTTAGAGATAAGAATTGGTCTCTATATTCTCTCCTCTACTGCCCTCACTCCTATTTTTATACTTCCATTCAGACAAAGAACTTGCTGAATTTACAAAGAATAGAAGAGGACTAAATAAATATCAATACTTATTTTCAGTAATACAGTGCTAAGACCCAGAATCTCAATGCATTGCTAAAATACAAACACCCAAGGCTAGCCCTACCTGGCTTTGCACTCACCACATTTTCCTGGATGCGCCCCCGCTCTAGAGCCATGCATCATAGTGATCTGTGTATTTGGAGATAGAATCCCTCTCCACTCTGCAGACTCACTACCTTATTTCACTGGGAGTGACGGTTTGCCCAGGTGCTGCTATGCTGCAGCTTGGTGTAACTATTGGCGTTAATTAGTTTATGCAAATCAGCTAGATACCATCCCTGATTAATGTCTTCACTGCTTTATTAATTTTGAATGCTTTAAGAGGCTATTGGACATGTATGATGCAATATCTGCTTAGAGAATAACTACTCATATGATTAATTTAGACCCTGAAGAACAGTACTTGATCTCTTTCTCGTTGATACTACTAATCACACAGAATTTATAACTTTAAAAAAAGTAATTGCGCCAGAAATAAAAGTAAGTTTTCCAAATCATCTACAAGTGACCTTGGCATATCGTACCCTTAAATAGCTGCATAGATTTGTGATCTAAAATTAATAGCAGAGAAAGGCTAATGAGTGCCCATTCTGTGCCAGGCTCTGGGCTTACATGCTTTCACAATCTTAACAGAATAATCAAGCCAGGCAGATGGGAGTGGCAGTTCCGGGATTCTAACCTTGACCTTAGGCACCAGAGGCCAATTCTTAACCACGATGACATGTGGACCCAAAGAGCTCACACATTCAACAAAATTCACATAGAACTCATGGAAGTCATTTTTGTGATCACTGTCCCTTCCAAATGTTCATGTTTTCTGACTTTATTTCTATTAGTTCCTCCACTGAGCACTAAGCTTCCATGAGGGCTGAATTTGTATCACACATTGCTCTGCATTACCCACAAACATAAAAAACAGTAGCTTGTACTGAAACGGGTTTTATTGATTCAATTTTATGGTTAAAATTATTTTTCATCATTCTGTTAAAAGTCACGATCATTTAATTCTCCTCCTCAGATATTTTTCTAAGTGGTAAATACTCAAAGACACTTCCGGTATAAGAGGGAAGTGTTCATGACTAGGGAACCCCTGAGTTTTACGGAGAGGGGTAGAAGCAAGATGTTGAAGGGAATGAATGATCCTATGAGATCATTTATTCAATAAATATTTACTCAGTTCCAGACGCAGTAATCGAAATGGTTGGATGCAATATCTCCCACCGCAAGTGCAACAATCTGATAGATGAAATGATAGAAGTGTAAAAATCACTCTAATATGAGGCATCATATAACTAATTCCCATTAACAAAAAAACAAACCTACAAGAAAAGAGTGATTTTGATTACATAAGCTTAGAAGAATCAGAGGAAGTTACTGACAGATGCCTCATCTAGACTCCCAGAGACAGAGAAAGTCTGTGCCGGGCAATAGGAAACTGATCATAAAAAGGAAACAAATGGGGCGCCTGGGTGGCTCAGTCATTAAGCGTCTGCCTTCAGCTCAGGTCATGATCCCGGGGTCCTGGGATCGAGCCCCACATCGGGCTCCCTGCTCGGCGGGGAGTCTTCTTCTCCCTCTCCCACTCCCCCTGTTTGTGTTCCCTCTCTCTTTGTCAAATAAATAAATAAAATCTTTAAAATAATAAAAATAAATAAAAAGGAAAAAAACCTGGAACACTAGACACGTGCCTGAGAGAGGGCCAAGGAGTCCTTCAGCACATGCACAGATCTAGGAGAAACGACTGGGAAGGTCACCTGAAGCTCAATCCGGAAATCCCTGAATGCTAGGCCAAGGGACTGGGTTCTTACTGGAATTTATTACTTAAAATATTTATAATAACTCTGGGCATATGCGAGGTCTGGGGGATGGAGAAGGGTTGTCACTGCTGATGTTTGTTTCTCGAAAGTTCTTTTACCTGAATATGAGATCATTCTGTATGCAGATCTGTCCTTTCTGATGAGTGTCCATGTCAGCATTATTGGGAAGAGACTTTGATTTTTGGTCTGGCAATCTTACTATCTATCGAGATGTGTTCCTGCTGGAAAATCACTTTACCTCCTTCTCTCATCTCCAAATGCTTTATGTTTTTAGAAGGACGGTTAGGTCAGGTGCCTCCAGCATTTAATACTCCATATTTTGTCAAGCCAAAAGTGGTGGCAGCCATATTATTGTAAGACACAGAGACAGCCCTTGGCAAGACCCAGCTCAACTATCACCACCTCATGAAGGCTCCGTCCACCAACCTCCTTAAGTTTCATACCATTACTTCATTTATACAATTCATTTCAGTGATAGAATCCCTAGTTGCAAGTTGTGACCTATCTAAAGAGAAGACCATACAAACTAAATTATAACTTAATAGGTAAAGATAAAGTGCTATGACAACAAACAATTGGTGCAACCAAATCCATATTTTGTGGTAGGATAAGGAATTCCTGGAGGAAGTGGCATTTTAGTGGAGGTCAAGGAAGTAAGACAGGGGAAATCATTTTACTTAGGATCATTTAGCTGTAAAGAACAGTCACACTGAAGTAATTTTAAGATAGTGAGGTGAAGCAAGGATACACATATCAAGGAACCCAAAAATAAAGAAACAAACAAACAAACACAGTAACTCAACCTTAAAGTAAATGGCACAATGAAGTTATGTCACAAGAACCTCACACTCTGACACACATGTGACTCAGCTTCTGTTCGAATGTCTCCAAGTGTTTCTCTTCACTGACAGCTAGATTTTTGACCCTCTATTCTGCCTATCTTTTGTCTACCTCACAGCTTCTCCTTCATGTTTGTACCTCCTTGTAACCTTGCCTTGCCAGGACTTGTGAAGGATCCAACTCTACCTCATATATGGTAACTGAGGTATTCGTTTGGTCTCAATGCACCCTAAGTCATGGGTCTCTCAGAACAGAATTTCTCAGTTAAAAGTTTTAAGATATAAGGAATCTGATTGGCCTAGGTCATCTTTTCATGCCTATGTACTGGCTCCTCGTGGTTCAAATGTCACACTTTGTCCAATTAGTTGTTTCTGGAGATAGAGGAGGAGTCCGGGCTATGAAAAGCAGAGCTGTGCCACCCACTTCAGTGGGGACTGTGGAAAAGGCAGTCCCTTAAGAGATGTGTAGATATGGAAGCCTCTTGTCATGTCCAAACTGTAGAGTCCCAAGCAGAAAGAGACCGTGTATAATGAACAGAGGGGAGAAAGAGAAAGGCATTAGTGAGAAACTATAAGTTCAATACAGTCAAGGCACAGCTCATGACAAGAGTTCACAGGCAACTACATAGGACACTGTATTAACAGAAGATAAATTAAGGCTGGAAGACTCTTTATAAGCCTGCTGCCACAATCCAAGGGGCAGAAGGTGAAGACTTCAATAAAGACAGTGACCATGGTACTAGAAGCTAAACGATGGGTTTCACAGGAAATGGAGAGGTAGTATTTACTAGTCTACCTCATCAATTATGTGTAGAAAATGAGGGAGAAGTCAAATAGGATTCCCAACTTTCTAATTTAGACAACTCGGTCAAAGGCAGTGCAATTAACTAAAATAGAAAAGGAACTTGAAGCCATTTATTACCGGGGGTGTCAGGGGCTTTGCAGGGAAACAAGTAGAGAGAAAATGGAGAATAATGAGTTCTCAGGCTATGGTTACAGTGATTAAGGTATATCCAAGCAGAATAGCCAGCAGGCAGTCAGATACAGAAGGCTAGAGCATCGAGAGGGGTCTGAGCCAAAAATGGAGACTTGGTGACTATCCATAATTACATGAGAGGAGAGCTCCTGGAGAGCGTGAGAGAAGACAAAATGCAGAACCCTGACAGGAGGCTTTCACACCTCTGTCTCAACTCCCCATGAGACTCGAGGCCACCTGAGGGCGGGCATGTTTCCCTGCACTCACGTGCCAGGTGCCAAGCACAGAATGTGGTGGAATATGAGAAGGAAATGCACAAGCTACCTTACACACACCAAATCAACTTCTTCCTGAGGGGGATGGAGGTTTTACTTCTAGTAGGGGGTAGTTCAGAAAGGAGTCATAGAGAATTTGGAGTCATTATAAAATAATAATACAAAATAATGATTGATTCCACCCAAGAGTTTCATGTGTCACATAACCAAATACCTGAGTATGTATTTGGAATAAAAATTTATTTTCTTCTTCACTTATCGAACGCCTGGGTAGATGACACAAATGTACACATCTGTCGAAGTTCATCAAACCATTTATATGATATCCACGAATTTTGCTATAGATAAAATGAACCTCAATTAAAAAAAATAGCTGTGGGAAATGTGACTGGTTAAAACAGTTCTTTACTTCTTTTTTTATTTTCCCAGAAAATACCCATTTATTGAGCACACACTTAGATCCTTAATTAGGTGCTCAGAATACGTAAAACATGAGTATGACAAAAGTTCTTACTCTCAAGGAACTCATGGTTTAGGGTTAAGCCAGACATAAAACAGATCATTACAGTGGATGATAATTGAAGTAAGAATAGAGTGTCAAGGGTCAAACGAGACTGTACAAAAAGGTTACAATCTTTTTTGTCTCCTCTGTGCTCCTAGGTCAGATGTCCAGGGGGAAATGAAACTGAAAACCTCACTTCCTAAACCATGAATGAATACATTACCAGAAATATGTGTACTAATTACATATGTAACTCATTAGAAGAGACACAGACAAAAAAGGAAAGCAAATGCAGAGTAATAAAAGTGTGCTGTTGAGTGTGCTTCATTCTGGTTTAATCAGTAATACAGCCCCCCTATTATATAAACCACTGTGTGCGAGATGCAGGGTGGCGGGTAGAATGAGGCTGGGAAGGTTAGCTACTTGAAAAATGAATACTAGAAAATGTTCACTACTCAATAATCTTACATCACTTTCAACAATACCAAGTTCAATTCTACTCAAACTCAGCAACTCAACTCACTTGAGGCCTGAACAACCTTTCAAAGAGTTACCGAACAACCCTTACAAATGTAGTGATGCTTCAAGTTAACAGTTTTAACTCATAAAGATAGATATTAATTTCTGGAAAAAATCTCATATAGATTTTTTCTGGATTTTTTATTTAACAGAACTGCCAAAGTTTTCCCAAATACTATAGCTAGTTATTTTTCAAAAGTTAGGTAAAAAGAGGTAACCTTTTATTGTTTCTTATTTCTAAGTGTTCTCTAAAACTATAACACTACAGCTACTCAAAACAAGAACTTATACAGGGAGTATAACTAGACACAGAGGCCAAGGACAAGGTGTCTTTAGCCAGCCATGTTAGTCAATGAAGCAATAAACCTTTATTATATTAACCCATTGTTTGCTAGAACAGCTTCTGGTGCATGGTAAATTGTAGAAATTGATTCCTTAAAAAATTTAAATACTGTATATTTGAACACTGAATAAATATGAGTATAAAAATCATCTAGGCATTTTACTAGAGGGAAAGAATCATGGTAAATACACATTTAAAGTAACTGTGCATTTTAATCATTTAGGGCAAATTAACTGCAAAAGGAGGGGAGGGATTCATTTCCATTACAGACACATCAAGACACTCTGTATAAATTACTTATGATTTATTCCATATATATTTATTCTGCTTGACATAAGGATAGACACAGGCAACACCTATCATGTCTTCAAAATACATTCTTTGAATATTTATGAGAATATCATATTATTGTAAAAATACCATTGTTGGGGTTGTTTTACATACTAAGAGAGATTACTGAGCTACATCTTTTTATCTCTTTTAAAAACACTATTCCCGGGGCGCCTGGGTGGCTCAGTCGGTTAAGCATCCGACTTGATCTCAGCTCAGGTCTTGATCTTAGGGTTGTGAGGCCCACCATGGAGCCTACTTAAAAAAAAAAAAATGCTATTCCTTTTCTTAAAATGCTGGAATTCCCCTCAGCTCTCAAAACGAATGTTCTTTGGATAAGACTTTCCGCAGAAGATGAGTTGCCACTTTAGTAGGGCATCGAATCGTGCATCTTTATAGAAGTGTTCACATGAGTTAGAAGTTATACATCTGCTTGAAGGTATCACGTAATTTTCTGCATGTTAACAGTATGGGAATCTCAATTTTCATTCTCCTCACAAAACAAACAAACAACAACATTCTGAAACATAATAAAGCTTTTAGTTAGCTCTTGGCAACTTTGCGACAAAATGCTATCAATGGTGAAGTTGGTTTGTAGTTTCTCCATCACCGTTAAATATTCTCAATCATCATTGAAGGATTAGAATTCCAAAACTGAACTAATAAAATTATACTACAGTATTTAGTATTTGCAGCATTTTAACTTTTAAATTTTTGTAGTACAGGGAACATTTTTACAATTGTCTTTTATTTCCACTATCTACGCTTTTGGAACTAACATTTGTTGGGGAAGAGATAAACTGAAACAAATGATGTCTTTTACAAGATGAAATCTCCCCGGGTGGGAAATACCACCCCACATGATGTTGTTCCTCATCAGCATATGCTGAAGTGCTTGTTCATACTCATGTTAACTTGACTGGCCAGTTAGGGAAATTAGCTTATTCTTAATATTTATTGCTGTAGGGATTAATATTCCAAAGATGAAATGGCAGGGGGACAGACCTGATAAAATGCAAGTGTGATTTAAATGTTCAGCAGTGGGTAGTCTAATTTGCTGTTGCCTAATGATAAAGACTACTGGCTAGAGAAAAAAAGACACTTAAACTATAATAATAAAATAAAGAAACTGTTGTAAGTTTCCAAGAATCAGAAGTATATAGCAAAAGGGTTGAACTGTAGACTAAAAATTGTGAAGTTCCCAGTTTTGGCTTATCACATTTTGTTCAGAAACCCACTGAGTAAGAGTATATATGGTTCTAGGGCTAAAGTCAGACAAAACAGCCACAGTCTAATCATAATTAAATACAGAAAACAAGGCTGAGATCAAGAGACAAGAGCAGTCTTTAAGAACTGCCATACTGTGTAGCGAATACCACTGGCATTATGAATGCTTCAGGGCACAAACATCTTTAATGCAGAACAGCAGCAGACGAGGGGTGAACCCCAGCCTAGGTGTCGAATGCCCGGGTCCTCCTCCATCCTCAGTCCTTCAGTGTGTCTGAGCTTCAGTATTCTCAGCTGTAAAGTGCACAGTAATACTTGTCACTTGGCTCATACTGCCAGCACTAAGTCACAAGTAACCTCCCAGGTCAGATTTCCAAAGCAGAGGTCTGGCAACCAAGAAATGGACGGGACAGAAATCACCAAACTCTTGACAGTAAGAGTTTATAATCCTGTGTTCCAAGATGTTGACCTAACTGGCTTCAACCCATATTAACACAATACTATGTCAGCATTCATATCCGTCAGCATGTATCTAATTTTAAATAGCGATTCCCAGTTAATTTTCTCAATGGACAATGCTTTGATTGGTTTCTTTACCCAAGTGGTCAGCCACAATTAGTATTTTAGGTCACAAAATATATGCACAAAGAATCCTAAAATCACCACAGTGAGACATTAATTAGTCTCTGACCATAATACTGAGTACACTTTTTAAAATAAAGACGACTTTTATGCAAGCTTTCACATATTTTCTTAAAGACATTTTATTTACCTAAGTAAGCTGATTCTTTATAGCTGAGTTATAAATCTAAGACCATATCCTGTATGGGGATAACGTTATGAGATCAGTGTGGTTCCCAGAAGTTTTATTTCTGTCAAAGGTTGGAACAAATGACTCACCAAAGTTATACAAATTTTCACAGCAGTGGGTAGTCTGTCTATGCACAGAAATCTGGTGTGAAATGCATTTAGTCAGACTGGGTGATGATACTTCCAGTGATGGGCAGAGGAAGAGGGTTCCACTAATCTGTGATGCTTTGGAAATCAGACACATCAAAGATCATTATTCTTATACAACTTCCCGAGTAACTACAGAGATAATATCAGAGATTTCAATCAAATTGTTTGATTACTAGAAAATGAACCAATTTACTCATTTTATTGTCTCCCTTTTTCCCCCCCTCACTGTTAAAAAGAAAAAGAGGAATGCATTGGCTAATGGTTGCATAGTGCATATTATGACTGAAACCCTGGAAAGACTGTGGAAATAGTTCTTAATGTATGTGCCCAGGGTACACAGTCTTATCTCCATTCTCTTGTTCACTTGTGTTATTTTTATTTGATGCCAATCCAGCAGCCACCGCCTGCATTTTTGTTTTCACAGTTTAAAATAAGTCACATAGAAACTCTCCTTATTGGGGTGAGCATTTAAATGACTTGACAAATTTGCACCTGGACCTTATCAAGTCAGCAAATCATTCTGCATGATTACCAAGAGTCTCGTTACATTAACTTCCCTGCTTCATTTAGAGCCCAGACCAAACACTATGAAACAAAATAAGTAATCCCATGTACCAACTAAAGAATTTCTGCCATATTCAGTTTCTTGCTAAGTACATGTTCAAGGGATGATACTACTAATAGAAAATATCTCTTTATTTTGTGAGTCCAAGTGACAGAAAACAACATCTTCCAAATGAGGGGCTATTTTTTCCCATGAAATACCAGCCTTCCATAGCCAACAGGAGCAATGGATTCAGAAAACTTTGTAAAAGAAACTTCAATATTTATTTTCAGACTGGGCTGCTGCTCACCTTTTGATCCCGAAAGCAATGAAAGCTGTACACATAAACAAATCCTTTTATATAGGCTGGAATTCACATAAATTTGAAATGGCTCAAAAGTACCAAATAAAATCTGCCTGGACTCTATTTGTAGGATTTGATCATCTAAATTGAAAAGCTGAATTTTATCAACAGAGACTATATTCTTCCATACACATACATCTTTGTTTATAAGTGGATATAAAGATATGGATACAGCAATTCGGGGCATATCAATATGTACGTGCTACACATAGATTGCTCGGCACAGCATTTTTATTTTTAAAAAGGGGGGGATCATTGCTTTTCCCCAAGAGTACTTTTTTTAATTAATTTAACTTTACTTTGGAACTTTTTTTTTTTCAGACCCAACAACACTTTTAAATACATCTGTTTCACCCTTTGTTTGCCTTTCAGTGAACAGATTACTTTTAAGTAATCAGTTTAATGACATCATTCTTATATTTTCATAGTAGCTTTCAGTACTTTCTCATATTTTGAAACAGGGTTTGAGCCTCAGGGCAGGTATTACTGTCTGCATTTTACAACTGAGAATACCGAAGCTCAGACACACTGAAGGACTGAGGACGGAGGAGGACCCAAGCATTCCGACACCTAGGCTGGGGTTCACCCCTCGTCTGCTGCTGTTCTGCATTAAAGATGTTTGTGCCCTGAAGCATTCATAATGCCAGTGGTATTCGCGACACAGGGGTTTCAACAGGATACTAATAAATCCAGTTAGCAAAGTCAATAAATAACATCACTATCTACGGAGATTATCACTCTTGACCTTGGTCTCTTCTTTGTTTCCCATTTTGGACCAAAACAAGGAATTCTAAATAGTCAAAAGGCCATGTTCAGGTTCTTACCTCAGTGGCCTCATCATAACTCTTCTGGTGCTTATTCAATAAGTGAAGCTGGCCTGGGGTCACAGACAGCCTCACACAGGGTTATTGGAGGATTTACATCTGCTTATCAGATGGCTGAACCACTTTGTGGAAATCACCTGCAGCAACATCCACCGCCTTAGTGGGCTGAGTATTTAGTGCTGAGCCTCCATGCCTGCAAACAGCCCTACTGAAAACTGAAGATCAAGCACAGGTCATACAGACACTGTCAAATTTTCATATACATACTGATTAAAATTTACAAAGCATCTTTCTTCCATATAAAACAACTGTGTGATACCCACATGTTTTCATTAAGCAGTAGTTTTAAAGTAAATGCGATACTATAGTGTTAATACTGCCTAGCCCTTTTTAATTTTATAAAGCACCTTTTTAGGAAAATCAGAGAAACATTTCATGTTATCCACAAACTAAATGTCTCAAATGCTTTTAATAAAATCTACCTTAAAAAATGTTCTTTCATCATCTTCACAGTATCCCTAGATTAGAACCCCTGATTAACAAAACAAAAAAGAAAGTTTTTAAAGATTTAGAGGCAATGTTAATGTTAATTAAATCTCTTTTATCTGGATTGATTAGTGTAATTCATTATTCACTACTCTTCTGGACAGATGTGTTAAATTACAGTTGATACAGAACACTGCTGATACTTTATTTGATCACATTACTTCAGGCTTAAAAATATCCACACTTGAAATTACGAGAGAGCACACAGATTTCCAAAGTGTTTTTCCTGCTCGACATTTTTTGGTATGATCAAGCCCAAATGGTTGTGACTGTCTTATTTTGGATATGTTTCTGCTAATTATCCTTTGTAATTATTTCACTTTTAGGAATCCTACTTTGTAGTTTCAGAGTACTGCAATATGAAAACCTCAGAAACCAAACAGCTTACTCCGGATAATTTGCAGATACAGTTTATTAAGAGGGTATTTTTATAAATTTTACTTAAAATCAAAATTGATGAAGCTTACTGACAGTTTAATAAAATTCAATAAAATAAAGAGATTGCTTAAGAGCAAATCTTGATGGTGACATTCATTTGTCATCACAGACTGTTTTTCCTACAGGAATATTTGTGCAAAATTAAAATTACAAGAAAACTAAAGAAAACACGATTTCCTTAAAATTGAATTATTTTTCAGGAAGAAGAAACTTTTAAAGGATTACAAATAGTCCTTTAAATGTGCCCTTTAATGAACTGTGCAAATGAACGGAACATATGGATATCATTTCCCTTGCAATACATGTGGGTAAAAGTTACAGGAAATATCATTAGCAAAATGTGTTGCAGACTTGATTATGCCTCCTAATATTTTAAAGATAGTTCGATGTGTTTTAGAAATGCAACATGTGCCACATTCCTAATTATTACTCAATTCCACATCTCCTCTCCCATATCTTTGGAATATGTTGAAGTGATGATAACGTCCTTCAGGATGAAAAGAAGGCAGGCTCAGTAACAGATAAATCACAAGCGCTCTCCTCACACACTGGCTTTGTTCGAAATTAGCAAAAAGCTGGGAGACCTGCTGCCTGGCCACTTGGGGAAGGACAGACTCTCGGCTGGAGGCTTAGTGAGAGGGTCAGCCTCACCCCTGAACCGCTCTGCCTTTGCCTTCTCTGTCATTGGCTCACTTTGGGCCAAAATAGCCTTAAGGATTTCTTTTATGTTCTCATGACTTTTAATTATCTATACATTATTACAAAGTTATCACTTGATTTCTCCCTAGGCTCTTTTATAGTACATCACTAAACACTAGGAGCATCAGAAAGGAAGGAGGGAGGGAGAGGAGAAAGAGAGAGGGGTGGGAAGGAGGGAGGAAAGAGAAAACTGGCCTTCAGCGCCACTACCCAAGTGTTCAGAAGGCAGAGGAGGAAAACCTTGTCCTTACACTATTCCCTCGGGGTGTAAGAATTCCTGATCTTATCCCATATTCCTTCCCTACAATGGAACAACAGTTGGACCACTCTAATAAGCTGCATAGAATGCCAAAAAAAATGTTTAATAGTATAAGAATTACCAAGACACACACTATATAGGGGATTTAAATCATGGATGGATACAGCGTTCTCCAATTTAGAAGGAAAAAAAATTATCTGCACGAGACGCCTTGAGCCATGAAGAGCCTCTGAAAACCAGGCCTTCGAGGTCTCAATACGCTCTGAGCTCTGTTCTTCCTCAGATTATGTTGGGACTGCCTCTCTGTGAAATCACAGATTCCACATGGCCCTTTGTTCCTCCTCATTTAGGGTTCTATCTAACTGCAGGCATGGCAGAACTCTGGAAACACTTCCCTAGTCCGTCTTCCATGCAGGACGTTTCTCTTCCCAGGCTGCCGACTTCTGGTACTTCCATATACACCTGTCATCTGTCTCCGAAACGCTTTCATCTATCTTTCTCATAGGGGGTGAATTTAGGTAGTATACCTTTACGACAATTACTAAATAAGAAGAAATGTCCATCCTTCAACAATTTTAAAAAAATGTCCTCGAGGGCAGCAATTTTGTCCCCAGTAATTTTCACACTTTTTGACATGACCTAGAAAGACCGTCATGAGCTTTGCTAACTTTTTAAGCAGGGTTTTAAGAGATATAATTATTGTGAATTTTCTCCATCTACCACCTCACACACACACACACACACACACACATGCACACATGCCCATATATACATACACACACATCCCATAGAAAATAAAGTCATTTCGGGGTGCCTGGGTGGCTCAGTCGTTAAGCGTCTGCCTTCGGCTCAGGTCATGATCCCAGGGTCCTGGGATCGAGCCCCGCATCGGGCTCCCTGCTCTGCGGGAAGCCTGCTTCTCCCTCTCCCACTCCCCCTGCTTGTGTTCCCTCTCTCGCTGTGTCTCTCTCTGTCAAAAAATAAATAAAATCTTTAAAAAAAAAAAAAAGAAAATAAAGTCATTTCAAGTGAGAATACAAATTATACAAATTGATCTTCGACAACAGGGTAAAAGTATCTTAAAGATATAAACAGAACACTGATTTACAGTCTAAATTGCCAAACTAGGACTACAGTGTGCAAAACATCATTGCTCAACTTATGAAATTACTTGCCAATCCAAATATTAGTAATATAGCATGGTAGTGAGGACTACAACTCCTTTCCCTCTTCAAGAAAAGTGTATATTTACATATTTATGTTTTTTATTTGATAAAGTTGACATGCTACATTTTGTAAATTTAAGGTGTACAGTATGTTACTTTGATACATTCATATATTATAACAGGATTGTCCTTGAAGCAAACTGATCACATTACATCATTACAATACAATATTATCTATATTCATTATACTGTGCATTGAATCTCCATGGCTTACTTACTACTCGTTCCAAGTTTGTACCCTGAAACTTTTGTTTTTATCTATAGATAACTGAAATGTTTTAATATTTTTTCAATTCAGTAACTTTTCATTTTTGCCAGCTTAACTGATTGATGAATAAAATTTCAATTTTTAAAAACATCAAAATATTAAAATGAAGAGGTTATGGGTTAATAGGATCATCAGTGATCTTAGTTTTCCTCTCCATAGACTGCAATAGTGTCAAAATTCCTTACAGTAAGCACATCTTACTCCAAAGATAAAGACCAACATCTTTAACACAGCTCTCCTGAACTAAGTGGCCTTAACTCTCTCCCTGACCCCCTCTGTGCTCCAATCCCATGGCTTCCATTCATTTCCTTAAGGAGGACTGACCCAGTCTGACTCAACCTCCGCAGCTGCTATGCCCTCTGACCGGAAAGTTCCCTCCTCCTCCATCTTTACTTAGTTAAATCCTACTTGAACCTTCAGCTCAGCTCCGACATTATTTCCCAAGGAGGCCTCTCCTCACTTTCCAAGCCATAGTATTCCCTGATAAAGACCCCCCACTATCCTCTACTTCTCCGGGGCAACACTGTTGCAATTTAGGCTCATACATTAATTTCATTTTTATTTTATTTCTCTAATCCATAAACTCCCCTAAGGCGCTGATTTGTTCAGTATTTTATGTCCAGCACTTGGCCCATAGTAGGCTCTAAGTATTCGTTGACTGAAATGGAGCGAATATCTTTATAACATTGTATGTTACAAGAGTTGTAAGATTTATGTATTTACTAGATAATTCTCAGACAAATTTGAGGTTAGAAAAATGTTAACTACACAAATGCATTATATAATGGTTTCACGGAAATCTGAAAAATATATGAACTACGAGGGCACATATCAAAAAGTGTCTCCTGTTACTAACATGAGTGCAAGTGAAGAAAGAGAATGTCAAATGACTACAATGTACATACTAAAGAATTTCATTTGTTGAGACATTGCTGCTCATTAATCCTGATAAAAACTATTAAATATCCTCTGTAGCTCAGACAAAACAGCTAACTACTGGTATAAATCTTCATAAGCCTCTAAAAGGACTTAAAAGACATAATAAACCCTATTTGTAAGACATACACATGATTTGAGGTTGGCTTAGTTTGGATGTCCAATTAAAATTATTGCTAACTGCACCACAGCTATGCCCTGAGGGACTCACTTCTGGGACTCCAACTCAGTGGCCCTGCTATTTTCTTCTGCTGCACAAGTACACCCTTTTAAACATAAAATCAGACTCACTTGCTTAAAAAAGGCACAAAACTATAGGTTTTAATTTACCGTCTGCAAGAAGCTAAACTTCATTATTACAAATGTACAAACAAAGCTAGAAAACTAATAACATTCGAGGCAAAACAGTGTTGCCCTCGGAGAACAGGAACACTAGCGTACAGTTGTCAATTCCTGATCACCCATTTCTTAGACTATCTACTTTGTGAGTCCTTCAAAAGGAATCTGAAATTGTGGGTAGGCTTTCTGCAACCTATTTGCTGAGCTATGTACTTCCTCCAATTTGTTTCTGGGTTTTAGCAATACTGATTAAATATGCATCAAATCAAAGAAAAATATCAGGAAGTGAATGAATGTAATAACAAACATCCATATTTATCCACACAAATAAAGACATATAAAAAGGTTTTAATGTTTTAAAGTTTGTATTACCTGCAGTTTGGACTTATTCACCATATAGACCTCTATTCCATTAGCATACATAACTGAACAAAGACCACATATGTCATTTCTCACATTCACCAGGCTGTCTACCTCTCCCTTCCAGCTTTTTAATGTCTTCTTTTGTTCTTTGCAAATAATGAAAATTAAAATTCCACCATTCTCAACAAACCCATTATATTTGGTGGAGACCACTTCTCATAGCAGTTCATATCGGTTGATTATTCTCCACTGGTCCGCACAGTGCTTACACTTATCTAACTTCCTAATGAATTACCGATAGCAGCTGATAGCAACTCAATTGTGGAAGATTAATCCATCCCTTATTTTCTGGAGAAAATTGAGGCCATCCAGTATGACCTTTCCTAACATTTTGTCTCCTTTACCTCAAAATCTCACCTTCCCCTCTGTTCTAGTATTTTTCTATCAGGAAAAAAATAAAATTATTCCTAGTTTGGAGCTGATTAGAGATAAATAAGGTTGGAAAACATACACAGTACTAAATCCTCCTCCACCATAGTGGGCAATCATTCAAAATGTCTAAAATTTAAAAGTTAAGTACCCAAGGGGCACCTGGGTGGCTCAGTCGTTAAGCATCTGCCTTCGGCTCAGGTATGATCCCAGGATCCTGGGATCAAGTCCCACATCTGGCTCTCTGTTCGGCTGGAAGCCTGCTTCTCCCTCTACCACTCCCCCTGCTTGTGTTCCCTCTCTCACTGTGTCTCTCTCTGTCAAATAAATAAATAAAATCTTTTTTTAAAAAAAGTTACATACCCAAAAAATTATCTAAAAAAGTTTAAAGTGATTATCTCCATGGAAAGAGAAATGGGGATGGCTGCAAGAGATTTTTCTAACTGGGTAAATACCTAACTACATTGCTATAACTTTAAAATAAAAAATATTCCTTGGGTGCCTGGGTGGGTCAGTTGGTTAGGCATCTGACTCTTGATTTCGGCTCAGGTCGTGATCTCAGGGTTGTGAGATCAAGCCCCGCATCAGGTTCCACACTGAGAATGTTCTCTCTCTCTCTCTCTTGCTTACTCCCCCTCGAAATATAAAGTAAAATAACAAAAAAACCATTAAAAATATTCCTTCTGTTTAGCCAAAATTAATCTCCCTACTTGGTCTGTTCCCTTTACATTTGAGAGTCCTGAGAGAAAACTGACAAGAAACTCTTTTTTTCACTCAAACGCATTGGTTAGTTCAGCTGAGCTGAGAGGGTGGGAGACTCAGAACTACCAAGGGGTTTTTCACACAACACATACTGGTCCGCACAGTGCTTCTTCTTAAAAGATGTTGACTGTCTCAGAAGGATATCAGAATCTGGAAATAGAGGATGAATATACTTAGTTTGAAAAATTTCCCCAAAGGCACTGGGTGGCTCAGTTGGTTAAGCGGCTCTGGTCATGATCCCGAGATCCTGGGATCGAGTCCCACATCGGGCTCCCTTGCTCTGCAGGGAGCCTGCTTCTCCCTCTCCCTCTGCCTGCCACTCTCCCTGCTTGTGCTCTCTGTCAAAAAAATAAATAAAATCTTTAAAAGAAAAAAAAGAAAGAAAAATTTCTCCAAATGATGCTGATAGATTGCCCTGAGTTCTTCCCCATGCCAAGGACGATTTTCATAAAAAATTTGTGGGTTTGTCTCAGCTCAAGGGAAAGAGATGGCTCCATTCCAAGTAAGTATTTTTGTTTCTTTCAGTATCTTCTTCTTCAAAAAAAAAAAACCATTCAGAATTAGGACTGTCCTATGAAAAACAATATAAAAATGTTTCTTCAGTTTATTGTACATTGAAACCACTAAATAACATAGTAAATGTTCACTTTCAGAAGATATAAAAAGTTCCTAGTAAATGCTCAATGCCAAAAACAATTTTGTAGTAAATACTATCACATTATTAGTTCTATATCCCTCAGGTGGCCACAAAAGAAACACATAAAAGTATAAAAATGAGAGGCTAGGGGCACCTGAGTGCCTCAGTTGGTTGAGCATCCAACTTTTGGTTTCTGCTCATGTCATGATCTCAGGGTAGTGGGATTGAGCTCCATTTAAGCTCTGCACTTAGTGCAGAGTCTGCTTAAGATCCTCTCTCCCTCTCCCCTGCCCCTTCACCCCACGCTCACACACTCAGCTCTCCTCTCTCAAATAAATAAAAATTTTAAAACAAAATGAGAGGCTACATTGGCCCTGCATTCCTCATCTTCCCACCTTTCCATTCCAGGCACTGCCCATGAGAAACCATGGACTCTTGAAAGCCCACACCATGGTTACCTGTTGCAGGCAACATGAAGAAACCCACACAGGAAATTCAGAATCGCTCCCACTGTCGTGAGCAGTAGAGCTCATCTGGTATGGACTAACTGAAGGCTTGAAGAAGAAGAATCACCAGATGAAAATCACTGACTGGTTGCACTTTCAAACAGAAGTATAAATCTGAGGGAGGGAACAGAACAGTAGTCATGCAGAACCGGAGAACCAACAGGGTGTGAGAAGGTGTGGGACAGAATGAGGCCAGGACAGGGACACAGATGTGCCTGTTCTTTTGGTGGCAGGGGAAGCATCCGTGACATCATCCAGTACAGTTCCTGGAGTAACTACGACACACATTTGGACCAGACAACAGGAGCCAACCTGAAGAGTGGTGACTGAGAAACCACTTGGGGGCCCCCAAAACTGGCATCCGATCCTTCCCCTTTTAGTGATAGGGAGGAGAGAACAGCAATCAAAGAATACACTCAAAGGAAAGAAGTGAACGTATGTAACCATAGGGGCGAGCTAGTAGAATGGATGAGTTTAGTGACCTAACCACTTAGAGAATCAATCACATCAGTCACCAAGAGTTACCAGATTTCTTCCCATTTCTTCTGAAAGGTTAAGGCTGCCTCCTTTTAAAGTATCTGAAACTGACATTGGAAATAAGCTTTTATTTCATTGTTCGAAATATAATCTATCATTTGATAAGTCCCCATTTTTCAAACACTATTTCTACCATCAGCTAACACTTCAATGTTCATGTATAAACAACGTACTAGAGGCTAAAAATGGCTTTAACTCTAAGATGCCCATAGGAAAATGAAAAATTAGACTACCATTTGTGAACACATAAACACAGTCCATTTTGACAAGCACTTGCCAAGTCCATATTAAGGTTAGTGATATCCTAATGGCATTGGTATCAGAAAATAAATACAGAATAAACACAACTCAAGGTGTGTCTTTGGTAGGGGGACCCACGTACTGAATATCGAAATTTTCTAAATCAGTAGTTTCTAAATAGCTCCATATTATAGTTTTTTATTATTTAAAGTGCTTTCTTGACAAACTAACCTCAGTAGTTAGTACATGGATATTTAACACTGAGGTATTACAACAAATTATTTTGGCTTATTTCTTACACATCTTAATAATTCCTTTCAATTAGAGAGAAGCATTACTCTGCTTTCAAAACTCTAATCTGTTCTCCAAATAAGCATCATTCTAGCATCCATTCTGTCCTTTCCACATAGTAAGAGGCAATGTGATGGGACAGATTATGGAGGCCAAATCCTGGTTCAAATACTGTTCTCACCCCCTTATAGCTGCATGACTTTGGACCAATTATGCAGTATTTCTGGATAGCCTTACGTTTTAAATTGAAGGTAATAACATCTGCCTTAGAGAATTTGCTCAGCTGCATTTGTAAAGTATGCTTTGCATTTCCTTGCAGAGCCCACCTGGTTTGAGGTCATGACAGGGCTATACTCCATGTTACACATCTATCACAATATGAAAACACCACACTTCAGTACATATTTATTTTGTGTTTACCTTGTACATAGACATGAACATCATATTCAAAAGCAATATATCTATGTCCAGTGTAAAAACTCCAAAAAAAAGTAAAGAGAAGGAAGATAAACAATGTGTAATGTTAGGTATCAACTTTCTTCACTTTATTTTATGTCTTTGTAGAATCTCAGAGCCCTGTTGGCCAGTGATATTATTTGGCTCTAGATTAAAAAAAAAACTGTGGGTAAAAAATCTACAAAAAGGAGGAGA
Organism: Leptonychotes weddellii; assembly: GCF_054177405.1. NCBI lineage: Eukaryota > Metazoa > Chordata > Mammalia > Carnivora > Phocidae > Leptonychotes > Leptonychotes weddellii. The sequence goes on along the minus strand of NC_138371.1, from coordinate 160,714,079 downwards.
TAATCATACGCATACAAAGAAGGCATGTCTGTAAAGCTAGGTTTGCTCAGGGAATTAACATAGGTATATGCCTATTCTTGGCATCAGGAACAGGAGGTAGAACACTTTCTTGGCACTTCCTAGAGAGAAAATTTTGTTCTGATCCTTCCACTTGGAACTCTGGAGGATGATAACCATGTGCAGAAATCTCACCTCAGACACAAGGGTGGAAAAATGCATTCAGGTGAACCACAGGATAAACATGGCTGCTTTTAATCATGACTTGGAACTACTTATTCTCTAAAGGAGGTCACCTGGTGCATTCTGGTCTCAGGCAGGTATCATCACACCCCTCAATGCTTGCTACAGGCTAGGCATTTGCCACAATATTTGCACATTTAACCAATTTGTGCTCTTATTACTGTGAAACTTACATAAATCATAACTGAAAAACCAAACAGTCCATTTAAGACACCACAATAGAACTTTTCAGTTACCAACCTCAAAACAAACACTAGAATATAAGGTTAGTACAATTTTCATTTCATTTATTTTCTATCTCCGAAGAAACTTCAAGTACTTTAGGTCCTTTCTATTCCTCTCCACATTAGGAAATGGAACTATACCATATTGATTTTAAAGATAAGGAAGAGAGAAAAGCCACCCATTGCCCCCCCCCACCATGAATTTTATAACCTTGTACTTTCAGCCATAACATTGAAAACCTTACACTTTCCTAATTCTTTATCCTACAGAATACTTTTCAAATTATGCACAATAGAACATGAGTGTCCCTCAAAAGATAAGTAAAGCTGTTTCTGCAATCAAGTAAATTTAGGAAATATTGGAAGCGGCATTAAAGAGGCCGTCTTAAGGCAGGATCTCAAGGAGTCTTTCATATGCTGACAGTCACTATGAATCCTGAGGGGGTGATTATAGTACAGCATTTGCAAACTGACTGGACAAGTCTTGATAAACCCTGATAAACCACCTCTTACTCCTTGAAAGAATATGTTGGAAACTACCGCTCTGGACCAAAAGTTCCCAAAGTGTGATCCCCAGTCCCAGAGCTCAACATCACATTGAAACTTGTTAAAAATGAAAATCTGCAGGTTTCTCCCCAAACCTAATGAATTAGCATCTCAGGGGTGGGGGTAGGGGTGGGGAGGTGGACCAGTATGACCATGCAGGTCATGAAGAAGCTCTCCAGATGATTCCAATACAGGTTTGAGAACTACTGATCTAGCTAGACCTTCTGCCCTGCAAGAGTGAAAACACAGTCTCAATTAGCTTAGAAAAGAGTTTTCAAATCAAAATGAGTCTTTAGTAATAGGCAGTTTTTAAAGATAGATCATATTTCTTCCTCCCTTACCTAAATCTATTCTGATTTAGAAAAGCACCTATAGCTTTACATGTTATAAAAAAGGTCTTTATTCACTCATTATTTTACTGTTTACTCGTAGAAGGATAAAATCTCTGACGTTTATTAAAGAAAATTCATATCTGCTTTTGTCGTATATAAAGGAGAATGAAAACATCACCTAATATTACATGATCCAGATGTCCTATATGACTTTGTTAGACATAAATAAAAGCAGAAATAAAAACTAATGTATCAATATACGTCTTTTAAAAATATTTGTCTATATCTAAAATAGTTAAAAATCACAGAAACAATGTAGAAAGGAGGGGAAACCAGTGTTTAGTAAGCATAGAATTTGAGTTTTGCAAGATGGAAAAGGTCTAGAGATCTGTTGCACAACAATGTCCATATACCTAACAGTACTGAAGTGTACACTTAAGAATATTTAAGATGGTAAATTTAATGTTATGTGATTGTAACCACAATTAAAAATAAACATTTAAAAAATAGATTTCCTTATTCAGCTCACACAGTGGAACTGAATCATGGCAGCACTTCCTAACGATTGGAAACGTTATTATAATATCAATATGCTCTATCCTGGAATGACAGTATTGAAGGAAAATGTATTTAAATCATTGGGTCATAATATAAACTTATTTTCAAAATAAAGAGTGTGATTAAAAAGTGAAGGCACAGCATCAAGGGGCTAATTTTATGTTAGGAAAACAAACATGAAAACCCTTAATATAAATAAAAGAAACATTCCCTGGTCATTTACTCCACAAGCTTCTACTGAGTTGTGTAAGCACTGAGCTTGCTAAGCCCTTGGGAAACAAAAGAGATATGATACCTGCCCTTAGGAAGCTTATAGTACATTGGAAAGATATTTACCCAAAAAATTACACACAGTTGAACAATTATTCTTTCAAAAAAGGTGAAAGTCAACAAATTGGTTAAAAAAATTAACCATAGTCTTTGTCAATATATGCTTCCATAGTGCAGCTAAAACTCACTTAAGTTCTAAGAATCTCTGAACATTTCAAGTTCAAGCTCAGACTGAAGTTGGAGGAATGGAGTTATAATAAAGACACCTTGGTTTCATCTGAACAGACAAGATTTTTGAGAAGCAAAAACATTTATTATAAGCTTTTAATGCCTCCAATATAATCTCACATTTCTCTACCAGCACTCATCATTTCTATTTGTATAATGCCTGACAGTTTATAAAGCACTTTCCTTGACATTATTTCACTTGATCCTTACAACTCTTAATTAGGTTGGCAGATATTATCTTCATCATTTTATAGATGAGATGCTGAGACAGGGAGATGAAGCGACTTGCTAACAGTCATCAGGCTATTACTTGCAAAACCAGCAGTAAAAACCAGGTTTTCTTTTCACTGTGCTCATTGATTTGTGAATTCCTTCACTCAGAGTAAAATGATGATGCAACCTTTACAGAGTATCATAACTAAGCTAATAATTAACAAAAAAAATATATGTACTTAGGAGTTGGGATAGGACTATAGGAGATGTCATGGGGAGAGATTTTTGAAGGAAAATGTCCCTCCCTAGGTTCCTCTTCTCTCCAGTCACAGAACCATGTAACAACACCACTGCTGGTTTATGAGTATTTTGGAAGCATTGATTATCATTGCTATTGCCTTAAAAAATGTTGAAATGGAGGACAGTATTTGTATGAGGCAGCATAGAAAAGGGACATAAAATGGAAATTCCTCTTTGCAATCTGCCTAGGAGGCTAGCAGAGAAAGAGGTAAGCTGGAAAGAAAAGAAAAACCATCTGTCTAAGAAGTTCCAGAAAGGACAGTGGGCTGTACATCATGACAGAATCCCTGCCCAGAGAGTGAGGCTTCCAGCAGGCCTCTGGTACCACATCTGACGTACTTCAGGCCCCCACGGGGGCCTCCTGAGCAATCTCCAGCCCTGAGGTCCAGGAGCTGCTCATTCCCACTCCGTATATGCTCCTCTTCAGAGAAGCCCTGAGATCTAGGCGTTTCTGGCCAGAGTGCACTTCCTCCAACCATTCTAGGGGAATCTCATCCTATAACCATCTCCACCCCCTACACGACCTCCCCACAACATATGTGCATGCATATACACATCATACCACCCACACACTCTCCCTCCCTCCCTCCCTCCTCTCTCTCTCTGGCTAGCTGAGTTCAAGATCTCAAAGTGAGAAGATCAAGAAACATGTTGGTGAAAAGACCAAAGTTTCAGACATTTTAACGCTCTATGTCCCTGACTAACCTCAGATCTTTTACCAAAAGATCTACTACAAAGGCAAAAAAGACACTAGTTACTGTATTTGACTTGTTCATAACCCACGACGTAAAAGCTTAAGCACCGAGTTCAGTCTGGGAACAGGGACAATCTTTTTTTTTTTTTTTTAAGATTTTTTATTTTTATTTATTTGTCAGAGAGAGAGAGAGAGCACAAGCAGGGGGGAGGGGCAGAGGCAGAGGGAGAAGCAGACTCCCCACTGAGCAAGGAGCTCAATGTGAGACTCGATCCGAGGACCCCGGGATCATGACCTGAGCTGAAGGGAGATGCTTAACCCACTGAGCCACCCAGGCACCCCCAACAGGGACAATCTTGAAGACTTTCTCACCTTCCTTCTGCTGGAGCTGCAAGACCATCTTTGACTCCTGCTTGGCTAAAGATAAGTGTTTCCACCTTGGTGGAAGGAAGGAAGGAAGGAAGGAAGGAAGGAAGGAAGGAAGGAAGGAAGGAAGGAATCGAAGTACTTAAAAATTTTCCTAGCTGTTATGGGCTGAATTATATCCCCCTACCCAAAACTTATATGTTGAAGCCCTAATCCCTAGTACCTCCGAATGTGACTATATTTGTAGATAGGGCTTTTAGAGAAGTGATTAAGTTCAAATAAGGCCAGAAGGGTGGGTCCTAATCAAATTTGACCTGTATCCTTACAAGACGAAATTTGGATGTACAAAGAGACAGCAAGGATGCAGGAGCACAAAGGGAAGATCATGTGAGGACACAGGGAGAAGGTGGCCACCTGCATGCCTAGGAGAGAGGCCTCAGAGGACACCGCGCCTGCACGGACCTAGGTCTTAGACTTCTAGCCTCCAGAATGGTGAGAAAATGCATCTCTGTTACTTACACCCCCCCCGCCCCCTAGTCTGTGGTCTTCTATGGCAGACCTTTAGCAAACTAACACACCAACTGAATCCTATGCTCCAACGGGTCTCACGTTTGAGTCCATGGATTTCCCCTTTGCTATCTAGTCAAACACAGTGTTCTAAAGAATGACACCCTCTTCTCATTTCTATGCCTTATAAAATTGTGTAATGTTTAAAACAAAAGGATCCTTTTGCACAAGATGCAAATGTGCATGAACTAGGCTCAACAACAGAAGAAGCCATTTCATGTACCCAATTAAGGTCTTAAATGAACCATTTTTAGAAAAATAACCATTAAGAACTTTCAAACAGTCTTTCCCCCTATGAGATGAAAAGAGTTTCAATGTATTACTGCATCTGTTTGCAACATGTCAGAGTTGGCAGCCAGGTTAGCCTATAATCAGAAGAGGCTTTCAGTTTGGAAGCGGGACGTGTAATATGCCTCAATATTTTGCCTGATTAAGTGCTTAAATTCAGAAGGCTTGAATAGACAATCCAAGTTTGTGAATATGTAATCTTGTGATTAAATTTCCCCAGTGTCTAACCCCTAATCCTTACTAATTCCCTATACAGCATTTTCTCTGAGTCTTTTATAAAGTATTATGTAAGGTGCTAATTTGTGATACAGTATTGGTATGTTAAAGTACTCTGAAAACAGAAAATTATTACATCAAAATTAGAATTAGCTGCATTCCTAACATTCATTTCTATTAAAATTTATCCAGAAAATTTCAAAAACAGTGGATATATTTTTTGTATTTATTGCAGACATTTTATGCATTTAAACTCGTATTTATGGTACAAAGCCATAGATCACTAATAAAAAAAAAACTGCCAATAAACTAAGCTGAAATATCTGAAGTCTGGTTTTATTTGTCATAGTTTTTTTTCAGATGAAAATAGTTTCCTCCTTCCCAGGAATATCACATTTCATTTCAGACCCCTAGCAAAATACCTGGTACCTAGTAAGCACTCAATATATACAGTTGAATAAATGAATATAGATACTGTAAATATTTTAGGATAAAATCTCCATGCAGCAAAGAATCTGGTCCTCCTTTGGAATCCATTCATTATAGCATAACATTCAACACTTTGATACTATAAATATTATTTTCGTACTGATAATAAAGGAACCAACATATTATTTATATAATTTCCAGAATGAATCTACTACATTCCCCAAAACAATGACACATTATTCATTTGTTTACATGACACTGTTCACCAAAATGAACACCTTAGGGACTGACATATTTCAATGCTTAGTAGATAATGGTTGAATGAATGAATGCATGTCTAGATGAACAATTTTTTAAAACTACCTTTTAATGTTTTACATTTCTTATACAGAAGCTGCGTGAAGACAGTTTTACCACTCCTCTTGAAAAAAGAAGTCGGTTGTTGATCTTAAAAGGACTATTACGTACAGAAATCCACAATAACAAAGTACATAAAATTTCTATGACAAACTTAAATTTTGATGGGTAAAATACTTTTTTAACTTTTAGACAAATGGATTCTCTCAGCTTAGCAGCAAAGGATTCTATGAGTCTGTTGTTACATCTGAAATATTACTAAGGGATTATGTGTTCAACTTTTTTTTTTTTAATATCTCTCTTAAAGTGCAATCCTGTGTACCCAGATATAATTCAGACTACTTTTTGGAAAAAATAATTTGGAAAATTTATTCCTCGATTTCTGAGAGAACTAAAGGGTTTTTCCTAGACCTCAGGAAACAATTTGCCTTTTTAGAGTCAGGTTCCTTCACATTTGGCTTTAGAAGTTGTATTTCAGGCCATAGATGTGTTGAGAAGGGGGCGAAGCATTTTGCCTGTCTTTCCTTTGTCCTAAGTTTTTTAATGAGAATAAAGCCTACCACCTGTCATTTTTGTGGCTAACCAGGCACCAGCTTTTCCAATTCTAATACAAGAAAGCACAATTCTGTTTCTGCATTTTAACACAAATGTTTCTGAACTGCTGATATCTAACATGGAAATAAAGTAGGAAAAGTCAGTGAGTACGCATAGGCATCCAAGATCTGGATTCTGCGGTCCACTGTTCGTTCAGAGATTCTCAGCTGTTGCCAGTGATAAAATAGATGAATATTTATAACCTTATTTACTGAATCATTCACAGACATTATATCCAAATAAGACTAGAATACATTGTTGAAGCTCCACTCTGATACCTCACATGAATTATTTAAGAATCTTCACAACCTGGGATGTTGTATTTCAACAATCTGCGTGTTGAAAAACTTATAAACACTATGACTCCATTCTAATCACATCATTCAAACATTTCCTAAGATCTACATACACAATGAATCACCTCATTCTCTCATTTCCTCTCAAATTTCACTGCTCAAAATCATTCAAACTCATTGTTCTATAGATTATTTCTAAAATGAAATGATTTTTTTTAATTGATTTTTTTTATCCCCCCATCACCTGCCATATATTTGTCTTTCACAGTGTGACTTATTTCACTTAGCATAATACCTCTAGGTCCATCTCTATTGTCACAAATGGCAAGATATCATCCTTTTTGTGGCTCCATAATATTCCATTGCATGTATCTGGGTCTGTGCACCATGACTCCTTTATCTATTCATCTATGGATGGGCACTTGGGTTGCTTCATATCTTGGCTATTGTAAATAATACTACAATAAATATAGGGATGCATAGGTCTTTTCATACTAGTGCTTTCATTTTCTTTGGGTAAATAACTAGTAGTGAAATCAGTGGATCATATGGTATTTCTATCTTTAATTTTTTTCCACAGTGGCTCTATCAAGTTACATTCCTACCAATGGTGTATAAGTGCTCCTTTTTCTCACATCCTGTTATTTCTTGTCTTTTTAATTTTAACCATTCTGACAGGTGTAAGGTGATATCTCATTGTGGTTTTGTTTGCATTTCTCATGATTAGTGATGTTGAGTATCTTTCCAGGTGTCCATTGGCCATCTGCATGTCTCCTTTGGAAAAATGTATATTCAGGTTCTCTGCCCATTTTTTAATTAGTTTGTTTTTTAGTGTTGAATAGAGCATAAGTTCATGTAAGTTCTTTATATATTTTTTATATTAACTCCTTATCAGATATATCATTTGCAAATATCTTCTCCCATTCAGTAGGCTATTTTTTTTGTTTTGTTGATGGTTTGCTTGGCTGTGCAAAAGCTTTTTATTTTGGTGTAGTCCCACTAGTTTATTTTTGCAAGTGAAGTGACTTTTGTTCAAATTTTTAAAAGGCAATTTCAAAAGTAATATAAATTCATATATCATGATTAAATTCCCACCTAGTTTTAACTTTTGTTATCTTATTCATTTGGAAAATGTATCATTTAAAGACAACTTAAATGTAAGCAAGGCCGTCATTAAAACTACAGCTTAACTATAATTATTACATCATCAAGCTAGTCACATTTCCAAATTCAAAAAGAAAATATCCCAGAGTGGCTGGGTTTATTATCCAATACACCTCATTATTATCTGAGGAGTTATTAGCAGGTAAAAAAACTATGGCTTATTTTTGTTTCATTAACATCAGTAAAAAAAAATTTATCTTGATAGTCAATAAATAACTCTAATTCCATTGCCACAAAATAAACTTGATTCCAGAACATGTAAAACTTAAGAGGGAATGTCTTATTGCTTATTAGTTATATTTAGTGCAAGTAACTAAAAGAGTTAATTACTGGTCTTCTCTGGTAGTTAGCAAGACCTGGTTCTTTATTCTGAAAAGCCACGGTCACTAAATTTTTACAGTTGGGTTAAGGAAAATTAGTTGTTTGTCTACCAGTATGAAACTAGCTCCCATTTTAACAATAAACTATCACTCAGAATACGCAAACGGCAGGGATCTCCCACTCATATTTCTTTCCAAAGTATATGATAGTCTATGCAAAATTAACTTCTATATTAACAATAAGATCCACAGCTCTGCTGAAGCTCAAGGAAAAAGTGACTACAGTAAATTTTAAATCATTCATTTGGTCTTCTTCAAAAATTCTAACCATGGGTATATTGCTTACTTATGTTGGTCTGTTTCCAGTCATTTATTTTCAGATCTCTGTGTAAAAATTCATGTATACAGATATTCCTCGACTTATGACGGGGTTACATCCCAGTAAGCTCATCATAAACTGAAAATACTGTAATTTGAAAACGCGTTTAATGCACCCAAGCTACTGAACATCACAGGTTAGCTTAGCCTACTACCTTACACGTGCCAGAACACTGCCATTAGCCTGGAGTTGGGCAAAATCATCTAACACAAAGCCTATATTGCAATAAAGTGTTGACTCTCTTGTGCATTGTATTGAATATTGTACTGAAAGTGAGAAACAGAATGGCTGTATGGGTTCAGAGTGGTTATCAGTGTTTCAGTCGTTTACCCTCGTGATGGCGTGGCTATGGGCACGCGTGGCTTGCTGCCAATGTCCCGCATCACAAGAGAGGACCTGCCGCATATCACCAGCCCAGGAAAAGAGCAGAACTTGAAATTCGGAATATGGTTTCTTCTACCGAATGCACATCACTTTCACAGCATCATAACGTCAAAAAACCATTAGTCAAACTACCCAAAGTCCAGCCCATCTGCACTCTGAAGCTGTATCTGACCCACATTAAGCCTCCAATTCATCAACGGCTGTAAGGATTATCTAGGTCGTAATTTTTACATTAAAGATTTCTGAATACTTTTACCTTAAGCCCTAGCTGTTTCAAGAAAGAGAAAGTTATTTTTCCAAGTTCTTAGACAATACCTTCACTGTCATGGGGAGAGCAGGTGAGAGAGGGAGACAAATAGGTTTGATCTAATTAAATCAACTTTAAGGAGCTCAGTTAAGGTAAAAATGAATGAAACAGGAGATGATGCAGAAAGACTCGAGTTCTACAGATGAGTACCACTTTCTTCCCCAACCACGGAAGGGTCCTATAGAGACACTTCTCTTGGAAAAACACTCCAAGTGTCTCGTGCCCCTTTAGGCATGTCTACCTAGGGAGGGAAGAACTATCATCAGAACTAATGAATGCTGGAGAAAGAGTCAGGCTCGCAGTACAAACCCTTACTTTCCTCCTGAATGAATTTGCTTTCTGTTCTGCTTCTTGCCCAGAGGAAAAATGGCAGAGGCCTCCAGTTGTCCAGATGTGCCATTAACTACGGGTGCAAGTCTGTTATTCTGCTGGGTCCTGGCAGCAAGCCCTTTCGACCTAAGATCAGAATGCAGATCTACAATCAGCTTTAATCTCCATTTGTCACATTAATCTCCCTCTGCTTTCTCTATATTGTTCCTCCTTTGGTCTCAAAGGATGGAAGCAAAGGAAAGGCAGGGTTAGTGTTTCCTCTCTAAAACCCCAAAATTTACATAAGACACTGAGGGCAATGTCCACTGGGATTTTACTTCCTTTTGAGGGCAACAAACACAAATAAATTTAAAAGGATGCCAATGTGAAAATGTTATGAGAAAGATACAAAATAAATGGAGCTGGGAAAGGCAGGGGGGCTTCTAGATAAGGGATTCTGGAAGGGCTTCAATGAGAACCTGAAGCAGAACTTGAAAGTATTTTGGATTTGAAAAGCAACTTAGAGAAGAGGAGGGGAAAACATTCCAGGTATACAGAGGTAAAATGATTTTTTAATTCTTTGTTAAGTAGGCTTAAAAAAAAAAAAAGCACATTGTTTTTACAATGCATACTACCTAAACCCTGGATATGATATAAATATTATCTACATTTCTGTAAAAATATACAGATAATAGAGCATGTGCACGTGTGTGTATGTGTACTCAGGTGTAAACACAAAAGCCTCTGGTGGGAAACATCAATTAAGGGTAACAGACATGAGGTCACAGGTGGCTGTGGGGACTCTTAACATTTAGTCATACCTGTGGTGGCAGAATGTGTACACCACATACATCTCTACAGTGGACCTGTATTCCTGTACTACTTAAGTAATTGAAAAAGACCATGAATAGAGAAAAAGAAAAGAAAGAAGAAACAGAAGAAAGCAGGAAGGGAGGGAAAATTAAAATGAGAAACCACGACAATAGACTTACACACCCTTAATTTACTTCTTTATTTAGAAGGTACTCTAGGACTGTAAAATGTCAGTGGGACATTTTTGTGACAATCAATATTCATTACATTGATAAACACAAAAGTAGAAATCAATACTCAAATTTTCAACTGATAGAATGAGAAATAAATGTCACGTGGATACTCCTTTCTAAAAGCATAGGCTTTATATGTCTGTCTTAAATTGAAATTTAATTTTATTATCTTTTCACTGATAGAATCCTAAGTCAACATGTATGAAATTATTTCCAAATTTGTGACATGCTTCCAATTACTCATCAAGTACACAATCACTCATAAAATAATATTGCTAATAAAAACCATCTTCTCTCTAGAGAAAAATATGAAATTCCAAACCTATCCTCAACCCACTATTTCTCTCTTTCAAGGATAAAAAATTAGGTTATCATATGTTTCTATAAATTTAACAATCATCACCTTATTGGTTTCAACTCAGTTTGATTAATGACAACTGTTAAAAGTGCTCTCCAGAAAGACTTTACAAGTTGGAAGAAAGAGGCTCTGACGTTGGCAAAGGGTTCAAGGTAGGCTTCCCAAGGGCAGGAGACTTAGCTAAAATCTAAAGGATACAAGGAGGGGGTCATTTGTTGAATGGGGGGCAGGCAGAGAAGAGCAGGTGGGTCCTGGAGGGAGCCTGACTTCTTGTCAGTGTGCAGGGAGTAGAGCGTGCCAGACAGTGAGGATCCTGTGGGCCATGAAAAGCAATTATGTCTTCTTTTCTAGAAGCAGAGGAAGATACTATAGTGCTTAAAACAAAGGAGTGGCATTTTGAAAAGACCTCCCCCCCAGCTTCAATTAACCAATCTTTTTTTAAATGTTTTATTTATTTATTCATGAAAGCCAGAGAGAGAGAGAGAGGCAGAGGCAGAGGGAGAGGCAGGCTCCCCGCCCAGCAGGGAGCCCGATGCGGGACTCGATCCCAGGACCCCGGGACCATGACCCGAGCCGAAGGCAGACGCCCAACCACCTGAGCCACCCAGGCGCCCCTTCAATTAACCAATCTTACCAAGCAACTTCATATGTGCTTCCAAATAAGATGGACTCGAAAGCAGCAAATGGTACTGACCCAAAGATAGCCAAAATGCTTACCTGGCTCCCTCACTTAGAACTGGTCTTTATATCCCCAGAAATGCTGTATCCACCCACCCCACTCCCACTCCACCTCCCTTCAGGCAAGAATCCTGCCTGCCCGTTCATTGCTACATCCGGGCAACTGACGTAGGTTTCCTGTAGGTTTCCTCACCGACTGAAGACCCTGATATTGAGATGTTAATATCCTAAATGGAGATTATCCAAGACTCTACTTTGCAGACTGTCCATATGAACTTGGCAGAGCTTCTGATGCAGATCAACAAAGCAACAAATATATGGGCAGAACCAGGCATGGGCAAATGGCATTGGAGAGTTCATCTTCCATGAACTACAGACCGACTGTCTGTAGTTCTCATGATGCTTTTTCCCTATAGAAATGCACATAACCCACTTTAAAACACCTTTTGTGATACATAAAATGCTAAAATGAGGCCTGAGAAAACTATGCAAATATAGATCATTTATTTTTAAGTCAAAATGGATACAATCTAAATTAAGGGGCTAGTTACTAAGGTTACAAAAACTGAGTGAATAAAGTAAAACAGTATTCCAGTCAGTCTTATCCACAAGTACAAAAACATGCTCAATAACACATATCTCTTCAGAGAGAGCTATAACAATACATTCTTCCCCAAGGTCGACATGTCTACTAACCTAAGTACTTTTTTTTTCTTTTTTCATCTGTTACGTAAAAACTCTATCCCATCCCTAAACATGTATAAAAACCTTTGTGCCTACAAGCTGATGAAAATTTAGATGTATAATCTAATAATCTGTTAATCTAATAATCTGTCAATTTGGCCAGGTCATGTTTGGCAATCAACAATGGATAATTTTTAAATGACATTGGCTTTCTCCAAATTCTAAAGACCATTCAAAATGCTTCAGTCCTAAAATTCTAAAATTAGACTTTGAAAAAAAATGTATAGTGATTGAAAATAATACTGCACATTCATGTCGTTCTTCACAATTCACAAAGTGCTTTCCTTTTTATTAGATTATTTAGAAATAAAAGATCAAAGGCAGCAGTATAGGAATCAGAGGTTCTAGCCGGGAAAAGGAAAGAGTAGCTGTAACTTCATGTGAATCTTCAAATATATAAAGAGATTTTTCAAAACAATAGTAATAATAAAAGGCTAGAGGGGTGTCTGGGTGGCTCAGTCAGTTGAGCATCCAACTCTTGGTTTAGGCTCAGGTCATGATCTCAGGGTCTTGAGATCAAGCCCCATTCAGCCTCTGCGCTCAGTGGGGAGTTGGCTTGAGATTCTCTCTCCCTCTGCCCCTCCGCCTACTCATGCTCTTGCATGTGCTCTCTCTCTCAAATAAATAAATAAATCTTAAAAAAAAAAAAAGAATAAAAGAATAGAAGAGGAAAACTGGCCTGAACTACTTTATGAAGAATTGAAGTCTATCATAAAAAATTCTGTGAAGGGGAGCCTGGCTGGCTCAGTGGTAAGAGCGTGAAACTCTTGATTTCAGGGTCGTGAGTTCAAGCGCCATGTACGGTATAGAAATTACTTAAATATTAAAACTTCAAAAAAAACTTCTGTTGAAAAAGCCTATTGAAAACTACAAATAAATGGTTGATCAAGGTTGAAGCTACAATGCCTTTAATGACCTCTCTCACATCTTGGAAGAGCCCATATTAATCCAATCTTAACTCTCCATTTCAGAGAAGACCACATTCCTAAAATTTTTCATTCTTAAAACTGGAATGAAATAGGTTATCACAAATCTGAATTCATCAGGACCCTAAAAAACGAATCTTCTTTGCATTCCCAAAGGCCCAGCATATAAACCTCGACATTTTAATACCGCAATATTGCTATTGAAAGAAACTAGCACAGCTGGCTTTCATTATTAGTAAACTATCATTACTCTGCTTAATTTAGGTTTTACAAGTTATTTTCTTCATAGATCAGTAAGTCATATGCTAAAATAGGTGTCACAGTCTGTTTATAATCTCTTTCACATCCAGAAACTACGAGTGTCTCAGTTCATTTTTATGCAAGATTTCTTTTTTTTTTTTTTTAAGATTTTATTTATTTATTTGACAGAGACAGAGACAGCGAGAGCAGGAACACAGCAGGGGGAGTGGGAGAGGGAGAAGCAGGCTTCCTGCTGAGCAGGGAGCCCGATGCGGGACTCGATCCCAGGACTCTGGGATCACGACCCGAGCCGAAGGCAGTCGCTTAACCAACTGAGCCACCCAGGAGCCCTTATGCAAGATTTCTAAGTCATCATCTATTTGCATCTCTTGAGTAATACATGACAGAGTACAGGATAATAAATGACATTTCCTACTTATACAATGGCAAGTGCCACAAGGCTATATACAACTGTCTATTACTTCTGCCTTCCATAAATGATATTTACCAGCAGTGCCCTAACTCTGGTATTTACTCTCCTTAAATTCTGATCAAGTTATTAACATTACCTATATTTGACTAGATAACAGTTATTCTTCCCTATTTCAATAGTTGAGGGAAAAAATTAAGAACACAAGCTCCATATGTTGCTCAATATTCATGCCCTACTGACCTCAGTCTCTATATTCACACTCAACACACTTAAACCCAGGCGAGGCTGGATCTGGCAGTTCAAATACTAAGTCATATGAATCCTAATAGCATTAATTCCCATTCTTCTTTCTTATCAAGGAGGGTGCTGAGCACTAAGAACTCTACCCGTCCTTCTGACTTTAGAGTGCGTGTTTAATTCCATAGCAGCACGTCTAGTTTTCCTGATTCCTAGGATCAAAATTAGGTGACCTTTTTTGCTCATTAGGGTCAAGAGCTACCGCCATGAATTTTGGTAAATCATGCTGTTGGTATGTCTATAATTTATTACTTGCAAAAGTTTCTTTTGATATGAAACTATTCAAAAACAACCAGAAATTACACACAAATTAAAAGGAAACTATAATGGTATATACGTACAGTATTTGTATTAAAAAAAGTAAAATTATTCTTTAAAGCATTACTAAGGCTTTGATGAGAAAAGTACCAAAGAACTAAGTTCTACTTTTCCCTGTTTATTAGAAATCAGACATTGCAAACTAATGGACTTTTTTCTTAAAGATTTATCTATATATCTGAGAGAGAGAGAGCATGAGCAGGAGGGGCAGAGGGAGAGGGAGAGAGAGACTCTCAAGCAGACTCTACACTGAGCACAGAGCCAGACACAGGGCTTGATCTCTTGACCCTGAGATCATCACCTGGGCCAAAACCAAGAGTCGGATGCTTAACCAACTGAGCCACCCAGGCGCTCCCAACAAATGGATTTTAAATAGTTCTGAAGGTTTCTTCATTTTTGGACAGAGTATCAATTATACATATACACATACACATGTACAGAGGTGGACTGGTAAGTGTTTAACAACGAGCTTTCTAGGAAATGAGTCCTGATTTTTAGTGTTTGCCAATTTCTGTGGTATAAACACTCCCACCGTGGCTGATTTGAAGCTACTAATGTGAAGTTGATCACTTTAGCAAATGCCTAAAAATTGAACAGTTGGCCCTACGGCCCAGGATAAGCTGGTTCCAGCACACCATTGTGTGTACATTTTAGAGGTATATATACACATACCCATACATATGCAGGTATGGTGTTATACATTGGACACACAAAAGTAAACATAAACATGGTTCATAACGAATCAATTTCTCCAAAGTTTACGGCAATTATTTCAAATGGTCAGAATTTCACTTTACATGTATCTCCTATCTTTCTAACCACATATCTTATTATCACTGCCTCGGAGAGGACCCTTACAGAGTAACATCAACCATTCTGAAATGCATCGCATTTAAGCATATAATTAGCTATGGCCATATGTTTGGTGTCTAAAATTAAGCAAGCCAGATTTAAAAACTCAGACAGCAGACCTCTAAGAAATTTCATAATCTGATCTTCTTATCATCCTTCATGAACTTCCTATATGAATGCGTGTTGGTAATGGATACCGGGCTCACTTGGATAGAGATTCCTATATTCTACTCCAAATACAGAGACAAAGCATTTCATTTCCAGTGTGCCATCGACCCCACATATTTAATAGGCCTATTTTCATTCACACAACTTTCTTCTGCAATGGTGCCTAATCTTAAAGAGAAAAGTCACCTGAAGCAAATCCCCAAAAGTCCGTCCATCCATCCATCCATCCATCCATCCACTCCATCTGAAGTTGAATAGCCCATAACCTGGAACCAAGGGCCCCCATAACAGAAGAGCAAGGAACTGGCATCAAGCAGGGCCGGGAATACTGCAGAGAAAGCACAACTCCATCCATATGTCTTATCACGTGAAGAGCATCCTCTGGGATTGTGTAACACCGAAACTCTGAGTGCTCTCTGCTGAGGCTGTGAGGGTAATCTGGCACGTTTAATGTGCAGAGAAATGTGGCAATGTCGATCAAAACATGCGATGCCCATGACTTCTCCCCAGAAATTCCACTTCCAGGAATTTCTTTTAGAGATAACTCCCACTTACGTGAAAAGGTGGTCATATAACAACATTCCTGACAGTATAGTTCGTGACAGCAAAAAATGAAACAACCTAGATGTCCATGAGTAGGCCACTGGGTAAATAAGGTATGGTAAAGCCGAACAGTGGAAATACAACCTTGGCGGTGGGAAGGGGGAAGGGGCGAGACCTTAGGTGCGGAAATCAAACAAGTTTCCAGATAGTTGTCAAGTGGCAAAAGTAAATGTGCACAGGGTGTTACCATTTGAGTAAATACATAGAACATCTATAAATATTTGTGTATACATAAAACATCAACAGAAGGATCACAAATGTCTGTACGAACGGTTGCCTCTGAAGAGGCCAGTCCTTTCGTATCATTAAATATTTCTGTAGCACCAACACATACATTTTTGGAAACTAAAAACATCTGGAAGGATGTGTCATAATATGTCAATTGTTCAAGTTTTAAAGGACTTTAAGTCCTCATCACATTTCTCTTCACAAGTAGATTTAAATATAACCCAGCATGAGAGCATCTACATTTCCACCCATTTTTTAAATTGCTCGCTCCCACTCATTCTTCTTCTGGAACCCTCCCTTCTTTCCTCTGCTGAGCTAAGATCTGAAGCGAGTACCCCCACAATCACTGTCACGACAAAACTCTATAATCTGGGCCTGAGAAAGGTAAAGGTTATTTTTGACTGGAGGAAAGTTCTAGAAGTCAAGAAATAATTGCAAGGAGTCATAATATACTGTAACATACATTATAGTTTTTGTCAGAATTTATGTATCCTGACTCCCCACATGAGCATTCTCACCAACTCCACATTAAAAAATATATAATCTACATAAGGTGTGTGAGGTGTTGGATAGATAGATAGATAGATAGATCGATAGAGAAAAAGAAGATAAACATGAATGAAGCCAGAAATATCAAAGTTACTTCAACTTTATTAATCTTCTTTTCCATTTCAATATGTGCCTATCTTCAGTATTTTTCACTAAACCCCAGGTTGACACCTCAAAAATGAACCGATTGTCAGTTAAATCCACCAGTTAAGAAGCTTATCTGTCTGTCCAACCTTGGGCAAAGTACATGAGAAATGAGTGAAACTGCATAAACCTCGCCCTGAAGGGACTTAAAATCTTCAAACAGCAACCACATTCCTCAGAGAATTCTGGAGTGGTGGATTTACACTCAATTTCCCTAGAAACAAGGAAGCTCTTTTTTTTTTCCCCCAAAGAAATTACAAAATATATTTAACTAGAAGTGGCATTTATATACTGGATCCCTCTTATATCTTAGAATAAGCCATACTCATATTCAGTGCATCTAAACAGCTGTTTCACATCACTTCTACAGGAAAAATTACTGGTACAAAACACAGGCCTCATCAAACCATCCTGGATGCTTTATCACTCTTAAAAATATATTGCTAAGAAATATAATTCTTAGGAAATGGGAAGCCTGGGAAAACCTAGAAGATAGGCAATTTTCTGAATTTGGGATATATGCTTTGAATACCTCAATGTTTTCTGTCACAAAGGGTCATCCTGCAATCACCCTAGCATTTCCCTCCTTCTTGCTATCTGAGCCATGCTCCTCAAATTCCCTTCTCCCTAACCGCCCACACCTCTTGACTGGCTTTACAGAAAGAACTATACATGCTTAATAATCAATAGGCTTCAAAGGGGAAACAGAAGACTTGGTAATATATCTTGGTCTTCAGATCTGCAAGGTGTAAGAGGCTTCACTTTCCTTCTGGAAAAATTGCTATTAGTGAAGGAGTTTGCTTTGCATTTCAAAGGGAATAGAGATAGATGTCTGACCTTGAGCATGAAAAGGGTAATGATGCGTCCCCACCTACCCACCTACCATGACAATATATAATTCAAAGTTAAATCAATATTGAACTACAAAGAAAGTGAAAAGAAACACAAATTCTGACTTTTATCATGATGACTACTACAGTGCTTGAATTATTATTTTTTCCCAAAATACTTTTTGATGCCCCTGTTCACAAGTGGCCTAAACATAGTCCTGGTCTGCCTGTGGGTTATCCAACACTGGCTTCATAACCCCAATAGCACCATAAGAAACAGTACTAAGGACCCAAAACGAGTTTGGCCAAATCTATAATAAAATAAATTTTAAAACTTATCTTTGATTTTCCCTAGAATAAGTGTTCCACTGTCCCTGTTTCTTTGTGTGACAAGCTCCTCTTGCAAAAACAGGGCAGGCAAATCTCATTGGGGCATCCTAGGTCTTGTGATCTCAACCCTGCCACAAGGAGTCTGGGAAAGCAAGCACCTGATATTTTCAGTTCATACAATAGAAGGCAAGCTCTGCCTCCCATTAGACACAAAAGGAGGACCTCTCCAAAGTTAGAAAGGAGGTTCAGATGTCAAACAGCTAGAATAATAATAATGTAACAGTACAGAATTATATACATTATGATTGCAAAATATATACTTTTAAGCAATAACTTATCTCTTTTACTTACTAAAACATTCTAGAGATGTCTGAAGGATGGAGTCTTGTTTGCTACTTCTTACCTTCTCAAATGATGGAAAGTTAAGTGAGGCATAATATTTGGAAAGAACTGCATGAAAAGTTGCATAGACCAATTCACTTGAGTAAATTCTAGAAAAGGCTATTTTGTTCATGGGAAAAAGAAAACCATATGATTCACATAGATAGTAGTAAAGGCCATGGGCTATGGAATCTTCCTGGCTCATCTGCTTACCCTGTCTGTTTCCTTAGATGAGTTAATTGCACTTCCTCCGTCTCAGTTTTCCCATCTGTAAAGTATGAACAGACACTACCTATGACAAAAAGATGCTGTAAGGATTACATGAGATCTTACAAGAAAAGAGTTTAAAATAGTACTTGGAACACAGAGAAAGCTCAACAAATGTTCTATGTTATTATATATACTCATTGGTATAACATTAAGCCCATTTTTTAATAACTCCACTATAATTTCCATGCTTTATCCTGAATCCATTTCATCTGATTAAAAGGCAATCTTCAACTACATGCAAAGGTAAATCATTTGATATTTTTGTTATAGCAAGAGAAGAGAGCAGATTGTCTACTTTATCCTTTCAAAAATATCAGTGAATAAGACTATTGCACCCATTGTAAAATTATGGCTCTACAATGTTGATTTTTTTTCAGAAGCAAAAGGACAAGTAAAATGCAAAAATGGTCTCTCCCTCCCCCCAAAAATTAGGGTGGGAACAATAATGTACAATGTTCAGCTGGACCAGTTCTAAATATAAATGTTATGTTTAGGTTAGTAATTTGCATGGTAGAGAATATCTCAGTGTCAGTCTCCATAGGTAATACCTTACATTACACCTTGTACTGTGTTCCCTCCTAGAGTATAAACTCATTGAGGGCCAGGTACTCTGACCTCATCTGTGCTCAAGAAAAATCTGTAGAAATGAAAAGTAAAAATATAATGACTGAAAGTTAGCACATGTGTAGTAGGATACAGAATGCCTTTCATAACAGAAAACATACATGAGTTGGTCAACATCTACATAAGAGGTTGTTTGCTAGGAATCAAATGAAAGCCTAAGCCTTTGTCATTATTTGGTACATTCAATATATGTTATTGTATGCCAGGAGCTAAGGGCAATGCAAGGATAAAGTAGACCTGGCCCTAATTTCTAGGATCTTATAGACTCACAGGAGAGTAATCAACTATGTCAAATATATAAACAAATATATCAAATGTATTTTTACATTTGTAAAAAAGTTAGAAAGTGACTACTGCACCAAAATGCTCAAATAAAAATTGCAAGAGATCAGAGAAGGGAGGAATTATTCCTTCTAAATGCATTACTTCTTAGGGAAAAAAATGACCTCTCTTGTCCGCAGAAAAGCACCTTTAAATCATAGCATCATTAGTGTCTGTCCCATTTTTCCAAATGAAATAGTGAAACTTCCTTTAGAGAAAGAAAACTAAATTTGTCTATCACAGCTGAAATTAACACTTTAGCAAATTAGGCTTACTATTAGTCTTTAACAAAACTTTATTATTGTGGTTAATAGTGAATGCTCTCTCTCTCTCTCTCTCTCACACACACACACATACACACAGCCATACTTCTCAACCTCAAAACTATACATTAGGTATAGAGGCTTATATTTTCCAGGTTAGGAAATTGGTGCTCTGTCCAAGAAACAAAGTCCCAAGACTTACCATTCAAGGTCTCTGACAGACTGTTAGGCCTTTCATTCAGAGATCAGGCACACTATTCAGAAAACAAACAGCCCCCTCAATGCTACAACTATTAGGAAAAGATCAATGTAACCCTAAAGATCGATATGTTTAACACCTAAAGAAATACACAAGTTCAGAGCTTCAATTCCATGTGGGGGGAAAAAAAACTTTCAATCTTGTTTTTAGAAAGAAATATTCACTTGAACAGATCAGCTTTATGAAAACCAAAATTGCTTTTGTGTTAAAACTGTTTCTGGAATTCTCTTATTTCATCCACTGTTGCATTCGGAAAAGACAGGTACTTGCTAATACATCCGACCAGCTGCATAGGGTGCACCGCCCAAGTGCAAGGTGGCCCACCCGGGCTCCTGCAAGAACAGTGAAGTGGCCGCATCCTGGCCGCTCACCAGCCCCATAAATGAGGCTCCCTTGTGCCATGCTTTTAAATACCTTCGTTTTAAAAATTACATTTTGGGGCGCCTGGGTGGCTCAGATGGTTAAGCGTCTGCCTTCGGCTCAGGTCATGATCCCAGGGTCCTGGGATCGAGTCCCGCATCGGGCTCCCTGCTCCTTGGGAGCCTGCTTCCCCCTCTGCTTCTCTCTCTCTCTGTCTCTCATGAATAAATAAATAAAATCTTTAAATAAAATAAATAAAATAAATAAAAAATAAAATAAAAATTACATTTTGAGTTTTTTCTCAGGAACAGCAAAATCCCTGTTGAGCTACCAAAACGTATTTTACAACTTAGATGAGTATGTTCTGCCTTCCTGCTTTTTTTTGCAGCTGTTACTTTTAAGAGAACATTTTGCTTTACAAACGAGAACGGAGTCTTTTATGTAAAGGAGGAATTTTTCTGCTTGTTATCATCTGGGCACCCTCTCTATTTTTTTTTTTTATCATGTCAGAACTTGCTTAAAACATCTTCATATGCAAACTGCAACAGAACAGGAGTTTAAATGTTCACAGTTTCAAACCTGATAGAAAATTGAGAAACTAAAAAATAAACCAAGTCAAATCACGGCAATGCACAAATATATAAGAAAAGCTTGGGGACGCCTGGGTGGTTCAGTCATTAAGCGTCTGCTTTTGGCTCAGGTCATGATCCCAGGGTCCTGGGATCGAGCCCCACATTGGGCTCCCTGCTCCGCGGGAAGCCTGCTTCTCCCTCTCCCACTCCCCCTGCTTGTGCTCTCTCTCTCTCTGACAAATAAATAAAATCTTAAAAAAAAAAAAAAGAAAAGAAAAGCTAACTTGGTTTCACCTTTCCTCCAGCTAGAACCACTTCTTGCGCCATCTCTGTAAGAAAGTCAGTAAAAGGGATTCACAGCACAAACTGTTCTCTTTAGCCATCTATGGCAAATGTCATCTTTGACCGTCAAAATATTTATCTGCTGACTTACACATATCACACCTACTTTAATAGGGTCGCTATGATGTCTAGGACTTTTCAAAATATACAGCACAATCATATGTTCATGTCTGCAAAGGAATAAGTTTGTGTATGAAATAGAGGATTATCACCATTTAAAACTACACCTTTAGCAGGGATTATTGTGTGATTAATGTAGCTATTTTCCTAATGTTTCTCTGGAAATTTCATTAAAACATGGGCGCTAAAATAATGCAGAGTTAAATATCATGCTTGGGAATTTATATACAATTTCCCAAGGACAGACATGTTCTATTTGCTTAAACAAAGATCAACTGATACATTCTGCAAAACCAGAGTTGCCCATTTCTTAGGCAGTTCGTAGGGCATGATCTTCGGATTTGCATTAGAAGGGTAGAGGAGTTTAACCTTCCCTATTACTATATAATTAG
>NC_138371.1:160620616-160691350 GCF_054177405.1 Leptonychotes weddellii | reverse complement strand
CAACCCATCCTCCCACCCCCCTCCCCTCTAGAACACCCAGCCTGTTTTTCAGAGTCCATCGTCTCTCATGGTTCGTCCACCCCTCCGAATTCCCCCGCTTCATTCCTCCCCTCCCGCTACCTTCCTCTTCCTCTTTTTTTTTTCTTAACATATCTTGCATTATTTGTCAAAGGAGTACTTTTCTACCTGCCCTCAACCTCCACCTGCTTTCTTCTAGGCTCCCAGGGCCTTTGTCACAGCACTCCCCACATCATATAGAAACTATCTACGTATCTGTCTTTACTACTCTATGTGTGCCTCAAGGGCAGGGAAATTGTGGGTGCTGTTCTTCAGCCAAGTAATTAAAAATAAATTTTCACTGACCCGAACTGATACATTAAGTAAGAGGGCCTGGGTAGGTAACAGCTTAAAATGGAATTCAGAAAATTACAAGTGGCTCCTATGAGCATTCCGGTGGCACAATTTATTATTCAAAGCCTCCATCGGAAATAGATCATTCCAAAGGTGGTACAATTTGATTGCTTTATCTCTAGGCCTGACTTTTTAAACTAACTTTCCTCTCTATCAATTTCTTTATCTCCCAGGAAATGTCACTGCAATTTATAGTACTCTTTACATTTAGCTTCCCTAATCTTTTCAGACATTTGAAAATTGCTGTCAGTGATAGCTAAAATATGCCACATTTTGAAAAAAAACATTTTGATAGACATATACCTATATACAGTAGGGGCTTCACTGAGAGAAATGGTATGCTTTAAAATTAAGTGAAAGCAACAAAATGCATGTTCCACACAATAAACTCTGGTCTATACTTTCACAAATTGATTTCCACTGGCTTTGGCTAATATAACTTTATCAGCTGCACTCTTTCAAAGAAAATATAAGGGTGTCTTTATATTACACCATTTAATTTTGATCTTACTTACAGTTGTCTTTAAGTAAAGCCTGGCCAAAAAAAACCAAAAAAAGTCTTTTTATATTTCCAACCAGGGAGGAGTCAGTTATTTATTCAATACCTACTATG
Organism: Leptonychotes weddellii; assembly: GCF_054177405.1. Lineage (NCBI taxonomy): Eukaryota > Metazoa > Chordata > Mammalia > Carnivora > Phocidae > Leptonychotes > Leptonychotes weddellii. The sequence goes on along the minus strand of NC_138371.1, from coordinate 160,690,326 downwards.
CTCAAACACTGTGCTCTGGAAAGTACAAATATACATTTAAGTGCCCTCAGCTACCACATATCACATGGGCAAATTTGGGAAACAAAAATTAAGTGAGTCATTTTAAAGGACACAAGACAACAATTTCAGAGTCAGGAGAAGGCAGAATTTGGTTAATTACCAAATGAATAGACAAACACTACACAAGCAAGGCAAGAAGGAGAAAATAGGAACTCGGTAACTTAGGACAAACACATGAAGAGTGATTTGAGCTAAACTGCATTTTAGTTGGTAGAGAAAATTGGGAAGGACAGAACAAGCATTGTCATGATATTAGCGAATGAAATGAGAACAGAAAAAAAAGTTGAGTGAAAAAGATTTTATGAGACAGAAATTTCTAGAAGGGCACTTGGAACTAAATAAGATAGTTTCAGTTCTTGAATGTCAAACCAAGGCGGTGGGTATTTATTCTCAGGCCACTGGAGAACTAAACTGACTTTTGATAGTTTAAGGCTTAAACTTGAATCCAGTGGTTCTCAAAGTGTGGCCTAGTTACCTTTAGCGTTAGCATCACCTGGGCACTGGCCCCATCTCAGATCTACCAAATCAGAAACTCCCAGAAGGGGACCCGGCAGCCCACATTTGAACAAGCCTTCTGGGTAATTCTGATGTACACTCAAGTCTGAGAACCCTTGCGTTAAGCAAAGTGAAATAATCAAAGCCACGCATCAGATCTATCATTCTGAGGACAGGATGCACAACAGGAACTTGTGAGAACAGCATGAAAGAAAAGTTTCACAGTCAGTTCCAAGACGGCCAAAGAGAAAAGAAAGAGAATGTTTTTAAAAGATTTGCTTTTTGACATTTAACAGCATTTCAAGATCACCTTTTAACGTTCTATTAGAGCTTCTCTCTTAGAAGTTTATCATAAAAGGAAATTAAAAATGACTAAGTCTTACAGTGGGGATTACAGCCTACCAGGTTTCTCTCCTCTCCTGAATAAGAAATAGGAAGATTTCTCATCATGAAACATGTGTCAGGAGGGAATTGGGAAAAGGAGAGCTAACATTTACTGGAGACTTCTCTCTGTCAGGCTGTTCACACGCCATTATGCCATTTCAGGCTCACAAAGAACAATATCATGAGCCAGGCTGTAGTACTGCCCTTTTTTTTTTTTTTAAGATTTTTTTTTTATATATTTATTTGACAGAGATAGAGCAGGAACACAAGCAGGGGGAGTGGGAGAGGGAGAAGCAGGCTTCCCGCTGAGCCGGGAGCCTGATGTGGGGCTCGATCCCAGGACCCTGGGATCAGTGACCTGAGCTGAAGGCAGATGCTTAACAACTGAGCCACCCAGATGCCCCAGTACTGCCCTTTTATATAGAGGAGAAAACTGAGGTTCAAGGAGGTAAAGAAAACTTCAAAATAACCAATTAGTAAGCACAAAACAAGGAATTAGTCCTTTTGCTCCTATATGACACCATCTGCCAGAAAGCCCAAAGATTCCCACATAAACAAAGAATTTATGTTATTCCCAGTTCACTAGATGTTTGAGAGATTCTTCAGAAGTCTCCATATTGTCTATATAATGAGGATAATATTTTGCAAATCTTTCACTGATTCAGTTTTGTTTGCCCCTTAATTTATTGTCTTCTTACAGACTTCCCCCTCCAAAGCCATGGGTGTCTGTTACCTGATCTCTTTAAGAGACAAGTCTTCAAACCTGGAGGAAGGGCTTGAGGTCCAGCCAGGAAGACAAAAGATGGCAAACCCATCCCTGCTCCCCAAGGGTCTGTATGAAGGAGGGAGGCACAGGGAGGCTCCCCACACTTCCCAGTTTCTCCTCTCTGAGCTTTGCATCAATACGGGAAAGCCAAAGGGAAGAGGGATTTCTAGCCCAAAATCTGTTTTGGAATCTGTAAAAAGATTGCCTGGCGGGCTTTTGGCAATGACCTTAAACTTGGAGGCAAAGATGTTCAGAGAGAGGGCTACACCCACACCTAGCGGGCCCAAGTCTGGCCCAGTGGTCTCCAGAGCGCTCCTGGATGGATTCAGAATGCGGTTGAGTTGCAGACCAGAAGGCTTCTCGTGCTCCCACCACAGCAGGTGATCAAAGCTACAGGGGGACCAGAGGCCAGGTGAAGAACAAGCCAGTGATTCTCGAGGCCTACAGGGCCAGAAAAGACCACTGTCAGGGTGAGTACTCCAGGAAAGGGGACTACCAGTTTCTTCCCAAGTTGCACAAGAGCAGATCACAAAGTACACCAACCGCAGACATTCACAGAGCAGGCGAGCTAAGCCCGGGAGCCGGGAGGAGCCCCAGGAAACTCACTCTTTCCCTTTCTCCCCCTGTTACTCCCTACCCTCATCAAGAGATTGATTGGCTTCAAAACTGTATACAGCCTTCATCGTATGCCAGTCACTACTGTGAGAGCTTTATAACGGTTTATTCATTTACTACAATCACAGTGATGACTGGTAGGGACTGTTATTATCCCTGTTCACAGATGAAACAACAGAGGCGAAGTAATAGAGCTGGGAGCCAAAGCCAGGCTGTGCTCAACCACAGCTCCAGAGCAGGCTGCCCACATGTGTGTCTCCTAGAAGAGTGAAACTGATCACACTAAATTTAAACTAGACCACACTAATTATTTTTCCCCCCAGGGGTTATGTGTGTGAAGAAGAGAGGGAGTAGGAGGATAAAGAGGAAGAAAACAAGAAGGAAAGAAATTGCTTGTCTATTCACATCGCTTGTTCACATCAGAGTTTCCACATATGTATATTTTCAACTTTTGGGGAAGAAAATGGTGGCAGTTCACATACTTCCTAAAGAGCCCTCCAAAAGCTTGTAAAACAGCCCAGTTCCTGGCGTGAGGAATGATGACTCATTGGCATGGCTGTTTTTCTCTTACCTCGTGTAGTTACCACTGGAAAGTTGAAATACCAAGCGGTGCTTGGACCTCAGTAAAATCAAAAGGCATACTATGTCTCTAATATTTTTTTTATTAACACATAATGTATTATTTGTTTCAGAGGTACAGGTCTGTGATTCATCAGTCTTACACAATTCACAGCGCTCACCATAGCACATACCCTCCCCAATGTCCATCACCCAGCCACCCCATCCCTCCCACCCCCCTCCACTCCAGCAAGCCTCAGTTTGTTTCCTGTATGTCTCTAGTATTTTAAAATGGAAAAACGTCCAATTCGACAAGTGTTCTTCGGTTATGTTTGACTTTTTCCCCAAAAGTCCACAAGACTGAAATACTAACCTTCTTCCCCAGACCAAAGCTTAAAGGCCTTCAAGTTCACTGTGCAGGGAGAGCATAGCTCCCCATTCAGGAAACATCTCATCACACCCTAACCAACAGAAAGACAAAACTAGCGCTCAAGACAATAGAAAGGGAAACCAAAGGTGGCCTGGATATAATTCCTAAAGCTAAATGCATTGTTTTCAAAAACACACTGCAATGTTTAGGATGAAAATGAATTGACTTAACGTAAGTACAAGGACCTTCAGAGGCTTTGTGGTGCTCCATTAATTATTTTTTCCCTGACGAGATACTATCAAATGGGCCCCTCCTACTGGTGACAGGATCTGATGGGCGGTAACACTGGACACACAGCCCAGTGAGGTGGCAGACGTATGGGGCTGACAATACTTTATCTGAGGTTTGGTTCCGAGTTTCAAATCTAACATGCCGTTGAATAGTTCCTAGGATATGGTGTTAGTACAATATCTGTAAAAAAATGATTCTTTCAGAGAGGAGGAAAAAAAAAGAACACTGCTTTCAATGTTCGGTATCCTTTACATCTGCTGCTCAGCTGGAAACACTGTTAAAAGGCCATTAGAACCTTAAGGTAACAGACCTCGAAGGCTATGAAAGCCATGGAGCAATCTGCTGTTTGTGTTTAGGAGTATCAGCCCCAGCTCCTGCCTTTTCAAGGGCTGAAAACAGCTTCTGTCAGGAGCCGTGAAAATCAATTCCACAGTAACGGGGCTGAAATGTGGCTGAAGTAGGCACACCTACGGGCTGGTACTACACAGCAGAGCCTCCTTCTGGGCATCCCTGGAACCTTCCAGAAGTCCCGGACAGCGGCTCCCCGGCAGCGCCTGGGAGGGAAGGAGCAGCATGGGACTTCTAGGAACCTTCAGGCTCATCTCTGAGGACCCTGGTTCTCTCTGATGCTTAATTAGGTTAAAATCGGAACCGTCACCCTGAATGAAGATGGCTTTAGGAAAATGCAATGGAGAGAAGGCTGCTCCGGCTGATGTGTATTCCATCTTTTCTATTTTCCCTGATTATAGTAGTTGTGAGTGAGGCTCATTTTTTTTTTTTTCCCCAAATAATACTGTTTCAAAGCCTTTCAGAACATAGGGCATTTATAAACTTTTTTTTTCAAATACAAGGTCATAACTTTTGAAAATAAATATTTCGGAGGTAAAACGATGGTTTGTCAAGAGTTGTACTTTACAAACTCATGGATAGAAAGGTTAAAATTCCCTTTAAAATGCATTATAGGTTTTTCAGCTACAGGAATTTGTCATTCCGCTTATAAAACGCAACCTTAGTTACCACCTAGAATTAAGATCATTGCAACCTACATTTTTATATATACTCAACCCTTTGTTAAGCCGAAAACCTTCCTATAATTTACTGAGCGTGTTCTGGGTAAGAATAAACTGCCACTCTTAAATCATAGCAATCAACTTACATTTATGCATGTAACTTCCCATAATATTACTCATCAATAATCCAGGCTGAGAAATTGACTCAAAATTAATTTGGTAAATTAATATAACAACAAAATGAAAAAGTACAATTATATGGCTTTTTTGTTGTGAAACTCTGATTGCACCTGACTTGCTGTTTCAACTGGAATTTTGGTGTGATTACTCTATACATATTTTCTTGACTCAAGTGAGAAAAAAGAATTTATATAATTTTTATGTCTATTGTACAAAACATATCATGAGGATCTCTGATTTTAAGAAATCCTCAAGTTACTTTTTTTTAAGAGGGGAAACAGCAATTGAAAAGGAATGATTCATAATAATTTTGTTGTTGATGACATAAGATTTGCCATTTGTAACCTATTTTATATTCAACTGAAACTGACCTTTTATGAGAGCCATGTGGTAATATAAGTGAAATGAATATATTCTTTATTGCAGTCATATAAAAAGACTGGCCTAAGCTTTTAACATAGTACTTGACCTCATGATGTCTAAATACCCCCAAGTCTATGAAAGAATATTAAATAAGATACCACATAATCAAATGAGTAGTAAAAGCACAATAAAAGCCTTTCACACATTAGCACTTGATAATATAAAAGTAACAGTAAACTATGTTACCTAAGTTCAGCGTAAATATATAGCTAGAGGAGAAGTTGTAATAGATCAAGTAGGAATGTTCAGGAATCCTACATCTCCAAATTACCAATACTTCAGAATTACAAATTCTTATTTTCCAAATCGAGTTCCCAGTATATCAAAGATCATTTAAACTCTTCGAAAACATTTGTTAAACCTTTTACTGTAAAAAAAGGAAAAAGATGTCAGCCATTTTAAATTTCACCATTTTTTAAGCTTTAAAAACTCCCAATCATTGGGATTTAGAGGAAAACAGGATAAGCAAACAGCCAGAGTTGTTTAAAGTATTTTCCAACTTTTTCAGGAAAAAGCTAAGGCCTTTCATTTTAAAATATCTATAATATCTAAAAGCATAGTGGCTTTTTTCAAGTTCATTTCAAAAACTCTATTGACTTTGAGCTATGCTGACCCATTAAGAAAATACAAATTGAAAAGTATTCATCTTTTTTAAAAAGAAGACCTCAAAGTGCTTTCTTTGCAAAGAAAATATTTGTCTCAACCTCACTGCAACCTTAAGAGGAAACACCTCTAGTTCCCTGAAATTCAGCTGAGGAGCAGTGGCCCTTGTTAATCTCCACTGTCCTGGGGGCACAAAGAGAGGAAGCCAATTTCTCAAGAAATCCAAGAACTGTAATAAGGAGCAAACACACGAGCTGATTAAGCCTACAGAACACAGATGTGCATGCCCTGAATGTATTATGCTACATCCTTAATTAAATGTGTATAAAATGAAGACTGACCAGCTCTAAATGTAGTCTCCTTGCATAGGAGTCTAGAGGTCAAGAAAAAAATAGCTAGATCTGCATTTGGGAGACTAGTGCAGGAAAAACAGCTCAAAGAGGGGAGTAGGAAGATGGCATGCTCTTTACCAGAAATGTTCTAAATAGGACTCCCCAAAACAAGTCACATACCCAAAGAAAGCCTGCCATATTAACAAAGAATAATAAAGATCCTGTAGAAAAAGAAGCGGAAAACATTTCCCAGTTCCCTTTAAAGCAATGCTGAAGTTCTCTCCAACTCCTGCAGCTGTGTGCTTGCCACTGATTTGGGTCCCTTTTGTTCCACACAGAGATACTTACAGATTGAACTGATCCAATCACTCTCTTTCCCTTAGTCCCCCTAGTGGCCAAAGTAAGCATTTGAAAGAAGGCAGAGGCGATGGGGAGGGGGAGGAGGGGCGGGCAAAATTTGAAATAGAGGCACTTTCTCGGTTAGGATTCTTACCTATGATCAAGATGAGAAATAACAGAAATCATTGCCCAAATTTTACTGTCCACCCTGACAAAAAACCGTATTTAAAACCACAGTGAATACACCCAGAGACTCCAGAGATGGTGCCTGGACCAACAGCATCAGCATCACCTGGGAACTTGTTAAAAAACAAAAACAAAAACAAATAAAGCCCTGCAAATTACAGACCCCACCCAGGAATGACTAAATCAAAGCCTTTGGGGGTGGGGTCCAGGTATTTGTGTTTAACAAGCCCTCCAGTAATTCTGATGCAGGATCAAGTTTATGAAGCATAGCTTTAGCTAACTGGTTCCCTTCCCCGGATGCACATCAGAAATACTTGGGAAAACTGAAAAAGAAAGAAAGGGAAGAAGGGAGTGAGGAAGACAGGAAAAAGAGTGCCCTGCCTCAGATCAATTAAATCAGAGTATTTAAAGATGGAACCCAAGTATAAGTATTATTTTTTAGTATCTCACATGACTCCTGGATAGCCCTGGCTCTTTCCAACTCAAAAGAGCCAACAGGTAAATTTTCAGGAATTTTGTCAGCTGGTTGTTCAACTGTTAGTAGCTTGAAATCTGTCATGGTGGGAACATTTCTATACCACAGAAACTGGCAAATGCTACAAATCAGGTCTCCCCGCACCCTACCCTCCTGAAAGCCAATTGCTATGTGTCAGCTCACTGCTGGCTGGAGTTGAGAACACTGGACTTAATAAGCAAAAATGCCAACTACCTAATTAATTCAATCTAAGTAGTTACTTTGAATTTCTCCATTACTCCTCAATTCCTGGGGATTCTTATGAAGATGGCCAAGCAATTCAGTGGCCATATACTTAAGGAAGGAAGACATCAGCCCCTGTGTGAGGGAGTAACCATGACTAGTCCAAGTCAACAGCTATGGCCCTTTTCCTTTCTCTTCAGGGCATGGGCACAGGAAGCAATTCTGGAATGAGAAGGTGGGTAAATCTGCTGGGGGGCTTCCGACAGTTAGTCTGTCTCAACAATGAGGAGACACACATGGTTAGCAACAGCCCCACTGTGTGCCTCTGGGCATCATAATGAGGCTTTGACTCTTAGTACTCCAGCAGCCATCTTGCTTCCATAATGGAGCCCGGTGATAGTGTTAACTTCCCACTTTCCTCCATCGTAAGCTGTTCTGGGTTGGAACTTAGGTGAAATGATGGTTTTCCCTGAATGGGTACGCCAGCCAATTCAGGATTTTCTGTGACGGCTGCCAAAAGTATCTTAAATGACACAGGTGATTTCAGGCAAGTGTTTCAATGGCTTGTCTTCTTGAAACCCTTTTTATTGGAACTTCTAAGTAGCGGAGTAAAGTTTTTTAAGTTTTTTTTTTTTTTTTTGCTATTTAATGTTGCCTCTTCTCTGATGACCTCATTCACCCCTCTTCTCACCTCTTAACCTCATATTGGCCCTTGGCATCTCATGCTTTAGTATCTCAATCAGCCCCCTGGCTATCCTCCTTCCCTCCCCCTGGGACGTTAATGATCTCCTCTCTATTCCATCCTGATTATAGTGCTTGACCCATCAAAATCAATACTTTCATCTTGTCACTTCACTGCTAAGAACCTAGGATGATGACCTACTTCCTGCCACATAAAACCAAGGGTTTTCAAGGTCCATCAAAAAATACAACCCCACCGTATTTGTTCAATATTTATGTCTCACAAATTCTTAATTGATCCCTTTCTGTAGTATCCTCCACATGTACTACTTTGCTTAAAATTTAACCCCAAATGCCTTCTTCTTTCATGGCTGTTTGTCAAATGCTACCCATCATTCAAGTCCCTGTGACAGTTAATTTTATGTCAGTTTGACCTACCTAAGGGATACCCAGATAGCTGGTAAAACATTATTTGTGGGTGCATCTGTGAGGATGTTTCTGGAAGAGATTAGCATTTGATTTAGTAGCAGGAGTGACCAGTGTAAGGGAACATCATCCAATCCATCCAGGCCCAGATAGAACAAAAAGGTGGAGGAAGAACAAATTCTCTCTCTCTCTCTCTTCTTTAGCTTGGACATCTATCTGTTCCTACACTGGGACATGAGAGCTCCTGGTTCTCTAGCCTCGGAGTCTGAGACTTATACCAGTACCCCACCCCACTTAAGGCCTTCAGCGTCAGACTGAATTACACCTCTACTCTCCTAGGTCTCCAGCCAGCATATGGCAGATCATGGGGTTTCTCAGCCTCCATAACCTCTAGAGCCAACTCCTATAATAAATCTCCTCATATATATACCTGTATGTATATATCCTATTGCTTTGGTTGTATTCAAGATCCCTGAATAATATACTCCCAGTTAAATTTTACCTCTTCCTTTCGGCAAGGTCTAAGTCTCTTCCTTTTTTGACTCCTATCATTACAACCAGTAATGATGAATCTGGTCCTTAAGCCATGGACATAGCATTGTTTAAATATTAGGAAATGTTGAAGTAACAATTTAATTAATTCTTCATCTTGGTAAAAATCTTAGGGTTTTTTTTTTAACGCTGCCATAGGACAAAAACTTTGACTTAAGTTTCAAAATGGCGCAGCTGATTACATATATTTTGATAACTCTTTACTTTCTGAGAGTTAACATCTCACCCTACCCTATCTGGGAAATCCCTTTCTCTCAGCCACATTGATACTCTTAACAATGCCGTGCTGGTTTTATGATATTGAGTTTCGTCTCCACTGAAAAGCACACATAACTATGTCATAGTTATTTACATGGCCTTGTAAACTCAATGAATGTTTCTGGGATGCTTGATTCTCTCTCTCAATCTCTCCCTCTCTTTCACGTACACAGATGCCAGTTGATAGTCATGGTAGATGTTCAGTGATTCACTTTTGATTGACTTGTAGTCTGTTGGTTGTATCAATTTTACCTCCTAAATATTTCTTTTTTTAATTGAAGTATAATTGGCCTACAATATTGTATTAGTTTCAGGTGCACAACACAGTGATTTGACCTGTGTATACATTGCAAAATGATCACCTCAATAAGTCTAGTTACCATCCATCACCATACAAAGTTAATATAATATTCTTGACTATACTCCCCATGCACTATATTACATCCCCATGACTTATTTTATAATATATATTTGTACTGCTCCATCCCCTTTACCATAGAATCCCCCCCCTTGTGGCGACTATCAATCTGTCTTCTGCATCTATGAATCTGCATTCTGTATTGTTTGTTCATTTTGGTTTTTAGATGCTGCATGTAAGTGACATCCTACAGTATTTGGTATTTGTCTTTCTCAGTCTGACTTATTTCAGTTAGCTCCTAAATATTTCTTGCTTTCTACTTCATTCCCTTTCCAGTCACCACTCTAGTTCAAGCTACCATCTCCTCCTGTTTCTGTATCTGCTTTCACGCCCCTGCAATCCATTCTCTACAGAGCCATCAAAGTAACATTTCAAATCAAGTCCGATCCTGATTGGAACACTTCTTCAATAGCTTCTCACTGCTGGAGGCTGAAGGCCAACCAAGGTCACTGCAGGAGCTCCAGGGAGTTCAGGGCTGTTAAGGCAAGAGACAGGACCAGGAGGTGGCAGCAGGACACAGAGAGCTTTAATTTGATGGCACTTGACAGGCTGCATGGGAGGGGAAGTGCCTCATTGCTTGAGGTCTGACAGACATAACAGAGGAGCCAGGACCAGAAGGGGAGGAGGTTCAGGGATCTCCCAGGAGAGGGGAGGGGAATTAAGTATCTAGGCTATGCTGCTCAGCCACAGGGTGGAGAGGGCAGCAACTTGGGAGTTTTTTAGGTCCCAGATTCAGCCTATAAATGACCAGCAGGCCTTATGCAGTTTTGCAGGGTACACAAAAGAGACAGGCTTTAAATGGTTAAAAGTCTATTTTCTTTGGGCTGTGTTTAAAACAACCGGATGTTTAAAAACTTGAGTTTAGCACCCACAGGTTAATTTAGAGCTAGGGGTCCATACTTGCAGTGAAAAGGTAAACCACATAAGCCCAACATGCATGGGCCATCTTTCGACAGTGTATTAACCTGGCCCACAGGCTCTCCCGTAGTCTCATGGGGCTTTCCATTCACCGCTGTTTTCCCCAGGTTCTAAAAGTCCTCTCATGCTTTCAGGGTCTTCTAACCATACAGTACTAACCACGTACTCATGCTTCAGAGCCTATTGCTCATTGCTCTTCCTCAAGGAAGCATTCCCAGATGTTGTGATGAGATCAGATGCTCCTATTAAATGCTTTCGTGGCTTGTCATAATCTCAGCCATTCATTGTAAATGGTGCCCTTAATTTCTGCTTCCCTGCTGGGATTAAAATCCAGAGGCCCTATACATAGCACCTAGCAAAGTGAATTACACATCATAGGTATACAAGAAATATTTATTGGATGAATGGAAAAAAAAAAAAAACCTAAAGGAAATAGAGAATGAAATATAAAAATAAATCAGTAACCTGGATAATGTTTAAATATGGAATCAAGTTTCTATTTTTCTTTGGTACATTTGTTTAAAAAATATTTTTCATCCAAGGTTATTAAAAACTCTTAAGTACTTCCATTCAGGATTATTAGAATTTTAAACCTTTACCCAAGACTTAGTGCTATGAAACCTTTTATTTACAGATATGGCATCCCAGTGAGTCAGTTACACTTTCAAAGAGTATCATGTAAATAACTGAAAACTGATTAATACTGAAGAAGTCTATGAAACCACTTAAAGTAGAATTATGTGCCAGCTAAAGAATTTAATAGAGCAGAATTTGGTCTGCAAAGAGATATAAGCACCAAGTTTAAAAGAATATTCAGTATTCTGTTTAAACTGTCAAGACAACTGGCCTTGCTAGAAGTCTTTTGAGAGATGTGAATTAAGGGGGAAAAAGCAGTCTTAAAGACGTTACTTTGGTAGGCTTTAAGCTAATAAACAATTTTATCAACAATTCCCTTAATACAATTTCTATCCTAAACTCATATTTCTATACAAATCTAGTGACTGAATTGTAGGTCATTTGGTTTAAAGGACTCAATAATTTTGTATTTTGTAAGTGTTCATAAAACTCACCCATAATTGTAAAAGGACATTAATTAGTCACACTCTTACATAAATTATGACATAATGTTTATATTATAATACTTTAAAGGACATAATGCTGTATATTTTAAATCACTTGATAGCAGCCTACATTTCTACTCACCAGCAATTACCATGTGGCACAGTTAAAAGATGTGAGTTTTATGTAAAAAAGTCAAGTCAAATGAACTCTTGTTCTCAATGATGACATATTATCCTCTAATTAAATCAGCTAAGATAGCTCTGTTTGCAAGGATCATTCTAAAATTAATTCTGAAATCAAGAGTTTAACAAGTGGCACTCCTAATAGCCCAGATTTTAGATTGCCTTGATACCTGGAATTAATGGGATTCTTTTAGAAATCTAGTGACTCGACAAATCATAAAAAAAAAAAAAAAAATGAAGTTCAGCTAACTCATTTATACCTCTCACACTGTTCTTCAAAAGGATTTTAAAGACATCAGCTAACTCAAGAGAGGGCAAAGAAATCAGAAATCTTTGAAGCAGTTAAATGGAAATTAAATAATTTATTTCAAAGTAGGATATTTAACGTGTCTATAAAAGAGTAAGAGTTACCAAACACTGTTTTTCTGTTTATGTTAATGTAATAGCTACATACAAACTGATAAAAAACTTGTGTTAATGGTGAATGTATTAAATAAGTCAGTTTGCTGAGGGAACAGAGGGAGGGAGGACAGATTCCTTGGGAAACCCACCAAAGAAAGGAAAGGACTGTTGGACAAAGATCAGGTAAAATGAAGCATTACATATCCTGAAATTTGAAAGCAATAAAGAAGGACTGAAAAAAGTCACTGGTATATCAGCACAGTAGAAGAGAATATTTTCTTAATTTGATTTTGGGATAGATTTTTAGAGTATTTTTAGAGATAAATTCATATTCAAGAGATGGGAAAGAGCTTAATGCTTTAATATCCACCTGTAGCCCAGCTCTCAAAACACCTGAGACACAAAAAGGGACAAATACTGCGAAAACAATTATATTTTTTCCTAATCTATGAAGATAAATTCCCTCCTCCCTCTACCCCTATGATAACTTCCTATAGCAAATTTTGTTGCACTAACCCATTATTCATGCAGGCCTGGTATACTGAAAAATACCAATACGTATTCTTTAGTTTCCATCTTTTATATAGCTACAGAGGTACAATAAAAAAAAAATCGGGAAAACACATAAATACATGATCAATTTAGTGATGGTAGCATGGCTAATTCCTGAGAACATAAATTTCAAAGTGATTTTGAAAAATTATAGATGTTGCAAGTAAATAGAAAAATATTCAGCACAAACTGTGAGGGAATACATATGGTAATTGATAATACCAGGCTAGGTACCTAGTAGATGAAGAAAGAATTGATTTTGCACGCATTCATTCAACAAATACAGAATGGCAGGAGGCAGGATTAAGTCTAGGACTCTGGTACCTGGAGTCAGAACTCCTGAGTTGGAATTCTAGCCTCACCACTTTCTAGCTGAGTCATCCTTGGGCAAGTTAACTATTTGAGTCTCTCTGCTGCTCAGTCTTTTCATCTATAAAATGGGGATTATGATGGTATCTACAAAATTATTAAAAGGAGTCAATAAGGCAGTATCTAATGTTTTAGAAGCAGGTAATGTTTTTAAACAGGTGCTCGGCCTGTAGTAATTTCCAAATAAGGGATTGTTAAATACAGCTGAATTAGATAACTAATGAAAAAACGTGGGCATGAAGGCCAATAAGTCACCATTAGTCAGCTACAAGGAGTTATAATTAATGACTCCAAGGAGGCTCAAGGCATAGTGACACAGTAAGCATAAAACAACATTCTCTGAATTGCCCAGTCTTTCAAGCAGATACTCTTTTCAGTTGTTGAGTTCTTTTAGAAGTTTAGAGCCATCAAGATGAGTTGGGTTGGAAAATGAGATAATATTATGGATGCTCAAAGAAAAGACTGGAATGTTTCATACCTACCTTTGATCAAAATAACATTCCTAACAAAGAACTTGATGATCCACTGCTCAGTATCTTCCCAGAAGATAGAACAGAAGAAAATAAGTAAGCACACTGGGAAGGCTTTGGGCTAGTTATCTGGAAACATTTTGATACCACAAGAATTACTAAGTATTAGAATGGATGGCTGAGTGGGGCTCCTGGGTCTTCTCCTTTGGAGATCTTTCAAACAAGGACGGATAGTCTATCTGATCTGCCTGGGACGGCTTAAGATCAGGGCTGAGTGAAGATTAATGGTGCAACCTGCCCCTTAAAGGCCTCCCAAGCACTCTCTGAGAGCATAACTTTATATATTACCCATCACAGCCCCTCATCTATTGAGTTTGAAGAACTCCCTTTTATCCTAGAATAGGAAAGGGCAACACTATTTCACAATTGTGAGTTCTGAGTAAAACTTTAATAATGTCATGATGAAACATAATGTCCTTATTACTTCTCAGTTATTTTACCAGGCAAGCTACCTGCAAATATCTTTCAATTAGAAACAGCTCTCATGAATCTAAATTATGAACAGCAGTTGCTTTAAAATTCATGTTCCCTGGCAGACTGATGGCATACGCCATTTCTCAAGCAAACCATTAAAAATCCAAACAAGGCAAAGGATGCAAAAGGAGTTTAAAGAAAGGATAACCACCATATACTAGATAATGAAATGTAAATAGTATGAGGAACTAGGGAAGAGCATATGAGTGTTTTCATTTAATAATGGGACAGCTTTCCTAAGCGATTATTCCAACAACATGTAGCATTAAGTAGTTCACTTTAAAAAAATTACACATATACACATAAATATATATATACATACACAATTACCTTTTACTTCATTTGTTTCCCTATCAGATGTGCCTCTGACCCCACAGTGACCTGTATCTTGATCATTTCCACCAGCATCAAAGCACACCAGGGTTAAGACAAAGTCAACAGTACCCTTAGTCCTAGAAAGTGATTTTAACAAAAGTGCACGTTTTAGAACTTAACAGCTAATTAGTGAACACTGTAATTGTCAAGAGGTGGAGGGAAAACGGTGGGGAACCCTGTAGTTAAAAATCTAAAGGATTTATTTTAACCACTGGAAATGTTTTCAGGAAGGTAAATGGTGAGTATAGAAATTTACCCTGAAAACCTTCATTTTGATATTAAGGAGATTCACATCAAGCTAAGGATGAAGTCCAGCCTCCTGAAAGTCCCATAATCCACTAAAGAGTACTGAAGCAATTTAAAAATACTTAACTATTTTTCTTCTCTGAGATATCATATCTGAAATCATGCTGTGAAATATCTGTGTGTTTAAAAGATACAATTTGAAAAAGCCCAGATTAGAGGAGAAAAAGTTCCTAGAAGTAGTGAGTCACACTATAAAACCTTTAAAAGTTGAATTCCCTGAGATTTGGGGAGGAGAAAAAAGCAAAGCTGATCCTTATCAATTAATTAAAAAGAATGAAATAACAGTAGACAAAGGGGAAGGAGAGTTAAGAAACTTAAGGAGCTGTGGGGGCAGTAGCTCTCTATTCACTGATTAACAAATTAGGGAGTTCTGGAAAAGGGAGAAGAAGTGACAGGGATAGAAAAGTAGTCTTGTAATTCACCACAGGTTCCGCCTCCGACTCACCAGAGTCTGGCTACGTCTGGCTCAGAATTGAAAAAGGCTCCCTGTGTATCATGCTCGGCGCTGTTAGCGTGTGTATGGGCTCCCCCCCCATGCCTAAATTTCTATAAATGTGTTCATTTCGGTATAAGTAAAAACCTTCACTTGTAGAGTCTGTAGATCAACCGTAATAAAACAGCAACTGCATTACATATCGAAACTATGATGTTTTAAGATATCTGCAAAAAGCTTTCACTCGGCGACCAGCTCTGGCGAAACGCAGAGAGGCTGGTGAAATGCAGCGTTTTGATTTGACCATCTGAGGTCACCGAGGACTTCAACGGCCGGGTTTGAGCAGCCCGCGCCCTCGCAGCATCTCCTGGCCTCTCTCTGCCTCCCTCAGCTGTGCTCTCTCGCAGCCACAGGATTATCTCTCCCCGACACGTTTCATTCACAGAGCCCCAGAGAAGCTCCCCATTCGGTTGGAGCTAAGAGCCGGAAAACACGCACTCGGGCTGCTGCGCAAGTTGTTGCAGCCCGAGAGCTATCCACACACTGGCGCCGAGAAAGGGGGTGGGGGCTCTCGAGCTCTCGGGGCAGGAATGCTCGTGGCCCGGCACGCGGGGTCCGGGGACGCCGGGACAAACCCACTAGTGAGCCACCCGCTTAAGTTGGCGCAGCTTCTGAGAACAGGCGGGCGGGCGAGATCACGCTCAGGCCCGGGCGCCGCGCCGGGTGCCGGGGGTGTCCCCCGAACCGCGAGTGACCAACCGCAATCGGGAAAGCACTGAGGACCCGTAACGCGAAAGCCCGCCCCAAGCCCGAAACTGGCAGCCCGTGAACTCCCCAAACCAGCCGGGAACTGCAGACGTCCGAAGGCCGGGTCCCCCCTGGTGGTGTCGCCCCGCCTCGCCGGCCCCCTGCCCGGGCGCCGTGCGCTCTGCCTCCCGGAAGGATCCGGGGAGCGGAGCGAGCGGCGAGGGGAGCCCTCCGCGTCTCTCCACCGCCCCCGCCGGCGCGAGGGCGGGAGTGGGGAAGGCGCCACTCAGACTGTGGCGCTGGGCAAACTGCGGCCGCAGTTCTTCCAAGTTTGCCTGAGCGAGAGCCGCGGGGTGGGCGCCCCGCTCGGCGACCTGCCCTCGCGCCGCAACCGCCCCCGGGTGTCCCGGGCTCCCTGGCCCGCCCTGCCCGAGCCCACAACGAAGGGGGCGCAAGGGCGCCAGAGCCGAGGGAGGGCGGGCGAGCGCTCCCGCGTGTGCACACAATGAGGCAGCTGAGACGCACACCTTCCCCGCGGGAGCAGCCGCCGGAGCATCCGCCGGCGTCCGGGAGAGCCCTGACAGAAAGTGAACACCCAACAACTCAGCAACAGGGGGAAGAAGGAGGGCGCCGGGGCGGCCCAGGGGACGGACGGCCGCCGAGGGCTGCAGCCTACGGGGCCGCGCGCCCGCGCTTACCTGCGATCTCCTGGTAGGGGATGTCCGCCAGGCTGAATCCCTTGGCACCGTACGCCTGGCGGACCTCGCCGCAGCTCCGAGCCTTCACCTCCGCCCCGGCTGGGAGGGACAGCAGCAGCCCGGAGAGGGGAAGAATCACAGCCCCGATCCAAGAAGGCATGGTGCAACGTGCAAATCCAGCTCGGTAAACCCCAGGGCCCGTGCGCTCTTCACCTCGCCCCTCGAGCCGAAAGCCCGCCAGAGCCAGCGGCGCGCTCCTCGCCGCTGCCCAGCGTCACCCCCTTCCGCCAGCCGAGGGGACGAGCAGCGCAGCCCTCTGGACTGCGCTCTGCAAACTTTTATAAGCCAGATGGAGGATGGCAAGCCAACCAGGGCTGGCTGGGGAAGCAGCCGCCTTGCTCCTCTAGCCCCCCAGGTCGAAAACGGTGCAATAAAAAACGAGGGAGAGGAGGCAAAGAAATGTTTAAAAAACCACCATGGGGGTTCAGAGCCGCGATCCGACTTCCGAGCCGCAGAATCGTAGAGCGCTGCGAGCTCGGCTCGCCCGAGCGTGCGGCGAAGGTGGGAACGCGCGCCGGCTCTCCCGGAGAGGGAGGTGGACAGGCGAGTGCGAGTGTGTGCTTGGGGGCGAGCGCGGGTTCTTGGGGACGCGTGTGCGTGGAGGTATGTGTTGGGGATAAACGGGATCCAGGGGAAACCTCAGCTTCACACAGGCTGAAGGAGCCTGTGAGAGTCCTCCTGAAATAGGAAGAGAGAAATCCCGGAGACAGACACTGGAGGCTAGAGGGAAGGAGAAAGGAGGGGACAGAAACGTGCTACACTGAGCACAGCCGAAATTCAGAGGCAGAGTCAAAGGCAAAACCTGGACTGGATCTCTTGCTACTGGGTAGAAGAAAAAGGGAAAAAAGGAAGCGGTTCTGTTTTCTCACTCCCTTCACATCCTTCATACTGATCCGAAACGTTTCCTTTAATGACTTAAGTAAGTAATCTAGAAAGACGAAATATTTTAAGTCATTAACATACGTGGTATTAAACTATGCTTTTGTGGACCGAAAGGACCACGCAATTCCAATTGTTTCTCTAAATATGAGCAACAATTTATGACCTACTGAAACACAAAGCCCGCGTAGAAATAACCATATGGGGAACCCCTGACATTCAGAGCACAATCATCGTTGTAATTAATGGTCTCATTTCTGTTTGGCTTTGTTTTTTATTTTCTAAAGACAGTTTGTGCACACGGGGACCAGTAGTTTTTTATTATGTATATATATATATTTTTTTAATTTTTGATTTTGGACTCATAAATTTCACCCTTTTTAATTTCAAGTATTACATAATCTTGGATCAGAAATCCGTATGCTTAGATTCTAGTGTGTGAAGGAACAGGAAAGCTAAGAAGAAGAAACACAACAGGGAAGCAATGGAAAAATGAGAGAGCAGGGGTCAGTGGGGTGCACGAAGGAAGATACTAGGGAGGAGAGTGATTTCTTCCTTCCCTCTCCCCAATCTCACATAGTGGACTTAAACATTTTCTTCCAAGTTAACAGAATTCTCCACTGGGGAATCGACTCACTTTCTTCCCATCTTACACTCAAGTTTTGTGAAATGGAATAAAAATGAAAATTCAGGGTAGGCTAATTTCTTATTGACTTTCTTATGTTAATGAACTCTGCTAAGCAGGAGCTGGTGTGGAGACCCAAAGCTTCTGCAACTACTAAGGTAATTAAATCCATGACAAAAAAAAAAAAAAAAAGATAATGCTTACTCACTTCCATGGTCAAATGTATTTAGGCCAGCACATTACTCAAAAATTACTATAGGGTAATGTCCAGTTGTATGGGGCTCCCCTATAAAGCCACACATGCAGATGTTTTTCTAATAATGGCTGTTAATGACCAGAATGAATCATGAAATTTAAGTCATTCTATTTGTTATCATCACAACATGTTAGGTGCATCTTCTTCCTCTCTTTGATTAATTCCTCCTCTCTTGCTCCACTGAAAAGGAACTCAAGTATAAGATACAACCGCATGTAAGCCATGGAAATGCTTAAAAATATAAGGCTGACTTGTTTACAAATTGACTTTCTCTTCTTCAAAACTCCATAGCTAAACATTTCTTTCTGAAAACAACAGTCACATACACGTTTTTCTCTCAAATTTTTCACACAATTTTTGTCTTCATGATATTGTGCTGTTTGACCTTAAGTCACTGAACTCATTTTCCTCCAAGTCTGAAATCAAGATGAGAACAAAATCTACTCTTTGTGGGAAAAGGATAAGATGGGTATGATTAGAAATTGCTGTAACCAAGTCATTATTTCTATGATTTGACATGACTTCATTCGAACTTCTGTTTCTATCATTGCCAGGTGATAAGCATTGTACACTCCTGAGCAAGGGGTAAATGCAATAAAAAAGATGTTGGAGGTGGAGGAAGAATGGGTAAAAACATAGTATAAGTGGTTTAAATTATTTAAAAATCGATGCATCATTAAGTATTTAAGGAGCATTCAATGCAGCTATACAGAACTAGGTTATTGTACATAGTTCCTACACTTATAAAATGACCTTAGGAGTTATGGCAAGGCTAGTATATGGAAAGAATTATAACTTAATCAAGCATAAATAAAGTACTTTAATGCCATCAGGAGGGTGAAACAATGCAGAGTAGGTTTGTGAACTCTACTCAGACCAAAGAATTAAGTAACTTACATTACTGGTAGGTAAGGTACCCTTACCTACTTGGCCCACTTGTTGGGTAATTCAGCACTGTTTGAAATGGTGTAAGAGGGGCAAAGTCAAACTTCCCAGCTAAGGGCAACAGCACAGCCTACATGAGGTATTGGAATGAACACTGAATGACATGCAAGTTCATAGAAGAAACTAAAAAGAAGAGAGCTCATATTATTAAGAAGAAGTTGGCATTTGGTTTAGATAGGAAAAAAAAAAAGTTTAGCCAAAGACCTCGAACTCTAGCAGTATTGTTTATATTGTATGTAATGGAAAAAAGTTAGGACATTGAAGAACATCAAACCAGAGGAAGCAAGCACAGAGAAACAAGAGAAAGCTAAGAAAGAGAAACACATAGAGTTCTGCCATAATGGTAAAGATTTCAAGAGATTGTGACCAGAATAGGAGGGTAGTGAGCAGAAAGAAGATGAAGGTAAATTTTGCAGAAAAGATTAGCATGATTTGTTCTTTGGTTCAAGACACACACACACACACCCAAAATAATTATGAAGACTTATTTTAAAAATGTGAGTCTCATTGGGAAAATATGATATCTTTATTAGGACAATAAGATTGTTGTTTACACACCATTTTTATATCCCAGCTGTTTTTCACAACCCCTTCTGGGCATAAGATGAATGGAATCTCAGAGACTTTGAGTTGTAGAGGGAAAAAAACTAAGTCTTTAGGAGCAGCCATAGTTAATAGGCAAGCAGAGCAGCCCATGATCTATTTCATGGTCAAGGGCTCTTCCTTCCTACCCTAAGTCTGATTGCATCTGGGGGCATTGTGCCAGCACCAAAGGATGAATCATATTTGGCCTACGCATGGCAGTCCTTTCCCTTTCCTATTAAACAGGAGTGGGCCTAAGATCCATTTCTGGCCAATGAGATGTAAGGAAATTTCTGATGAACATTATTTTTCCTAGTTAAAGGCAAGAACTATAGGAGCAGAAAGGTCTTTTTATCTCATCTTCCTGCCTTCTTAGAGCTAATTGAACATCTGGTGACTAGGAGACAAGACACCCCTCACAGGCAAAGAACAGAGGAAAGCCCCTAGATTTTTGATTTCCTATTTGACCCACCAAACGAGCCCTTGGACCGCCAACCTCTGGACTTCTTGTTAAATAATTCATAAATATCTTTGTAGTTTATACCACTGTCAGGTGGTTATTCTGCTATTTACAAATGAAAGCAATATAAATGTATAGAGCAAACTAAAGGAAGAACAAGAGACGTGAAGGCAAGAGACAGGGGTTAGTTGCAAACGTAGGAAGAGAAGAAAATTAGGTAGTGCCATGGCATCTAAGTTAGGAGATTTTCAGTCATGAAGCAAGTCACAGTAGACATCAAGGACAAGGAAGGCAGAGAAAATGGTACTTAGATAATGATGAAGAGACTTACTGGAAACTTCAACAGAGACATTTTAATAAAACGGGGTGGATGCCAGACTACATGGAATTGTATATGAAGGGGATGGATAGAATATGGAAAAATCAAGCTATAACTAATTACACTGTGGTAGCTCTATGTGGAAGAGGGGAAAGGGTAGTCAGGGAATGTTTTCCAGAAGAAGCTTCTAAGATTACAAGAAGAAAGAGAGACTAGACCTAGAGATTGAATGTCACTATGATATTATTTGGTATGTTGGTTTTAAACAGTTCTCTCTTTTATTTGCATTCTGTAAGTTTTCTACAGGAAATATGAGTTCTTTTTTATGATGAGAAACATTTTAAAATAAATAGTCACCCTTTCAACAAATGCAAATAACATTTATTTTATAAAATAAAGGAGTCTTACCATTATCTCATGTATGAGATAATATATATATTATATTTATATTATATATTTACATATAATATAAAACAAATGGCTGTTAATACTTTTCTCAATAACAACCTTGTGTTATGAAAGTATTTTTAAAAAAGACACAATTACAGAATTTACTGTTCTTTTATTCAGTTATACCAACACATGAATGAGAAACAGCAAGAATTTTAGTATTTGTTTTTTTTTCCTTTGTGTATTTAGATCAAGTAGGACAAATAAGTTCAAATGAAATCTCATGAAAACAAGAGAATGGTTTTCAAGTGTCTATCCCACATCTTAGCTTGGCACAAATCAAAATCATTTAGTTAACCTGCCTCTTGAAAAACAGAGCCTGTAATGAAAAAGCTGTCAGAAATTTAACAACAGTAGCTCTGCCTGGTGCCTGGATAATGGGAAGGTTGCTGAGTTCCAGGGAAAGAAAAGGTAAACTTGGGTGAATAATGACCAAAAATCGTGGTGAAAATAATGTTTTATTTTTCTTACCAAGGTTTATACCCAACCAAAATGTAATAGTCCATTTAACATTTATTGAGCCTTAAGAGTATACCTAGTATTAATATAAACCAATTAAAATTACATCTTTATAGGGCGCCTGGGTGGCTCAGATGGTTGAGCGACTGCCTTCAGCTCGGGTCGTGATCCCGGGGTCCTGGGATCGAGTCCCACATGGGGCTCCTGGCTCAGCGAGGAGCCTGCTTCTTCCTCTCCCTCTGCCTCTCTCCCTGCTCATGCTTTCTCTCTCTCTCTCTCTCTGTATCTCTGTGTCTCAAATGAATAAATAAAAAAAAAAAATTACATCTTTATGGCAGCTGGGGACCCTCTGGGTTACTAATGATCTCTTGGGGAAAGCCAAACACCAAACACTGAGGGACAACAGATTCTTCTTGTCTTCCAATATTCTTCTAATGTGAAGCCAGAGCTATTTGGCTTCAGTGGAGGAGGGAACTGTGTGATCTGTTTAATCAGATTTTTGCCTAATAGTGATGCCAGAGTTTAGCCAAGAGAATTGAAAGAGCTCTAATTATTTAATTATATGTAGTTTCCATATATTTTGGAAGAACAGACGATGAAAGTATTTCACATATTCTTAAGCACTACCCATATTTACTTGAAATATTACTGACAATCATGAAGAAGGTGTAAATAGAAAATATATTGACATTACAATGATTTGAAATGCTATTTTTAATTTTTTATATTTTATATTTAATTTTTTATCTTAGGTCATAGAGTACATTTAAATAATCAAGTAACAAAATATTTACTTTCAAATATTGGTGTGAAGACCACTTTCTGCCTTGGAACAACTTTGGCAAATGTAATACTGTCTAAGCACCATTTTATACCATCATTAGAAAAGCTTATTGTACATAAGGAAGAGAGTTTCATTTTGATTTTATGGCTCACAGTATTAATAGATGCCTTCAATAATGTCATTATTTAAAGCTCACGTGTTTTTAAAGTATTTCCCAATGAGATATGTAAATGTAAAAGAGTGACACAAATGAAAATCCTATTGCAGATTAATAAACTTGCATTTTTGTAGTTCATAAAAGAAGATCATTTAACCTTGTCTTACTTGTTATAAATCCTGACATTAACGTTATGAAAGATGATTCTGGAGCTAAGCAGTAATTTGACATACCTAGATTATTGGAACCATACATCTTGGCAGTTGCTTCTCTAGTTCTTTGCTTTTGTGAAAGATGAATGGAGCTTTGCAGTTTTCAGATCATCTAGCACTATAAACAAGGACCTTCCTTTTTTTTTAAGTTTTTATTTTCATTCCAGTTAATTAACACAGTATTATATTGGTTCCAGGTGTACAACATGGTAATCCAACATTTCCATACATCACCGGGTGCTCGTCACGAGGGCTACTCCTTAATCCCCATCACCTGTTTCACCCATCCCTCCATCCCTTTACCCTCTGGTAACCATGGGCAACAATGACCTTCCTCAAGGCAAGTAGAAGACAACATTAGAGGACAGAGAAGAGCTCTTCACATGTTGCTGATTTTCATCAATGGAACACCTTAACTCATAATGATTTCTCAGATTTTAAAAACTCCAGGTTAATTAACTATTATTAATTATTCCAACATTAAAGAAGCAGTATGACAGGCTTGGTTTTTGGGGGAAAAAACTGATGATGAACCCATAAAATGTTGCTGTTATTGACTATTTTACTACATACAGGTATCTGCTTTTTAAACTATAGAATTTCAGCTTAGAGGGACTCTGAAGGAACGGTAAGATAATTTTCTGATTAAGCTCTTTTTTTAACTTAATGTCGCCACAAAAGAGGATCAAAACAAAACAAAAGTTACTTAGAAAAATAAGCTACAAAATTGTTTGATTGATAAGAATCAGAAGAAATCCAGGATCATACTTTGATGTGAAATTACTTTTAATAACAGGAGGTGATCTGAATATTCCACAATTCAATAATAAATATATTCAAAGTTTTTAATTTGGGGAGTTATCTAATAACTTCAAAATACAATGATTACATTCATTTAATTTTATGGTAAGTTAACATAGATACTGGCAAGGGGAAAAAAAGGAAATGGAAATTTTAAATGGATTCTGCTTCATCTACTGATACCTATAAGTCAATAAAACTACTTATTGAGGGTTACACCTTAAAGCAGTATTGTTTTTGTCTGTGAAAAGCTGATGGAGGGGTTAGAGGCAATGTTCTTGAGACCAGACCGACCATTGGCTACAGTCACAAACATCCCAGTTAAAAACTATACAGAAACTATTGGTCATAAGAAAGAGAAGGTAGGAGAAAAGAGCCAGGTTGTACTAAAACATAACTCTACAAAGAAAAACTCAAAATCCTAATGGAACCAAGTAAACAGGCCTAATGGAACCAGATATATAGTAACATACCAATAATTTCACTGATACATTTTACTTTCTCCTTTGTCAAAGATTAAGATCATGTTATGAAGAGGCCAGACTGGCTCCTCAAAAAAAATAACTGATTCTTTCATAGTGACTATCATCCCTTAAGCCAATTACAAGCATAATGTTTTCAATAATAATTCATGTTCATGTAGCTTTTCAAACTCTACCATTCACCTTTATGATTGGAATGAATATACATGGACACAGAGGTACAAAGAAAATTTGCTTCCTCCACTTAGCCATTACTATGAATAATAAGTACTAGGATTTAGCAATAAAATGTGCTTCCTTCGAAGCCAGGAAAACAATTTCTCAATGTGACCAGATAATTCCTATAACATATTTTCTATCAATGCTAGTATTTTCATTGAGTTTTATGCATAAGTGGGGTTTTTTTAGTTTATTTTCCTGAAATTATTTACAAATGTACTCCCATCTCCCATCTAGAACAAAGTTTTCTAAGCAGCCTATGACTACACTACATTCAAACTGTGTCACATTTTAAGATCAGTAAATGCTAAGGAAAAGAGTAATAAATCTTTCAGTTTACAGCCTGCATAACAAAACAAACTAGCAATAATTTTTAGATCTATGGTTAAGAAAATAGCACTGATCTTGATCTATATCCTTTATTGATAACTCAAAATATAAACAAACTTAATTCCACTGAATTTTATAAAACATTTATGGCTAACATCCTCCATTCTTTATCAGCTGCAAAAAAAGTAGAATATATGTAATTTCGTATAAAACATCATCATTTCTTTTTTACTTGAAGAAAATGCTCTTAATATGTCTTCATAGTCTGAATTCACTTTCAAGCAATCATTTCTAACACTTGCCTCTATATTAACTTCGCACATTTTATTACATTTCAGGGGGAAATAATTAAATGTGAGAGAGTAAACCTCATGTATTTTTTTAAGTTACTTGGAGAAGAGAGAAAATCTGAGCTTGGAAGTTGGAAGTTCCATCCACTAAGGATCTGTTTCCAGGGAGGTGTCTGAGGCAAGCAGAGAAGCAGTGAGCAATGAGCCTTCAGTTTTCTCCTGATGTTCATTGGCAATCATAGCCAATCAATGTTGAGGACATTACTAAGCAATCCGGGGCTGTTTGCTTTTAATTGGTAAACTATCTTCCAAAAATAACATCTTTGGGCTTCACAACACCCTAGTCATAGAGCCATTAAAGAATGAATGTCTTTACTGTTCGGGAGGACCTCTATGAATAATGAATAGGGCTCTATTTTTCCTGGGAAACAAACATGTACCGGCATGTTCATGGTAATGAACAGTATTGTGAGTGTGCACAGCGTAGGACACTTACCTCTGGTTTGACTGCTACCTTAATTTAAGTAGATAACTGATTTTAAAACCCCACGGAGGGTCAAACAACCTTATTTTAAACTTGCAACATGCTGCCTGGTTTATATGTTGCTTTTGCAACTTTAAAATGATGATTTAGTACAAAAATTGAAGAGATGAAGGATCATGTTACAGTCTCCAGGGGGCAAGACTGGCTTACACAAATTTGAGAGGCAAAGAAAAGAACATTTGAACACAGTATTGAAGAAACTAGAATTTCATCTTTATTTTTAACTTCACAAAAACATACTTGAATCATGATTCTCCTGGGCACACATAAAAAGTAGTTTTGTGCTGTGCAAAGTGTAACTAAATTTAGATATTTGTGCAAGAGATAGTTCACAAAATAACTAATGAAAAGTAAGATCTAAGATTTTAAAATGATAATGACCTTGGAATGTGTTTAAAACTATCTGGCTTTTCCTTTAGAAAGATCATGAAAGGGCTTAATGTATTTTGTAAATTACCTCCATAATGATTTCACTTACAAAGAATATAATTTGCTAGTCTATTTTCATAATGAATGAGAGCTTAATGAATCACACATACTTCACCATTCAACAGAATGGGGCATCATGGCACTGAATTGAAATATTCATTGTAAGAAGTCTTTGGACTTGGGCAAGAAGATTTTTAAAGGTGTTTTCTCTTTTTCTGTATTTTTGGGTAAAGCATGTTCCTGTTCAAGTTGACTTAAAGGATTAGTTAACCATCATACAAAATTATTGTTCACTGCAGTTGCTAGCAATTCAAAAGGAAAGTTTTATATTTGTGTAATGGTTATGAATTTTCACAGGCCACAAACTCAGGTATAAGGAACGGAACTTCCTTTGGCTTCCTATAATGGAACTTAATTTCTGTTTTAAGTCTCTCTTCTACTCAGCAGCAGAAAAGTTAATCTTGCCCATTCAAGGTAAATGTAGTCACCTAAGAATTATCTCAGATTTCTCTCCCCAGGGAGGGTTCTTTTTGTCCATGTGGAGATGGTGAGACATTTGGGCATGGGTGACAACAGATCACCTGGTTGTTGGTCATGGTTATTTTCTAGGACAGCATTATCTGAGGTAAGTAGATCTTTTCTCCAGTCCCTGGACCACATAGTCCACAGTACATCCAAGGCAATGGTCTTCTCACTTAGAATCCTGCAAATCCACCGTGGGTGTGAACTATCAGTAGTGATAGCTTTCTCTCCCTCAACTTATCTCTGTCCTTTGTTGACTGCACAAGGACGGTGGGCTGCCCTCTGACACCACTCATCTGTTGCCTCCGTCTACCCCTGCATCCTTTTGGTATGCTCCCGTTCCATTGTAGCACAAGGGACATCAGAGAGCATACAGATTACAGTGTCTCTGATACAAGAGTCCAAATGTACATCTCCACCCTCTGGGGATCCTGATCCTATCAGGGTTCAGCCCACACCGAGGACACAGGGAAACTACAATGTCTATTACCTCCCACCTTTCTGTCTTCCCCCTTGCCCAGCGTTCTTATTAGAACGGGAAGAGAAAATGGCTCTTGCTTCACGTATGTTGCATTTATTCTAATTTATTGCTTATGGCCTCTACAACAGGGCTTCTTTTTCCTTCAGAACTTAGAAGGAAAGATCTTCTTTCACATGCAACAACTCAAGGAGTTGTTGAGTTGTATTTGAATCACTTGAGCTGAGTTGTGAATCACTAACAACAGGCACAGACTGAGGAGGCTCTTAGTGCTCCCAGAAGGGGAAAGGGAGCCGTTCAAGCACTTGAGCTACTTGGAGCACCTGGTCAACCCTGTGTGTGTGTGTGTGTGTGTGTGTGTGTGTGTGTGTGTGTGTACACATACATGCATATGGACATACACGGACAAGCAAGGGAGGTCTGTATGAGTTCAGAAAGTATCCCAAATATGAGAAATGTGGACAGAGCCTATGTGTGTCCAGGTGTAGGCTTGGCCCCCACCTCCCCACTCCAGAATGACAGGCCAGGCTTGATTATCCCAGCAACTGGAGAGAAACTTAATTTTGAAAAAGATATCTTAAAACCCAGAGGGCCCTGAAGTGCAGGAGAGAAACCCTGCTTGTCCAAGTTTAGGGTAATCCTCTCTGTGGACTTCAGTTGTACATTGGCCTCGGGTGCTGGGAATGTTATGGTAATCTTCCTCAGTTTATCACTTCAACTCCACAATTTGCTACTACTTTGATTTCTCTAAGTAGACAATTTATTCAGCCACTTATTCTTAAAAACATTTATTGAATATACATATCACATATAGTGCCCTACTGAGTTGAGGTCCTTTTGAGTTTAATTTTTTTTTAAATAATTGGATAAGAAGTATGAAGTGGCATAGTAGAAGACCTCAGGATGAACAAAGAAGCACAGAGATCATGACTTTAAAATTTTAATCTCAGGCATACTTAAAAATCTAGGTTTTACTATTATTTCTTTAAAGATTACCACTTCAACTCAGTAAGTTAGTATATTATATTTTAATGTAAATATGGGTCACATTATGATTTATGTCTTACAGATTGACAACTAGCTTCTTTATATAACTTTCCTAAGAGCAATCAAAGCAGGGGTCTGGTTACACTTAAATTGGTCACTTGGAAACACTTTAACTGAAGGAGGAATGGCTCAGAATATCCAGAGTTTGGGATTTTGTTTGCTAAGTTTGATTATTCCAGCCCCTAGAAAAAGTCTTACCGGTAATTGGCATTCAATTAGGACTTGAGAAACTAATGAATCTGAGAATGAATAAAATGATCAGTTTAGTGGATTTAGTTGCCCTCCTTAACCCTCACCATCTGATTCATGTACCCTCAAACCCTACCAAGATTAAGGGAATTTTTAATTTATTGAATATTTTCCAGTACATTTTGGAGAAAATTTTAATTTCTCTATAATGGAATTTAGTATTTTAACTGGCTACAAATAGCAGAATAAACATGAATCTCTTGACTATTACCTTGCAACAGAGTCTAAAATCATCAGTTTTCAACACTTGAAAGTATGATATTAATTCTGATTCAAAAGCAGTGATATGATCATAACCTTTCAAGAAAATGAAATTTAAATTAGAATAAGAAAACTTACCTTAGATTTTCAGAAGAGTGTTATGGGTCAAGAGGAGAGCCTCAATTTTGCAAATGAACTAATGTGTGCTATTAGAATTCGTATTCAAGGCATATGATAAGTTAGCTAGGAAATGGTAAGGATGTGCACATGCCCACAGACTTCCAGGCACACTGTATCAGAGAAGAGGTGGTGATCTTCTATTCAAACCAATTTAAAACGTCACTCCAGCTTTACCAGTGGCATCAAACTAATACAAAGACATTGCAACCAATCAGGATGTTGTTATCTTTCCACAAGGTAAACCAATCAATAGTTGATTCTTTCTCAAACACCTGTAGTAAGCCTGGCACTATCCTATATGAGGTTTTAGGCATAAATAAAGATACACTTCTTGCTTTCCAAGAGCTATGGTCTAGTTTTCACAGAAAGAGGGAGGAATGGCCTATAACATTTATTGAGTCCCTTGCATTTTTCTGCCATTGTATGTATGATTTCATCCAAATAAAAGCCCTATGAAGGAAACGTACGTCAACATTGGGATTGCTCTTACCACTGCACCATGTTGCAAGAATCACAATTCATATTTTCAATGTCAAGAAGGGCATCTTGGTTCTAGAAAACATTTTATCTTTTATCTATTTTATCTTTTGACTATTCTATTTTCATGTTTAAAACCACTGTAGAAGTCTAAGGATCTGGACGGTTGGTTTCTGCTGCGCTAAATGTTTATGTTCATGAACATAAATATACAAACATATTTACCTATGTGTAATATATACAATATTTTGATTTCTTGCCCTTATTTAGTTTTCATGGTAAGTACATTCTGTAGACCTGGGAATTCTGCATTTTGAACTAATTACACAAAAACTAGAAACTGTACAACTGTATCAACCTATTAACATCTCCATAATAAATACTTGGAAATTATCCAGATCTTCAGTGAATTATGGTAAGTATCAGTAGCAAGGAATATGTATGATTTTATTTATTTGAAAGCGCGAGCATGAGAGAGAGCTTGAACAGGGGGAGAGGCAGAGGGAGAGGGAGAAGCAGACTCCCCGCTGTGGGACTTGAGCCTCAATGTGGGGCTTGAGCCCAGGACCCTGGGATCATGATCTGAGCCAAAGACAGATGCTTAACTGACTGAGCCACCCAGGCACCACTATTTCTTATTATAGTTGTTTCGGTTACCATTTATTTTTCCTAGTCGTATAACAACATCACTAAAATAGTGAGCTATAAGATAGTGGTGATTAATAGTAGTTGAAATAAAATGTTCCTTGTTAAATTATTTGATTCCTGCTAGACTATTAAATAAGAGCTGGCAATAACTTTTCAATTATGTGCTAACTCCAAGTGATTTGAGGAGGACTCTGAGGTCACTTCCAGCCTTAGAGAAAAAAAGTACATTGCTAGATTAGTAATGTCTGTCATGAGAAAGGGTGAGGAGAATGGTGGAATTCTTGCTACATGTTTGCCCTCCTTGATCTAGACTGCAAGTTAAATAATACTGTAAATTTTCTTTCCTAATGTAAAATCAGCTTATTTATTAAGACAGAGCAAACTGATTAACACATCTCTGTACCAACTGCCAAAATGGAAATTCATTTTCTTATCGTAAAGAAGAGGAGAGAGAACCTTTGGGATGGGAGATTACAATGATAAAAACTATTTTAATGAAATGTGCTCTACATTTCAAAGTCATATTTTAAATTCATGATTGGAGATCTAAGAAATAAAGAGCAGCTATAACTCTACATTTCCCACATATTCTTGTTGTCTTTTTTATCAGACTTTGCTAAAATTGGGGAGGGGAAAGCTGTTCATATTTTAAGAATCAGCAGTATCATAAAGTATTTCTCCTGACTTACATCTTTATAATAAAAAATCTACTATAATAAATTCATTGCTAGGTTGTATTTTTATTACTACAATCTCCCCCATGAGTTCTCAGTTAAAAATATTCTGGGGGAGGCAGAGAGATGTCATTTCTGTCAGAACATAATTCTCCACCTGCTGAAAAAAAAGGCATATAGTTTGTGCCAGTTGCCTATTATTTTTTTAAACATTGATATACAAGCTTATATATTTATAGCAAATTAAAAAAATAGATGGGAGTACATTATACTACCAAGTTATTGTTATCGAAGTAACCATCATAAATTGTGAAGTGTCTAAGATCCATCTCAAACTACTATCAGGAAAAAAAAAAAAGAGCTCAAATCTCTAAAACAAAGAAGACGAGAAAAAAGTGTAATAGTACTGAATTCATAATCTTGGTATCTATTCATGAAAGATAGTCATGTTTTTCTTTTTTATTATGAAATAAAAATGTATTGATTCACTTCCGGAATCTATTAATTTGTCTTGTGCTACTTTTAAAATTTGGATAAATGTATTCTGATGTTTTAAAAAATCTGCTTTGTGACTATGAAAATTGTGTCTAAACCACCCCAGGCTATAATGAGGCCCATTTGGAAGGTATCTAATGGCAGCTTCTCACATGCATTTAAATCAGATACAGTCATCAGGTGCTTAGACCGATACTGAGATTTGACCCATTAAATTCAAATCTGCCTGTATATTTGTTATGGGCTAGGGCAATAATCTAAGATTTAAAAAGTAATCTCAACGCAATTGGCTTACGGTTTAAAATGACTTACTCTATTCATGCTTAAGATTCTCAGATCCTATTTCTGGAATTACTCTTGTGTTGACATTTCTCCATCCCCACAACACTGTCTCATTCCAGAACGTCACTGTCTTTTTCCATGTATAATATCCTTGATCCAATAGCTCTTAACCCCACATCACTCTCCATAGCACCTACAGAGTAATCGTTGATGGAAAAAACCCAACAACTATAAAGTTAGTCACTACTTTAAAACAGCATCACCAAAAGCCTGGCTTCAGTGCACCTCTCCAGTGTTATTTTCCTTGACTCGAATCTAACACTTCAACTGGACCAGACTTTCGATATTCCCTGAATGCCTGGTACTCTTTTGTGACGCTATGTCTTATTCCACTCTACCTTTCTGCCATTCTTCTCTTTGGTGTTTCCATGTATTCTCATCACCTGTATCTTGCCTTGTTTTCCTGGGTCAGAATTTTACCTCCTCTTTTGGTCTCGGTTAGGAAAACCGAACAACTTAAAAATGGGCCACAGAGGATTTCTGGGTAGCCTTTCAATGGAATGTTGGCATTTTCTAGCTGGCCCTTTGGAGATAGCTCATCGTATGGCAACTTCAAGTGTCTCACTAGATTTTTTTACAACTATGTTAGCTGTAGAAAACTTATAGTAATGCGAATGATTATTGTCCATAAACATACAAATAAACGGTTCAGTCAGTAGAGATACAATTAGTTTCTGCTTTGTAGAAAAGATGATTTCAAATGTTTTATTTTATTGTCCTACAGGGTATAAAGCCATTTTGAGTCTGTTGGGAAATTCATTTCAGTGTTGTTGACAATATATATAAAATTTGGATTTTCCTTTGGACGAGTTTTAAAATCTTACTGGTTCACTCATTAATAAATAAACTAAATAAAATGTCTTATATCAGTATGAGTCATGGATTTATATATTTTTTTAAATTATATTTGAACAATTTGGGAGGTCCTACAGACATACACGAAGGATTCATCCAAAAGAAGTTGTTGTAGAAGTTACCCCATGGGAAATCCCAAGTGGCAATAAAGTTTAAACGTTGCTGACTCTGTTTCACTGTAGTTCCCCTTTCTACCAATTGTGTGTGTGTGTGTGTGTAAACCTGGGCATGGGAGGGGTTTGTGCACTATGATAACTTATTCCATATAGGTGACAACAGTGATTAGAAAATTGATTTTATAGTGGGAATTTTTGACAGTTTCTGTCAGATGGGTTATAGAAATATATTTTCTAACAAATGGGAAATGACGGGGAATCTGGTGTGAAAGCCTTTTCTGTTTGTGTTTATCTTTTGTCTATTTGTGTGCTCAAATCAATTAAGAATTTTCTGTTGACTGATAATGAGAACTCTCAAAGATCTGAATCAGTGAGTCAATGAATCTTTGTGTTTCTGTGTTTACTTTTGACCCTTGCCTAAGATTGTAAAACTGAAGCTGTATATTCTCTGGGTGTCAGTCTATGTGTGCCTCTAACTGAGAAAGGCCTTGAACTCTCCCTATGTGACTGTGTCATGTTTTCCTATTTCCGGAGGGTTTTAATAAATTAGATTGTAATGTCTCTTAAAGTTAAAGCACGCTCTCGGTTGGGTTGTCTAGCTGTCGCTGTGCTTGGGGAATTGGGTCTGTGCCTTTGATTACCTTAAAGTAGGCTGTTTTATCACTCAGTAAACAGTAGAAAACTGATAGGAATAAAAACCGTTCTTGTCCATGGGAATGTAAATGAGCTTCTCCAGTAGAGATACAATTGATATCTGCCCAGTGGAAAAATGTATTCCAAAGGTTACATGTTATTCTCCTAGTCTTGCGTCTGTAAGCAGCCATTCCAACCTTCTGGAATGTGTCTGCACATCTGTATCTATGTTAACATCTACCTCTACGTCCATCCCTTCTTCACATTCTCCTTTACACCAGCTGTAACATCTCACAGGCATTTATTAATTAGTGAACTCAATAAAATAATGTCTGTTCATTTTATTTTGCATTAGAGTGATGGTGAAGTGATTTGGTGAAGAAAAACATGGAAGAGGATGACCACATTTTATGACACCTATTACCTTTCATTAGTGGGTTGACTCTAAGTAGTAGAAGTATTCATCCATTTTGTTAATCAGGATTCATGCAAAAATAATCGATGGGAATGTTAAACACCTGAAAACATTTCAACCTTTGTCTCACCAACATTATGGAGAGTTTGTAAAGGTGATATCTTTTTTATTATAAAAATTGTAACACTACAGAAACATAATTTTCTAAGTGCAAAATCAAATTTTCTCACTCTTAAAGTCTGACTTTAATTAATCAATTAATTTTAATGGCATATTTTTTAAAGTCTGAAAAATAATTACATGATAATTAAAATTACAAATCTTTCTACCTTTGTGCCCTGAATTTATTCAAATTCATACTTTGATTTTTAACCCTCTAAACTCATTTTATTAACGAATACTTCACACTATTTTTAATTTCTCAGAAACATGCAGAGACCTATATTTCTACATTTTTGACAGAATTTTATTTTCATATACTTGTTAGTTCTCTTGAACTTTATTTTTTATTACAGGTAGAGATTATCTTACCAAAGTGATTAAAAGAAATTTAATTTTTAAAAAGATTTATTTATTTATTTATTTGAGAGAGTGAGAGAGAGAGAGAGAGAGTGCAAGCAGGGGGAGGGGCAGAGGGAGGAGAGAGAGAATTCCCAAGCAGACTCCCTACTGAGCACAGGGCCTGACTTGGGGCTCTATCCCAGGGCCCTGAGATCACGACCTGAGCTGAAATCAAGAGTGAGCCACTCAACCGAATGGGCCACCCAGGTGCCCCAAGAAATTTTGATTTTTTTATTTTCATAGTTCCCTTGTAATTGAGAGGCTCCATAGTTCTCATTGTGTATTCAACATACAAATAAGCTGTTTTCTGAGAGAAAGCTAAATGAACTAATTTTTTAAATTAAATTTTTTTCTCTATTAAAAAACCTTCCTAAATTATAGAATATATGGACTAAACTGGAAAAATACCGTATGTATGATGCAATAATTCTGTGCTAGAATATATCTAACTCCTACAATTAAAGAATAATTGTCTATAAATTCCTACAGATGTTGAGGCATTTTACATATTAAGCATTTTTTTGAACATAATGTTATTTTCATTTGCAATAATTCCTGGATAAGTCCAAGAGTCCTTCCATAGTATTACATTAGTTTTATGTTACATACCCTATGTAGTTGCTCAAAAACGAATGTTTCCTCTGAGTTTGGGAGCAGTTAGGGACAAAAATTCCCCTGGTAATGAATTCTTTCAGTTAAGATGAAGAAGATTGAGAAAACTTATCTACATAAAGCCTCATTTATTACTGAGTGTTACAAGTCCATTATGAAATAACATCAAATTCAACTCGTAATGATAAAGTTTTATCTAAGAACATCTAAGCAAATCAATTTTTTAAATGGTTAAGCATAATCCAGCTCTGGCAATTTTAAGCATGATAATTGAAATTTCTAAATATTTATAGACACTAAGAAGAAAACCATTCCAGCTGCAGATTTCTTGGTAAAAAATGTTCATATATCTTAAAAGTATAAAAGAAAGTTAGGCAAGTCACTTGTTATATCAAAGATTTATAAGTCAATGCTTTTGGGTACTTTTGATAATTTTTTCTTATTGGGCAGAATATTAATTTTTTAATAAGATAGTAATTCGTTGTAGCAATGAAACGAAGAGAAAGTAAGGTGTACTCCTTCTGTGGGAATTATAGACAATGCTCAGAATTACAAAAATCAGAATTTTTTAAAAAGATTTTATTTATTTATTTGAGAAGGAAAGAGAGAGAGCACATGAGCAGAGCAGAGGAGGGAGAAGCGGACTCCCTGCTGATCAGGGAGCCTGAGGCGGGGCTCCATCCCAGGACCCTGGGATCATGACCTGAGGTGAAGGCAGATGCTTAATGTAATGGACTGAGCCACCCAGGTGTCCCAGAATGTTGTTTTTTTTTTTTTTTTAAGATTTTATTTGTTTATATGAGAGAGAAAGAGAGAGCAGGAATGGGGGAGGGACAGAGGAAGAGAGAGAGAGAAGCAGACTCCCCACTGAAACTAGGGCCTGATGCAGGGCTTCATCCGAGGACCCTGAGATCATAATGGAGCAGCAGTCAGGCACTTAACTGACTGAGCCACCTGGGTGCCCTCAAAATCAGAATGGTATTACAGAATATCATTTTCAGTAGATGCCAATTTCCAAAAAATATAAAATAGACACTGAAAATGAATGGCATTTAATATTTAAATTAAATAACAAAATGTCTGTTACATGCACTTATAGCTCCATACTTGATAAAATTCACTGTATTTTTGTCATTAACTTTTTAATAATAAAATCCTTTAAAAAATCCTTAATATTTACCCATACAGTTACCAATTCTAGTCCTCTTTATTCCTTGTGTAGATCCATATTTACATTTGGTATCATTTTCTTTTCTCTGGGCAGCTCTCTCTTTCCTGGCTTCTTCCCCGACAACTCCAGTTGCCTTGGTCTCCTCAGCCTCTGTTCCTGTGCTCAGAGCGTTCATGAAGCTCGATTTAGGTTGTCCCTCCTTGCACTATAGTCTGGGAACTCTCCAAAGCCAGTAAGCTGAGGCAATCACAAGACCCACCTCTTTCTTGTCTCTCAGAGATGACTCCTCCTTGTTATCCGATATAAAATGGCTTGAAAATTGTTATTTCATATATTGATGAGTTTTTTTTTTCTAGTTGTTGCGAGCAAGAGGGTAAATTTGGTCCTTGTTATTCCATCTTGGTTGGAAGCAGAAATTCTTGTCAGCAACTTTAAAAAAAATTACTTTTACTACTTCTGAATCTGACATGAAACCGGTACACTTTATATCCTACCACTTGGCAGATACCAGGGTAGAGCAAAAATATGGGCAAATTATTTATTAGATTGTGGTTATAAACCCTACTTTGCCTTGTATCTTAATTGGGTTCTGCTGCAGCAGATGCTGTGACAGGATCCAGGTAAAAGTGATTTATTAGAATGTATTCCCAGGAAAACCTGGTGGGGATATTGGAGAAATGAAGGGAAGGAGGCCAGTCAAGGACGTGATGTCAAGCAAATTATGCCAACAGTCACTTTGGCTCAGTCCTATAAGAGAACCGTGGAGAAAACAGTTCATACTTCAGAATTAAGGGATGGAGTGATAGAATATTTTTTCCCCTCACCTGTCCATCATTGGTTAAGGGTTGCCCAGTGGAAGGTATATTCTTAATCTCTTTGGGTGCTCCTTGCTCACAGGCAAAGTTCGTTCTGACGGACTGAAGGTAGAACAGGCAGGAAGGGTTGGGATTAAAAGCAAACTGGTAGCTGGTGTGCACAAAAATAATGAAAGTATCTGAGAGAGGCGAGAAGAACAGTAATAGCTTTACCTACCCAGTATGTGGTTAGTTGTTTTAAAGTGCATATGAACCATCTAGGAATTTTATTAAAATGAAGGTTCTAATTCAGTCGGTCTAGGCAGGACTCCCAGATAATGCTGATGCTGCTGGTCCACCAACATGTCCCTCCGCTGCTGGTAGGTCTCATGGTAAGTGGGGGATGGTTTTCATTTTTCACCTTTCCTTGCCCTCACTTCAGCCTTTCAGAACACTTTGGCGCTATTGAGAGGGTCCCTCACATCAAGTTACCATAAATTGAAAAACACTGCTCTTCTATCAATACTAAAGAAGAAGCAAAAAGTTAGAATGGTGGCTATTAAAGTTTCTTGATCAAGGCCCACAGTAAAAAAAATATACATTCTGGGGGCACCTGGCTGGCTCAGTCGGTAGAGTGTGTGACTCTTGATCTCGGGGTTGTGAGTTCAAGCCCCTTGTTAGGTGTAGAGATTACTTTAAAGTAATAATAATAATAAAAAAATATATGTCCTGATCCAGCACAGACATATATGTGTTTATTTAAAAACATGATGTGAACAAATGTGTCATGAACTGTAATTGTGAATGCATTTTGCTTCTTTTTAATTGATTATTCTCTTCATTCTATTTTATAAACAAAAATTTTATTTCCTAGTACACTATGAGGTTTCAACCCATAATTAAAAAAAAAAAGAACCAAATCATGGTAGAAACAGAACTGAGATTATTATAGCTAATATTTTTTTGTTCCATTAATGAAAAATTGTGTTTACTTATTCATGGTCTGCTTGAGACATCTGAGTGCTTTGAGGAATTAGGATTTTGGAGATCCTTCCAGCCTTTATTGGAAAATGTTGGCTATACATTCATTTTGAGTGGAAATTGAGTTCTCCCTGAAAGAAGGATGGAGAAGGAGCAGGAGTTTAGCTGTATTCTCGCAGGTTTGCACTCCGCAAAACAAAGGCTACAGCAAACTGGATTAACATTCCTAAAATGGCAAACTAGAAACCATCTCTTGTCATCCACATAGATGAGGAGGGAACCCATTTCCTCAGCCTGAGCCCAATCAGCTTATTCAAGTATTGCTTCTAGATACTTAGTCTCTGACAGAAGTTCTGGAAGTTCCTCCATCCTCTTACAGTCCAGGTGACATTTTTGTGCCTCTTGCAACCTGTTAGTTGGCCAACTGTGCAGCTGGTCCACGCTTTAATTAGGTTCTGAATTCATGTACATATTAATTGCATGTACATATTAAGTATACATTAAGCACTCTATCACATACTAGGTGTTCAATGGTTAGCAAGATGGATATATTCCTGCCCTCAAGCAGCTTGCCACCTAGAAAGGATGATACATAAAACATTAGAAGAGTGATGTTAGGGTCAATACAATGTCATAGGAGCATAAAGCAGAAGTATTTAAAACAGAGGTTGGCAAACTTCTTCTGTAAAGGGCCAGGTAGAAAATATCGAGCGCTTTGTAGGCCATGCGGTCCCTGTTGTTAAGTACTCAACTCTGTGAAAACAGCCACAGACAACATATAAACAATGAGTGTGTCTGTGTTGAGATAAAGCTGTATTTACAAAAACTGACAGTGGGCTGGATTTGGCCTTCAGACCATAATTTGTGAACCCCTGATCTAGAGGGGCCTGGGGAGGGTCAGAGACTTCTGAGAAGGCCTGAGTGTTAACCAGATTCTGAAACATAGGTGCAAGTATCCGAGCAAAGAGAAAGGAGGCCCAGAACAAAAAGGCCCAGAAGTTAATAGAGATCGAGTCAAAAGCGCTGAACGATATTCAATGTGTCTGTAGCTTAGATTTTTTTTTTAAATTATGACTTTTTTAGAGCAGTTTTAGGTTCACAGAAAAATTAAGGGGGAGGTATAGAAATTTCCCGTGTATTTCCTGCCACCACACATGCATGACCTCTCCCATTTTCAACATTCCCCACCAGAGTGGGCTATCGTGACAATTGAAGAACCTACACTGATACATCATAATCATCCAAAGTCTATAGTTTACACCATGGTTCACTCATAGTGCTGTATATTCTATGGGTTTGGATAAATGTATAAATGACATGTATCCACCATGACGGTATCATACAGAATATTTTCACTGCCCTAAAAATTCTCTGTGCTCTACCTATTCATCCCCACCAATCCCCACCAATCCCTGGCAACCACTGATCTTTTTGTCTCCATTGTTTTCTCTTTTCCAGAATTCCATACAGTTGGAGTCATACACTATGCAGCCCGTTCACATTGGCTTCCTTCACTTAGTGATAGGCATTTAAATTTCTTCTATGTCTTTTCATGGCTTGATAGCTCATTTCTTTTTAGTGCTAATATTCCATTGTCTGGATGTGCCTCAGTTTATTTGTCCATTCACTCACTGAAGGACGTTTTAACTGCTTCCAAGTTTTGGCAATTATGAGTAAAAATGCTATAATCACCTGTGTGCACGTTTTTGTGCAGACTTACATTTTCAACTTCTTTGGGTAAATACCAAGGAGTGGGATTGCCAGATTGTATAGTAAGAGTATATTTAGTTTTGTAAGATACTTCTAAACTGTCTTCCAAAGTGGCTGTACCATTTTGCATTTCTGCCAGCAATGAATGTGAGCTCCTGTTGCCCCACCTCCTTGCCAGCATTTGGTGTTCTCCATGTTCTGGATTTTGTCCATTTTTTTAAAAAAAATAATCTCTATGTCCAACATGGGGCTCAAACTCATGGATCCTGAGATCAAGACTCTCATGCTCAACGCAGCTGAGCCAACCAGGTGTACCCTGGATTTTATTCATTGTAATAGGTAAGTGGTGTATCATTGTTATTTTAATTTGTTTTTCCCTGATGACATGATGTGGAGCATCTTTCATATGCTTATTTGTATATCTTTTTTGGTGAGGTATCTGTTAAGATCTTTGGCTTTTTTTTTTAAAGTTCATTAATTTAAGTAATCTCTACACCAAACATGGGGCTCAAACTCATGACCCCGATTTGCAATTCAGAAAGATCACTCTGTAAGCTCCCAGGTGACAGGGATTTTTTTTTTTTTTCTATTTACCTTTCTCTGCTCAATGCTTAAAATAGTCTCTGTCATATAGTCAGTAATAAAAGTAAGTTTGTTCAATGGATGATGGAAATTTTAATCAGTGAATTGGAGGAAGGGAGCCAAGTAGAAGGATGTTGTGTAAATCAAATGACAACGGTGACCTGGAGTAAGTTAGAGTCCTTGAGGAGTCACTGAAACCCATTCACTGAAATGGATTCAAATGTTTGATATGGAGGAGGCAGACTCTAAACAATGTGAACAGAAATTACATATTAATATTTTAAAATGCAAATATGCTTTAAAATTAAATTAAACTTACGATGGTGTCAATTTCAATAATTAAATATAATGTCAATATAGATGGAATGCAGGGAAATATGTATTCCAAAGCCTTTTTTCCATCCCCCGCATGGTAATCCTGGTAACATAGATACAGTTTTGTCAAGGGGCGATGCACAGTTAAGTAACTTCCAATGACAAGAAAGTGAACAAACCTGAAGTGTAAATCAGTTAATGCTGAAGAGATAAACATAGTATCAAATGTAATTGTTTCAGTTGTTTAAGGATTCTCATCTTTCCTGCATTGTTTGGGTTACCCAGGCTGTCACCTTTTTAATAAGCCTACCAGTTGATTCAGTTAAGTAGATGAGGAGGATTTAAAGGATAAAACCAAATTGGTGTTCAACACTCTTTCTCCCAAGCCCTCGAGATGATTTAATGAAAAGAAGACAGAATATTAATTTTTCTGAATTCTTGTTTGGTTGGGTGACCTTGGTAAAAGCAAGTAGGTGAATTTAGAAATTAGTTTAATTGACTGTTATTACCATTCTGCTATTTCACTGGAATAATTCACCGGTCATTCAAGTTGATTCGCTAATGGAACAGGTAGATAAGATAGGCAGGGCAAAAATCACCACTGTAGCTCAATAATTTCCCCCAAATTTTGCTGGCAAATTGCATATCTTAACATGGAATTTCACTTAATGTTCTCAAAACAACACT
Organism: Leptonychotes weddellii; assembly: GCF_054177405.1. Lineage (NCBI taxonomy): Eukaryota > Metazoa > Chordata > Mammalia > Carnivora > Phocidae > Leptonychotes > Leptonychotes weddellii. The sequence continues at coordinate 160,649,606 of NC_138371.1, read as the reverse complement.
CAATTATATAGAAAATGAGGTTATCAGTGAATTATTTCTGTGATAGTTTTTCTGCAATAGTATGCAGCATTGGTATTCTGGAAAAAAAAAATCCTTATGCCTTTAGAGACCAACCAAACAACTTTGATACAATTAAGTCAGTAATATTTCAGAATACAATGGGATATTATTGTCTGGTTATTATGTCCAGTAGAAAAAAAGTTACCTGTGAATAGGCATGGATTCTTAGTCTTTCCTACTAGCCAATAAATTTAGTCAACTCTTAAATATCTTCATGCTACAATTTCAATTTTGGGGAAAATAATTGAACAATACACTACCTTAAATATTATTACCAGTCAGCAACCTCTGGCCTAATATGTGTATTGAGGTGGTAGGTCCTTTGGGTTCTAATTTGATAGCTCCTGAAAACTGACCTCAACTCTTCCCCCAACTATCCAGACAAGTACACCAACAACATCTGTAAGGAAATTCTGTTTTACGGTGATGCTAAATTGACACATTTATCAGACTCTTTACTTGAAGATCAGCCTGTGAGCGAAAGGGAGTGGGAAAAGAGAAAATTCTGCTTTGGGAGAGAAATGGAGCCACAGAAGGATGGAGAAGTATGCAGACTCTCTCACTGCCTGAGTTCATCAGCCTTGTTTCCAGACTCTGTCAGGCACCGTGATTTATTTAATGAAGGTCAGTGAGAGAACACACCAAACACTTTAACTTGAGAATTAAAGCGGGAATCTGTGTGTACCACTATAATAAAACAACAGGCTGAAAAGGGAAAATTTCATACAGCCAATAATTTTGTCTACATGCCACCAGCTAATAAGTTTTGTTTTTACTGAAATGACTCATTGTGCCTTGGCCACAATAAATGCAAAACACTAACATCATTAATGTATGTTGTCCCTGAAACTAGCACAGTACTTTACCATGGAAGGTGCTGAATGAATATTGACTGAACGAAGGAGGAATTCTGTACGTGGCCTTCCCATTTTCATGGTCCACAAGTTCACAGTCCCTAACCTAAGCTATGCCCTTGGTACTGTCTATAACCCTTTGAGTTTTCTCCATCTCCCTGTCTTGTTTCTCCATGACTGCTCCAGACTTTTCCCATTCTCAAGACCTGACCCCATCCATATAACTCTCATCCATGTAATCTCTTTCAAGTTAACTCCATCATATCCAAGGTTATGCCTACCCACACCCACCTTTATCTCCTGTCCTCCAGGCTAAGAAGACAGGGTTCCCTCTGTTTAAGTCACTCCATCCATAGGTGCCATTCTCTTACACTGGGCTACAAAGCCTTCCTTACACTCTTATGCATCCCCCATCCTTTGTTCAACCATTTCCTTCTTAGCCCATGAAGAAGTCCTCTCTCTCTCTTTTTTTTTTAAAGATTTTATTTATTTATTTGACAGAAGAGACATAGCAAGAGAGGGAACACAAGCGGGGGAAGTGGGAGAGGGAGAAGCTGGCTTCCCACGGAGCAGGGAGCACCATGCGGGGCTCGATCGCAGGACCCTGGGATCATGACCTGAGCCGAAGGCAGACGCTTAACGACTGAGCCACCCAGGCGCCCCAAGAAGTCCTCTCTTACAAAAGAATGAACACCCCCTTTACTCCATGTTCTTCTCAGCTCATTGCTCCTTTTCTTAAGGACCACTTCGTCCACATTCAGACTTTCATCTACCTGTTAAAAGGTCAGATTGTTCCCTTGAAGTCTATCAGTCCAATTGTCTGCTTGTCACATCACCCATGATTTCATTCATTCATTCCCTCATTCAGTCACTCATTCATTCACTCATTCAACAAGTATTTGTTGCATATTTACTTTTGGTGCCAAGAATGGCCTTATAATAGGGATGGAAGTTAAGTAAAAATAGATAAGGTCCCTATCCTCATGAAGTTTTACAGTTTAACAATCCTGTAATGAAATGAGCACAGAAATAAATGAAAAGTGCAACAAGTACAATGAAAAAGGAGAGCATACCCCAAATAAAATATTCCAACCCCCCCTCCCATAGTTGCTTCCTATTTAGCATTGTCTGCTCTTGGTGCTCTTACAGTCAAGTTCCTCACTGAGATGCAGGGGCATTGACCTTGATGCCCCTCCTTAATCCTGACTTAGACCCATCTCCAAGTTCTGCTTATTTTACCTCCTTTAATATTTGCCTACTTCCCCTCAACTGCAGTTATACAGTTGATGGAGTTCCTTCTGTCTTGCCTGTAACCACTCTTGCCTGTATAGCGGGTTGCTATAACAAAAAGCACCAATATCTTAGAAGCTTAAAACAATAATGGTGTATTTCTTGGTCATGTTTAATTCAGACACAGATCTAATGGATCTCCATGGTAGCTCTCCTCCAAGGGCTGTCTCAGTGATTCTGTGCTTTCCAATTTGCCACCCTGCCATTCAAAGCCACACCTATGGGGGTCCTTGCAGAAGTGGAAGAGAATGAGCTGAGGATGTCAAGGATGATTTTAGGGGCAGGCCCAGGCAATATTTCCATTTACATTATATTGGCCAGAAGGTCAATATGGCTCCAACCTAACAGCAAGAAAGACTGGGGAATTTAGTTTTCTTGGGTGCCAAGGAAAACAAAAAGAAACATAGGATTATGAGCATCTAGCTACTTTTTGCCTGACCTGCTTTCATAGTCTTTAAATTCTCATAGCTTAAGAAGTTCTAACCTCTGAACATAGGTTATAAGACCCACGTGCTAGCATCTCCATTCTTCTCATGTCTCTTCTTTGTTTTTCTATACCCTTTCTCACTCTTGCCCCCTACCCTCTTTTCTTTTTCTCTCCCTCCAAAAAAAATTCAATACCTGAATTTTCTTAGCTGGATACATTTTTCTAACAGCTATTGTATGCTAAAATGATTTGCTTCTTACAATTTGTGTCTTAGGTGTCAAAAAGAACTACATTTTAACACTGCATTTATTTACAGAAATTCTTTCATACGCAAGGCCTTGTTTCTTTTTGTATGAATTACTGACTCAATGAAGTATTTTCTAGAGGAAAATTTGAAGTCTCAATACTTCAGGTGTACCTAACATATCAGAAATGATGCTGAAAGAGATTTACAGGTGTCAAAACATGTCCTCTGTCCAAAAGGGCAGCCTTTTCAAAGGTGTCAGGATGAGATATATTTTCTAAATACCTATTATACTTCTTTCCTTAACCTTTTCACCAGAGTAAATACATAGTTGTCCCCAAAGCTGAGATCAGAGTCTGGGTAGGATTAGTCACCAGGTCCCAACATCCAAGGGGCTAGCATAGAATCAATTTTGGCCTGAGTGTTAAGCCTGGAGAATGTGATTAAAGCCAAGTTTGCAGAGGCCTCACATTCAAAATCATTGTTCCCATGAACCATCCCAATATCACCATCTCTCCAGCACATTGTCTGGATTGAGGATTACCTAAAATCTAGGAATACCTTCTAGTCTCCTGCTAATTGTACAATATAGTCTAATAATATCTACCTGATGGGGCTGCTGGCCCAAAGAAATCTGACACCACACCAAAGCTTTAAACCGTTGGCTTTTATTAACATTATTAATATTACATTGATGAAATCTACAGAAACATATAAATGCTTAACACATAGTAGGTCATCAGTAGCTCTCTATCTATCTCTTTATGGCTTTGAAGGTAGTCATATCTTAATTATTATCCATGAGGGACGTTTCTATTATTGTCTTTGAGAGATATTATTAGAAAAATAAAACCCATTATAAAGTTATCGGTAGGTTAATCAACAGAGGAAGGTGAGGATAAATTGTGATATATCCATTGTTGTATTGCCTATAATATACTTCAAAATGTTTTGATGTTGAACAGTATCATGTGTGTATGTGTGTATGTGTGGAAATTAGCTTAAATTGTTGGTGGGTAATTAACCAACGAACCACCATAATTTAAGGTCTACACTGTAGAAGTTTCTAAATAAGGGTTTGGATACCCCAAATCTGCTCCAAGCAGAAGAATCATTAATTAGAATAAAGGGTGTTGGGAATGATTTTTATCTATGAAATAACTGATAGTGGGCACGTGGGTGGCTCAGTCGGTTAAGCATCTGCCTTCGGCCAGGTCATGTCCCAGGGTCCTGGGATCGAGTCCCGAGTCTGGCTCCCTGCTCAGTGAACAGTCTGCTTTTCCCTCTCCCTGTGCCCCTCCCCTCGCTCATGCTCTCTCTTGCTCTCTCTCTCTCGAATAAATAAAATCTTAAAAAAATAACTGATGGTGACAACCCATGGCTCTCTAGAATGTATACATGGACTAGCAAGAAGGACCTTAATCTGAAGGCCAGGTTACAGCAGGTTTGCAGACTGGCACAAGGAGATTGGACTAGAGGGCATTGGAGAGACTGTTTATTATAAACTTTATTAGGTTCAACAATGGTCCTAATGATAGGGCTCCCAAAGATGCCCATGTCCTAATCCCTAGAACCTTTGAGTATGTTACCTCATATGGTCAAGAAACTCTGCAGGTGTCATTAAGTTAAGGATCTTGAGATGCGGAGATTAGCCTGGATTATTCAGGTGAGTTGAATGTAATCACAACAGTTTATAAAAGAAGGAGAATGGGGGCGGGGAGCAGAGTTGGAGCAGAAGGTGAGGTGGGGAGGGAAATAGAGTTTGGAGTGATTTTCCTTGAAGGAGGAGGAAGAGGCCACAAGCCAAAGTTACAGATGGCCACGCCACTGGAAGCTGCAAAAATCAGGTACGTAGATTCTCCCCTCGGAGCTTGTCGACAGGAAGAGCCTGTCCTATACACACCTTGAGTTTAGCTCTTAAAGACTTTTATTTCAAACTACTCACCTCCAGCATAGCAAGAGAATGAATTTGCATTGTTTTAAGTCACAAAATATGTGGTAATCTGGTTTGAAATAACAAGAAACATATATAAATTCGAGCTCCTCTTTGAGTAATGGCAGACACTATACCTTTAATTGACCTCGTCTGTACGCATACCAGAATTGGCCTTAGTTGAGTGAAATCATCTGAACCTAATTACGGACAAGGTAAAATGGGCATGACCAGCAGAGAGAAAATGTAAAAAACACAGGGGACTATCAGGCAGAATCACCCCATTTTTCCCCCCATAGTCTTCTTAATTCAGAGTATAAGAGATACCTGGCTGGGAAAGGCCACATTTGAGGGTCATAAGTGCAGGATGAGTCCTGAAAACTGATGTGATGTTCACAATTTTGCCTTGGTCAGCTCTGTTGAACTATACAGTGTGTGTGTATATGTAGGAGGTGGCGATGTTGGGGGGGGCGGTTCTCGTGTCTAAATAGATCTAATTTTAATTCCTAGTATGATTACAGGTTTTTTTTTTTTAACAGCCAGCAGTTGACTAGAAAATGAAACAATTAAAAGAAACAAAGCTTCTCATACTTTAAAAGAACAAGTTGACCTATGTCAAAACATCCTTCCCCATGCAGTAACTGTAAATCCCCACAGAGATAAGGTGGAGGTATTGGAAAATATTTGAATCCAGAAAGCTCACTTTTGCTACTTTCACTACAGGGAACCTGTGTTCATCTTGGAAATTAGAGTTTAGCTTTTGGCTTAAATAGCCATGTTAGGTCAGAATCCTCTTTGCGACATTTGGAGGGTTTCTGAAGCTAATAAAGATTGTGCGTGAAAGATGGGGAAGAAGTACATGTTTAGTCATTGGATCAATAGCCCAGGAAGGAAAGGGGAAAATAAGCTCTAAGGAAGACCAACACTGGTATGAGATTCCAAATATCACATAAAGAGTACACCAAATTCCATTTCTTGCAGTGAGGTCATCTGGGCATCCTGACTGATCTCGCTGAAAACAACTAAAAATCCCTCATGGAAATATAAAGAAATATGGTTTTAAGTTTAATTAATGAGGTGGCAAATGAGTAAGGACTCTTCAGAGGCCATAAACTGGGTGAAAATGGGAAGGCAGAGAGGAAGGCAGGGCACTGATGCTGGCTTTTATCTTAAGAGCATTTGCTGAACCAGGACACCTTGAACTTTAGATTTCATTCTTCCCAGGACAAGGCAAGCCAGATACATGGCTCAGGACCAGCACAAGGTGGGTACCTGGTAGCAGAATCCCCACATAAATCTCGGACCACAAAGAGCTATACCTATGGTATAAGGGTCAGGTAGAAATGCCACCTCTGAGCTCAGAAAACACCAAATATGGAAATTATCAGGCATAGAATGTAAAATAAGTAATATATTTAAAGCAGTGAGTATGTGGATATTCACTCTACTATTGTTATAGCCTTTCTTTTTTTTTTATTTTTTTTTAAAGATTTTATTTATTTATTTGACAGAGAGAGACATAGTGAGAGCAGGAACACAAGCAGGGGGAGTGGGAGAGGGAGAAGCAGGCTTCCCGCGGAGCAGGGAGCCTGATGTGGGGCTCGATCCCAGGACCCTGGGATCATGACCTGAGCCAAAGGCAGACGCTTAACGACTGAGCCACCCAGGCGCCCCGTTATAGCCTTTCTGATGTTTGAAATTTTCCATATGAAAAGTTAGGGGGACAAACCCAGGACTAGAAGTAAGCTTCCTTAACATGACAAAGGATGAATAAAAAAAATGTACAGCAAATATGTTACTTAATTGTGAAATGTTAAAAGCATTTGCCCAAGGCACTGGAGTTCAATATCCACACTTCCATTTAAAAATGTATAGAGGTCCTAACAATAAGGCACAAAAAGAAATAATGAGTATAGGCCAGAGAGGGGGGAAAAAAAAACAAACCTCTCATTAGTTACACAATATTATTATCTGGAAAGAATGCTCAAAAAAAAAAAAAAAAACCAACCCTACATAATAATAGAATTTAATGAATCTGCTGGATATGAAACCAGTGTATAAAAATCAGTTGAATTTCTACAATACAATAGTTTAGAAAGTGTCTTCTTAAGTGAAGATGCCATTTATAATAATATCAAAATTACAAAGAGGCTAGAAATAAATCTAACAAAATTTGAGCAAGACATTTTTAGAGAAAGTTGTAAAGCTTAATGGGAGGGCTTTAAAGAAAACTTATGTAAATAAACAGACATATGATATTTTTGGTTTGGATTATTAATATTATAAAGATGTTGATCTTCCCAAAATTCACCTACCAGTTTGCAGCAATTCTAATAAAAATCCCACAGGCTTTTTTGTTGAACTTGAAAATATGATTCCAAAATCAACATAGAAGAATATAAAGCCAAGAATAGACTCAGTCTGAAAGAAGAACAAAGTGGGGCACCTGGGTGGCTCAGTCAGGTAAGCGTCTGCCTTTGGTTCAGGTCATGATTCCAAGGTCCTCGGATCGAATCCTACTTGGGCTCCCTGCTCAGCGGGAAGCCTGCTTCTCCCTCTCCTCCCTTGCTCATGTCCTCTGTCACTATCTCTCTCTCTCTCAAATAAATAAATAAAATCTTTAAAAAAAAAAGAACAAAGTGGAGGGATTTCCTTACCAGCTATCAAGAATTATTATGTAGTTGCAGTAATAAATTTAGTGTTTTGCAAGGGAATAGACAAAATTGGCTAGTGGAATTATCCGTTTCAGCAACAGATTTATCCAGATATCAAAATCTGATCTATGATTGGGCTGGCATTACAGATTGTGTATAAAAGATAAGACTTTTTGGCATGATTTATCTGGGACAAATAATCATATAAATGGGAAAAATGAAATTGGACCCTACTTCACACCACAAACCGAAATTATAAAACTCTAAGAAAAAAAGATATTTATAACCTTTAGCTTGAATCTACATTAAAAGTTTGACTGTTTATAGGATATTTTTTTATAAACCTTTGAGCTATAAATACATTTGGTATAAAGAATTTTTAAATCAAATCAGGAAAAAGCATGAACAATAAAAAAAAGTTTGATGGGCCAAAGATCTTGATTTAAATGTACCCAAAAGACATAGTTTGGCCAAAAAAACCAAAACCAAAAAACAAACGCAAAAAACAAAAACCCACAATAGGTAAATATGTTTGTAATTTATATAAAGGACAAAATATCAGTACCCGGATTATGCAAACAATTCCTAGAAGCAAAAAGGAAGAAAAAACATAATAGAACATCTGGAAAAGGGCTTCAATAATTCTTCACATAAGCGAAAACTCAAATGGTCAATAACATATGAAAATTTTTTGAATCTTTCTAGTAGAAAGATTAGAAGCCACAATAAAATACCGACCTATTTTTCACAGTGGAAAAATTAAAAAACATTGGATAATATTAAGCATTGATGAGAATGTGGAGAAGCTGCACACATTCACAGGTGGTAGAATGACAAATTGGCAAAACTATTTTGACACTGTCTAGTTAATTTGAGATGCACGTATTTAGTGAGGCACTTCATTCCTATCCCAGAGAAGCTCTTGTCCAAGACACAAGCACAAGAGTATTCACTGCAGTGTGGTTTGACGTAGCAAAACCCTGGAAACCACCCAAATATCCATTCACATTAGAAGAGATAAGTAAATTGTGCTATGTTCATCCGAAGAAATAGTGGATCATTGAAAATGAATGAATTACAATATGAAGCAAAAACTTAATTTGTTGTCAGGAATATCATGCTGCAAAAGAATACCCCGGGTAGGTTTACATGTCTATAAAATTCCAAATCATACATAATTAAATAATGTACAGTTTAGGGATGCAAACTTTATAGTGAGCTAAATGTGCAGAGGGGAGCAAATGTATAAAAACGTTAAATTCAGAATAATGGTTACTGCTGAAGGATGAGGCAATTATATGGGATGCCCTGGAATACACAGGGCTTTGGATGGGATGGTAACTTCCTGTTCATTAAATTGGGTCATGGGTACCCAGGTGTTTGTGTCTGTTTGTTTGCCTTCTGTATATTTAATCAAAATTTTTTGTATCTGTTCAATGTTTAACAGTTTATAAAAGAAAATACTGAGCAGAGTTCAGTTAGAGGAATGTTGACAATATCTACTCACTTTCCGAGGGTTGTGTTAATTGTCCAAAATATTTTTTTAAATATGTACTATATAAAAGGGATTTTTTTTTTTTTAATACGGCCTTTCTAAAAACTTTCCCCAATGTCTGCTTCTCTTAGTGGTTTTCCTTTATGGACACACCTGGACGGTGTCTACTTACTACCAAATTTTGGAAAATTAATTCATTGATTGTCTCAGTCATAATTGAATCCCATGCCTGGAGATCCTCATATGTGCCCTACCCTCTGCCATCCTCTTGATATCCTCCTCTCCTCTTCCCTCGGATAAGCACTTGTCTCCTGTAGATCCCAGTTATTAATTTTGAGATTTCTTCCTCTAGAAGCTCATTCTGAGTCCACAACATGCGGAAGGGAAAATAAAAATATATTGAATAAATAAATACATAATATGTGAAAGAATAATGAGTAAGGCCAAAGCTCTTCCCTAAAAAAGCTTGCAGATAGTGATAAATACAAGTAAATTGCATTGCCCTTTAGGGAATAAGTTAAAAACAAAAAGAGTGAGACAGAAATGATGATTATGTGATATGATAGAGGTAGTAGCTAAAGCTGTGGTGGGAATCATCTGGCAATGTAAATGTACCAAATCAATATGGCATACACCTTAAACTTACACAGTGTTATATGTAAATTAGATCTCAATTTTAAAAGAATTGAAAGGTGGGATGTGGTGATTGTTAGTAATTGAAAGACTATTAACTAAAACGAAGGACTTAGCTTTTTTAAACTTTTTTTAAGAGACTTATTTTTTAGCACAGTTTACAGAATATACCAATGGACACTACTGATTCCCAGTAGCAATCAGCATACTTAGCACCTACACCTTGGTTTCTAATTTAGATTTCCTACTGAAAGAAACTCAGGCTTTTTGGATAAATGTATGGTTGCTGATGTGTGGCAAGAAATAACATGTTGAGTCTGTAATATCTTTTGTCCAAAAGGAAGGAAGGGCTTTAAAACTGACAGGAACATATCAAAAGAAGGGCTGAAGGGTTGCCCACTGGTCAAATCTGGGACAACTAGACATCAAAAGAATAATGATGATAATGAATATAAGGCATTGAATTAAAAAATAATTCATGAGTTTACAGTCTTGGTAAAAAAAAATTAGGGAAGGAGGAGGGAAAAGGCTCTTTCTTCTTCATGGAGTATTCTAGGTGATATATGTGATTGAGAATCATACAATTGGAAAAGCAATCCCCATTCTGCAGCCATAAATGTAATAATTGATTCAGGCAAGGGTCATCAATGGATGCTGAAACCTATTCTGTTGATGACAAACAGAATATGTACACAGTTTCAAAGTATCAAACTTACATATACTTACAGAGGTACCAAAGTACCTTTACAGTGAAGAAATCTGGCATACCCCACCTTAACCAAGTACCTGAACCTAATGTCCCCAATAATGGGAGAAACAAACAGTACTTGCCTTCTGAAGTTATACCAAGGAGTAACATCGCTTCTTGCCAAAAATATTTAATCTGAATCTATTCATGAGGAAACAATCAGGAAAATTCAATTGAGGGTCATTCTACAAAACAACTGGCTTGACCTTTATTGACTCTTTAAAGGTCGGTAAAGATGAAAGAACTGCTCTAAAGGATGCCAAAGAGACATGGCAACTAAATGCAATATGTGATTCTTGATTGTATCTTTAATGAGGGAAACACATAAAGGACATCATAGGGAAAAACTGAGGGATTTTGAATATGTAATGCATATTAGAAAATACCACATCAGTAGTAACTTTTCTGAGTGTGTGTTAATGGTACTTTGGTTGTGTAGGAAAATGACTGTGTTCTTAGGAGATTTGTGCTGAAGGGGTGAAGCATCATTATGTCTTTCAGATGTTTCAGCCAAATAAATATAGCTATGAATATGGATAGGACTGGGTATAGATATAAATGTGGCAATTGGTTGGCAATTGTTGAATCTAGGTTAATGGTATATGAGTGTTCACAGGATATTCTTTCCATTTTTCAATACCTTTGTATTTCTCAAAATTATAAATTGAAACAAAAAGGAACTTAAGACTTCCAGAAAGAAAAAAAATTAGGATAAGAGAAGGTCATGAGCAAACCAAAGAATTTTCCAAAATCAAGCCCCAAAGCCCATAGTCTGGATGGCCTTTTATTTTCTCTTGCAACTAATTTGAATTCTACCTGACTTGCAAATGACTAAAACTGATTTTCTGCATGGGTGATGTTCATGCAAACTTCACAAAGGGAATTTTTTATAATGCATACTAATGCCATATTGCAAAGCATATGTGGGCCGACCAGAACCATCTGAATGAACTGGGCCTAGTAGGGTGCAGGTGGAAAACAGCTTTATTCCTTCTCTCTGAAGTAAATACAGTCATCCTATCCCCTGGATGAAATTTCAGGCAGTTCTTAAAGCCTGTCTGACCATTATCAGGTAGTAAACTTTCTATTTTCAAGCTTCAATACATCCAGTCCAATCTGTGTAACATTCAGAACTTCAAATTACATTGAATTTAAATCATCTTCCCTCCTCCTACCCCTTCGTTAGGCTGAGAAATGGGAAAGGAAAGAGGACATTGAAAATTTTCCAGCTCTTTTGGCTCCTACCAGATTTGCCATGGGGAAGAAGGGAGATCTGGAAAACTGCGTTTTCCAAAGATGGCCACAACCATATCTCCAATTCCGCAAGCTTTTCAATGATCTTTTCTGTGATCTTGCCACTTCCCCATGTTGCCACTTTCCATAAAGAAGTGGAGCCCAATTTCAACCATTATGGTCTAGCAGAAGTGATGCTCTGTGAGCCTGAGGCTGGATCATAAAGGGCCATCTAACTTCCACTTTGCTTACCAGAACACTCAAATCCTGACCTTCCTGACTTCTCAGAGGTCCCTATGGCACGGGGAAGTCAAGCACAAGGAGAGGCCACGTGCAGGTCACCAGGTTCAGTTAGTAATCCTAGTTTCCAGTTGTCTCAACAGAAGTGCCCGATATGTAGGTAAATGAGCCTCAGCCAACAAGTGAACTCCAGCCCTTCTAGTCTTTGCTGCTGAATTCCCAGATATCCTGGAACAGAGACAAGCTGTCCCTACTGTTCCTTCAGTGAATCTCTATTCTTCAGAATCTGTGAATACAAATAAATGGCTTTTTAAAACCTCTATGCTTTGGGATAATCTGTTATGCAGCAATTTTAACTGAAAGAGGGAAATAACAGGTAGGCTCTGTTAGGAGGGTCAGGCTGGAATCTAATGTTAGTGCTTCTTTTAAGTGGTAGAGTCCAAATGTTGATTTTTTTTAATGGGCTCTTTTGTGGCTATTTCAGAGACAGCCCCACCTTCACCCCTTGTTCTGTTGACACAAGGGGTTCTCTATGTCTGATCAGAGAACAGGAATAGCACATTCATAATGATCTCTTCTAAGTTCTCCTTGATTACTGGCCTCCAGCCTCCATAACTAATTCTTAGCCTGGAGGTGGGTGATGGACGGATGTTGGCAAAACCATTTCTGTTCAACCTTGTAAGTCCCTGATAGATGGTCTTGTCCCTCACTTTTAGAATATGGGAGTACTTATCACCTGTTTACATTCTCAGTTTTAACTCTGAATCTCTAGACCACATGAAATGTAATGCTACATGACTATTTAGATGTAATTCCCTCAGAATATATTTGGAAATTCATATTGCTCTTCTATTTTGACCAAAAACTGAATCAGTAACTCTGTGTAGATAATATCCTAACATATTATGATTTTGAGATATGGTAATTCTGGTGCTTAATAAATATTCTTAAGAGTTTGCAAGCCAAGTTTCAAATGTTCCTTTCATTACGAAGAGTCTTATTGTGTATATATGTACATGCCCAACTCCCTAGTGTATTTTCTAGTATTTAAATAAACTTTTAATTCTAGAGTAGTTTTAGATTTGCAGAAAAGTTGCAAAGATTGCACAGAGTTCCTGCATACTCTGAACACTTTGGAAACTATTGTTGACATCATATTATTATATTTGCCACAGCTAACAAGCAAACATTGGTATATTTTTATTATCTAAATTATGTGCTTTACTTGTATTTCATTATTATTAGTTTCCCTCGATATCCCTTTTCTGTTCCAGGTTACCATTGAAAAGAGCACTTTATATTTAGTCATCATACCTCCTTAGGCTCCCCTGAGTTGTGACAGTTTCTCAGACTTTCGTTGGGTTTTATGATCTTGACAATTTTGAGAAGTGCTGGTCAGGTATTTTGTAGAATGAACTCTGATTTGGGTTGGTCTGACAGTTTTTTCATGGTTAGTTTGGAGTTAGGAGTTTTGGGGACCACAGCACATCATGTCAGGGGTGCATGCTTCAACATGGCTTTTTACTGTTGATGTTAACCTTGATTACCGGTCTAAAGTGGTGTTCATCAGGGTTCTCCACTGTATAGTTGCCCCTTTCCACACTGTATTCTTTGAAAGCAAGTCACTAAGGATAGCTCATATCTCAAGGGCAGGGAGTCCTGTTCCACCCCTTTGAGGGAAGAGTTTCTACATAAGTTATTTTGAATTCTTTTGCATGTGAGATTTATCTATTCTTGCCCATTTATTTAATCATTTCTTCATAGGAGTATGGACCCAATGATCTCTATCTATCTATATATTTAATTTTAAAGATTTTATTTTAAAACGTAATCTCTACACCCAATGTGGGGCTGGAGCTTACAACCCCCAAGATCAAGTGTTGCATGCTCTACTGACTGAGCCAGCCAGGGGCCCCTCAAGGATATTTAGTTTATGCTCTGGGTTATAGTCCAATACCGTTATTTACTCTGTTGCTCATATTGTTCCAACTTTGGCCAAAAGGAGCTCTTTCAGTTGGCTCCTGTGTCCCTTTTGTTTGTGAGTGCTTCCTTGCTTTCTGGAAGAACACAATGTGCTCTGATCTCAGTTTACTTATTCCCTGCCCCAATCCTAAAATTAGCCATTTCTCCAAGGAGCCCTAGTTTCTCTTATTGGCCCCAATGAATTTTCATGTTTGAAGTACATATTATATATGTAAACACACACGATTTCTAATTTTAAGCCATTTCTTATTTTTAGTCTGCATAACAGAAGTAATCAGCTGTGACATTCTTGTTATCAGTGAAACTTCTAGCAGAATGAAGCAAAGTTAAGAACCCCTCCCCTCCCCTCACCAAGACTTTGCTTGTCAGCCCTGCTTGCACATTATGATTCCTGAAGAGATTTAAAAATATGGAGATCTCCAGGCTCTTCCTGAAGCTAATTAAATCAAAATATCTAGATGTGGAGCCCAAGCACAAGATATTTCTTAACATCTCTGAGTGATTCTAATTTGCAATCAGGCTGGGAATCACTGGCTAACTCTCAGTTCTTTCAAATTCATAATGACTAGTTTCAACTCTTAATGTTTTGTTAAGAATAGCCTACAGGACTATTATTTGGAATGCAAAAAATGCAAATTGAAAAAATTGAACATTTATATTTATCTGCCATGCTTTCTGTTGCTCTAACAAGGCAGAGTCATATAGGCTGTGAAATATAGGTATTTTAAAGTATCAGATAGTGAAACTGAACAACTGCTATTTAAATGCTATAAATTGTATCTTTAGGGAAAAACAACAAATTTACATGACTTGAAAAATATTAATCATATATTGATTAATACATTAATAATTGGTTAATCATAATTAATAATCATATCTATTTAGGGTAACATAAGTGATGGGTTTATATTTAAAGAGAAATAGCTGATACTAGTTTTATCAGTTAATTCAGCATTTAACAACCCAATAGTTGGAAAATTAAACCTTGTTTAATTATATACCTAAACAAAAATTTTTGAGCACTTTGTAAGATATTGGGGTAATAGGAAATAAAAACTTCCTTTCCTGATAAAACTTCGTAAGTAGCAGATTAATACGAGTTTTTTAAACTTTGAAGTAAGCCAAGTTCTTCTCATTCTCCATGGTTGAAGTAGCTGGGTCTGTCATAGGAGTACATATCTGGGTTTTGTGGGGCCTGAAGTTTGCACCTTTTGGGGGATACTGTTCAGGTAAAACAGTACAACGTTATACCTTTTAATTTAGCTGACGGTACCCAGAAGGGTCTATGTCAGTGAGAGATCCCACACACACTCTGGCTCCATCCCGTAAGAAGGGAAAAGGGAATGTGCGTGAGGAGGCAGGTTTGATGCCTAACGACCCTAGCAAGTTGTTGCATGCATCATCTTAGTCCCTTTCTGGGCCGAGCCCCACCTCATTGCGAGGCAGGCTGGGGAATGTAGTCTCCTGCCGGGTGGTAGTCCCATGGCATGGCAGCAGGGGCATGGATATGGGGAGATGAGTGGCAATCTCCCCCTCAGAAGAAACGGCTGAGGACTCAGGATCCCAGAAGTTACAGAGGGTCTCAGTGGAAGGAGCTACTTCGTAGAGGCCAGCTGTTCACGAGATCCAAGGTGAAGTTCCCAGCAGTGAGAGTCCAACGAGCTGTGAGGAGGTCATATGGAAACACACTTGCTGTGCTGGGGAAGCAAAATAACATGCGCATGGGCAAACGGACCTCCAGGAACCTTCAGGTAATGGCGCGTGAGGACTAAGGCAACTGAACGTGCCATCCTGCCATGACTGATGGGGAAAAAGAGCATTCCCCTGAAGGAAGCTTCGATGTTGTCAGGAGAGAAGAATAAGTTCTGTGGATCCAAACTGGAATAGATAGAGAATAAATACGTTAACAATTCGAGAATGGTGATAAATTCTTTAGTAGAATAAAGGATGCAATTTGGAATCATTTCAGGGATGTGTGAGGATGAGGGAACAAAGGAGATGGATTTTAAGCTGAATCTTAAAGGTTCAGGATGATTTTCCTAATGAGACAAGAGGGGGAAGTACATGCAAGCAAAAGGATCACAGACAAAGGTGAAGAGTTTGAACAAGCCTCTATAGGAAAAAATAATCCAAATTCATGAAACAAAAATTAATATGTGGTAGTGAATAGGTTTTCAAATGAGAAAACCTATCACAATGAATTACTGGAGACTTAAAAATTTTAAGTGCCTTTCTTCGGAGATGCCTTGAGGCAATTTAACAGAAATGTTTACAGAGGAATATTTTCTGATTGCCACTTGATTTCTGTTCCGTTCTAAAACATTCTAAAAACTCAGCCACTTTCAGCATGCACAGAGAGGGACTGGAAGCTTCTGTTTCGCTAACTTCAGGGGCAACCTGCCTTGGGTTGGTGACATGGGTTTCAGGAACTCCAAGCAGATTGATCCCTGACTGTTCTGTATCACAGCTGAAGCTGAGGTTCAACATATAGGTGAAAGTCGATGACAAAGGATTTTCTGTGCCACCTTATGAAGCACTCTTACTCTTTTGTAGGAAAAGGAGACTTTGAAGGATTTTATGGGAGAAAGCTACATGATTACATTTAGGAAAATGCTTCAGGAACATTTAGGGTCTAGGTAGAAGTTTAGAGGAGTGACTTTAGTAAGTACTTCTTGGAAACCATTTAAGTTAGTCTAGAAATTAACAGGATTCCTGGACACCGGGAGAAGAAATAGTCACAAAGTAGAATGGACAGGAACCTAGACGAAGAGGCAAGGATGCAATACCCGAATCCACAAAAATAAATGTAGTTTGAGGATGGGAGGCCATCAATATTTATTTTATATTTATATAGGTCAGGAGAGAAAAATAACAGCTTAGAAACACCAGATTGTCCTCTTTCTAACAGGGAGAAAGCACCTAGCTAATTAGATAATGTGTTCTTCAATGAGAACAAAATTATTTAAAAAAAAACAAGTGAAAGATACATAAATATAATTATTCAATTTGATACAGAGTGAAATATCTATGTTGTATCTTAATAAGCATGACAGCGCTTATTACAGCTTAGCAAGGGAAAATAAAAAAAAATTGGTCTTAGCAATTAACCTTATCCACATGTAAATGAGATTAATTAGTAGTTTTCCTTTGTAATCTTTTGGGGAAAGCAGATAATTGTAATTATACTGTTTATGCAAATTGTATCCAAATATGCAAAAGGGCACAATAGTTTGCAAATTAAAGTTCAAATAAGAAAATTATTCTAAAATTTACTTTTAGAATACTAGGAAAGCCAATTAGAGCATGTAAATGACAGATTATTAACAAATATGAACATTATCCTGAGAGAACCAGCTTTTTATTTAAATTTACTCATGCTTTTTGTTCCCTATTTGGGTTATAATGAGGTTTAACATGTGTTCTAAATTTTCTTTTATCTGTAATGAAATAAGTTTGAAATTATTTCAAAATGAAAGGTTTTTAAAAAGCAATAATTTCTCAAAAATAGATCTTGAGAAAATGTGAAGGCAGAACAACTTTGATTCCTACTTTCTGGAAAAAAAGCAGAAATAAATTTGATTTTTTTTCAAATTGAAAATAAGAATTTTGGTGTTTTGATTTCTGATTCATTAGTCTTTTCAGCACATTCATGATTTACAGAACGGGGGAAGTCCTTTCTCTCTTGTCAGGGGTTTAAGGTTCTGTGCTGACATTCTCCTACTGATCTGTTTTTTTCCTGTCTCCTTTTATTGTGGGAGAAATGAAATGCGTACTTCATTTGCAGAAAAACGGGGAAAAACTTTTTGTCAGTTTCAGAGACCATCAGAGTAAAACTTCTGCTCACACTTTGAGTGAAACGATTAGGATATGCATTGATTTATTTAGTGAACAAACTGTTATTAAATATTTACTATGTGACAGGCTCTAATACGGACCCTAGGGAAAAGACTAGTACAATATAGTTTCTGCCCTCAGGGAGAAGGCATGGGGACAAAAAATGTACATGATGGGGCACCTGGGTGGCTCAGATGGTTAAGCGTCTGCCTTCGGCTCAGGTCATGATCCCGGGGTCCTGGGATCGAGTCCCGCATCGGGCTCCCTGCTCAGTGCAGAGCCTGCTTCTCCCTCTCCCTCTGCCATTCCCTCTGCTTGTGCTCTTCTGTCTATCTCTCTGTCAAATAAATAAATAAAATCTTTAAAAGAAAATGTACATGATGTGCAAAGTTCCCTACAAGAGGTAGGCACAGCACTGTGCTCAGAGGCAGAAAAACTCACTTTTGGGAAAGGAGAGGTTCAATACAGCCTTATTTGCTGAAGTTCTGAATTTCTCCAGAATACCCATGAGGATACTGAGACAGGAGGGGTATTCAAGATGATTTGTAAAGCCCCGGTTTCAGACCTCAAATTTCCCAAACCACTGTCTTTCTTCCTGAAGAGGGAGCTTCACACAGTGTCTGGGAATGGGAAAAACTGGGATATAAGGGAACCTCTGCTTCTCCAAGCCTCGAGAAGGTACACAAGCCACAGACTGAGGTGCTGGCTTGGGTAGCATGGAATGCAGAGAAAGCGATTCCTCCTGTAATGGAAAAGATAAATGACCAGAAACTGAGTGTGCTGGGATGGAGGACTTTGATCTTTGAGGACAACATTTTACAGAGTTGTGCTACAATGTCACGTTTTAGAAGCTGAGGAATGCTGAGGGTTGATGGATACTCTTGCAGGCTCCAACTGTGAGGCCATTTCTTTACTCAGAGGAGATGAAGTTTTTTGCTGACAGAGGTGTTGCAATGTAGCAGAACTAGTTTTCAGATTTTGTTTCTGGGCATCAATCGCTATGGCTTACATCACAACAAAAGGGCCCTGAGATTTTACTCTGTCTGAAAGCAAGATTTTTTCTTCCCCCCCCCCTTTTTAAAGTAAGCTCTATGCCCATTGTGGGGCTTGAACTCATGACCTCGAGATCAGGAGTAGCATGCTCTACTGACCGAGCCAGCAGGCACCCCTGAAGGCAAGATTTTTGACTTGGGATATCATTCTATGACATGAAATGCCATCAGTATCAACCATTATACTCTGGTTCTGTGCTCTTTATCCCCTTTAAATTTGTGGCAGAAGCTACCCATTCCCTTAGATCTGTACCCAACTCCAGTGGTCCACAGACAATAACAGGAGGGGATATTGGACCACTGAAAACCACAGGCTGCTCCTTTCCCATCTTGAGATGTCTGTAGGAGACTTACAACTTTTTGGCCTGATGACGAGATCTGAATTCTGCACATTTCTGTGACTTTATTGCCGTGAGACCACTCCATGGTACCAATTTCCATTTGATATTCTTTATATGAAACCACCAGAAAGTGATTTTAAGCCTCTCGTGAAAGTGAGTGGCTGGGACTGGACAAAATTGAACAAAGAGGTGAACCACCAAGTCTCAGAATGTATAGAACCATTGCGGTTCTGGAGATCTCAGCAAAGGAATTTATAACCTTTGCTCATTTTAGGACCTGCAGTCAGATGCCATCAGATGATAGGCTAAAAGTAAGGTTCCTGGTAGAAAGAATCTGATTAGTCTACCTTGCATCATCCTGTCTGCCTTTTTTTTTTTTTTTAAGATTTTATTTATTTATTCATGAGGGACAGAGAGAGAGAGGGGCAGAGGGAGAAGCAGGCTCCCCGCTGAGCAGGGAGCCCTATGCGGGACTCAATCCCAGGACCCTGGGATCATGACCTGAGTTGAAGGCAGACGCTTAACCATCTGAGCCGCCCAGGCGCTCCATCCTGTCTACCTTTAAGGCCTGAAGTTGTGTCTAGTATCAGAAGAATGTGAGAGGAAGGTAGGAGTCTTGGGATGAATATCAGTAGCTCCTCTAAGTTTTGTTATACTTCCCTGCATATCTGAAGATGCTCCACTATGAACGTGAACTTTAAAAGGCAATGAAATATTGTTGGATCATAACATCTTATGGGCCACATTCCTTAATATATAGATGATAAATAAATGGGACCACATGTATCATCTGTTATTGGAAAAAATATACTTAAACGGCCTATATGTAAATATGGAATACATGATTTTGACCTGGTTGTTGATGATAGTGATGATGATTCTAACAGTTTAGGCAGTTCTGAACTGTCCAGCATTCACAAGTTACTTAATCTCTTGGGGCTGGTTTCTTCCTTTGTAAAGCGGAGGTAACTATTGTATTTATCAAGATAAAATATACAAATTCTGTTTCTGAGATGCTCAGTGATTGGCAGCCATCATCCCTTCAGACTGAGAACTGACTCGCTTTATTCTGCTTTCTTGGATTTGATGAATTTTTCAACGTATTCTTTTCAGACACCATTTTTGAATCTAGCCACTGTGTTTCTGAACCTTGCAAATCAAAATTGCCTGTCTTTGATATTATTCCCCACAGGAAGATTATATCTTTTCAAGTGATATTAGAGAAGGTACTTCATTATTTATGCATTATTTATGCATATTTTGAATGATTCCTGGATAATTGCCACACAGGCTTTAAGTGGCAGTATTTTCAAAATTATATTTCTACATTATAATGCATAAACTCTAACATTTATTAAGCAAAGAAGATGATAGAAATATTTATTACTGAAGACACTTTTATGGTGTGCTTTATTTATAAAGAGGCTGAGTTTTCAATCTGTTTGCCCTAAAGCATGTGTGTAAGTAATCATATTATATGTTTATATGTTTGTGTAGTCTTGTTGTTACTGCAATATTTCTAAATTAACTGTTAGCAACAAGGCTATTTCTTTCCTGTGAACCCCTAAAGGTCAAGGATGTCTTGTTTAATTTCGTATATACTACTCTAGTTGAATGAAAATCATTGTATTAGTTATCCAGTGCTATGTAACAAATCACCCCAAAACTTAGCAGCCGTATTAGTTTGCTAGGGCTGCCATAACAAAATACCATACTGGGTACCTTAAACAGCAGAAATTTATTTTCTCACCATTCTAAAGGCCAGAAGTCAAAGACCAAGGTGTTGGTAGGTTTGGTTCCCTCAGAAGCCTCTCTCCGTGGCTTGCAGATGGCCACCATCTTGCTGTGTCCTCACATGGCCTCACTCCTGTCATAGCCCTCAGTTGGCAATCTGCTGATATATCCTTCAGAGTTTTAGCAATCACAAATTGTGGGAGTGCTTATGAGTTGTAATTTATTTGCTTCCATTTAAAAGAAGCTTCCCACTGACCATTTTGTTTTTTTATTTTTTAAAAGATTTTATTTATTTATTGGAGAGGGAGAGGGAGAGAGAGAGAGAGCGAGAGTGCAAGAGCAGGAGTGGAGAGAAGCAGACTCCCCGCTGAGCAGGGAGTCCCACGAGGATTTGATCCCAGGACGCTGGATCATGACCTGAGCTGAAAGCAGACGCTCAACCAACTGAGCCACCCAGGCATCCCTCCCACTGACAATTTTAAAAGAAGGGATGCGTACACTGTTGGTGGGAATGTAAATTGATACAGCCATTGTGGAAGACAGTGGGAAGGTTCCTCAAGAAATTACAAGTAGTGCTACTATATCCACCAATTCCACTTCTGGGCATATATCCAAAGGAAGCAAGATCACTATCTTGAAGAGACATTTGAATTCCCATGTTCACTGCAGTATTATTCATAATACTCAACATATAGAAACAACCTAAATGTCTATCAGCCAATGAATAGATAAAGAAAATGTGAAATATACATATATAGATACACACACACAGTGGGATGTTATCCAGCCTTATAAAAGAAGGAAATTCTAATATTTGCAACAACAGGGATGAGCCTAGAGGTCATTATGTTAAGTAAAATAAACCAGACAGAGAAAGGTAATACTGCATGGTATCACTAATATGTAGAATCTGAAAAAAAGGCAGACACATAGAAACAGATAGTAAAATGGTGGTTTTGTGGTTGCCAGGGTGGTTCCCCTGATGTGGGGAAACTGGGTAACAAGTATAAACTTCCAGTTATAAGATAAACTCTGAGCATCTAATGTATACCATGGTGACTATAGTTAATTATACTATGTTGTATATTTGAAATTTATTATGAGAATAAATCTTAAGTATTCTCATAAAAAAGAAGGAAATCATGTGAGGTGATAGATGTACTAATTAATTTGATTGTGGGAATCCTTTCACAATATATACATCAACTCACATTATACATATTAATACATTCCAATTTTGTCAATTGTATCTCAATAGAGCCAGAAAAAATTTTTAAAAATGGGTAGTGAAAAAAAATAAACAATACTGTACATGCATTGAACAAGAATAGATTTGACTTAAAATTTAAGCTATCATAACCAAAGTATATTCATTTACTAGCTATCATAATCGAAGTATTTCATTTATTAGGTCTCTACTACATATCAACCTGTCTCTATTCCAGGGGTTTATCATATATCAGTCAACAGTACAAAAATGCATGATTTAACATTGCTCTATTCATGCATGTGAGGGAAGGCAAACGGTAAAGCTTGAATTTGAAAAATGTGGAATAGTCAACTCTAACATGGTACAATACTCTTGTGTTCTGAAAATTTAACAGTGTATTAATTACCATATTTTTAGAGCCCAAATATTTGTTTACTCAATGCTTCATAGACATCTCCCAGATTGAACCTGGGTACGTTTTCTGATCATGTTTTCATTGTTCTAGAGAAAATAAATTAAGCTTACCAAAATACCTCTCTCTACCGTTTAGATGTTAAAAGTGTAATTTGATTGGGGGGACTGAATTTCCTAGATAATTTCTGTTTCTAAAAAAGTATTTATTTATTTGAGAGAGAGAAAATGAGATAGAGCATGAGAGGGGGTAGGGTCAGTGGGAGAAGCAGACTCCCTGCCGAGCAAGGAGTCTGATGCGGGATTCAATTCTGGGACTCCAGGATCATGACCTGAGCCGAAGGCAGTCGCCCAACCAACTGAGCCACCCAGGCACCCTCCTAGATAATTTCTTGAGCTCTAAAATTCTCTTGACTTTTGAGGAAACACTGAGAAGGCTCTTAGCATCACTGATAGCCTCTGCATTGAAGACCAAGACTGATGCTCAGGTTCATGGGTTAAGATGCTCAACTTTTTATTCTAATTAATTTTTGGTTTGAATACATTTTCAGCTTTAGTAACAAAGTATTATCAGTCATTTTACTGAAATATTTTTTCCTACATCTTAAAAAATATATCTTATATTTTTTTCTTGGAAAACCAGAACTAATTCTAGTTGTTCTGGAGCAAATATTCTGTGGATAAGTAATACCACATTATTACAAGAATGTACCTTCAACCTTGAATTTTAACTGTCATGTTGACACTAGAATATTTATTTTTCTTATGGAACTTTGCACATGTTATTAGGTTTTACACTATTTCCATCTCCCACTCCTATGTCCTTGCAAGTCTTATGGTGTCAAATAGCTGCTTTATTAAATTTTACATTGTAGACTGGAGAGTTGAAAGTTTCTAATAATAAATACTCTCACTGCCATGTGATGTTTGGGTTGTTGTTTTTTTTTTTTTAACATTGTTGGAGGTTAGCAATTCAGTTTCTTTTTCTCTGGAATGGAAGGATTATACCTGGTGTTACATATTTTGAATATTATCTTTTAATCCAGGGAAATGAAATCCTGAACTCTGCTTAAAGTGTTGTATACCTTACTTCTGCATACATTATAGCACTTTGATAGCCCATTTACATATTATTAACTCTTGGATAGGATTTCTTTGAAAGTAGTGTTCCCTTTTACTTCAGAATTTCAAGTTAGTGAAGAGTCAGGGAACACCATGTCCTTGTAATTTCTCTCAGAGCAGTGGTTCTTCTTAAGAAAGTGACTTGGAGGGCGCCTGGGTGGCTCAGTTGGTTGAGCGACTGCCTTCGGCTCAGGTCGTGATCCTGGAGTCCTGGGATCGAGTCCCGCATTGGGGTCCCTGCTCAGCGTGGGGTCTGCTTCTCCCTCTGACCCTCTTCCCTCTCGTGCTCTCTGTCTCTCATTCTCTCTCTCTCTCAAATAAATAAAAATAAAATCTAAAAAAAAAAAAGTGACTTGGAGATGGTGAGAGCGTTGCATGGGATAGAAGAATGGGAAAAAGACAAAGGCTAAAGAATACAGAATATAGGGCATTTTATTTTTATTTGGACGCTTATTTTCTTTTATTTTCGCTGAGTCTACAGTTCTCTAATAGGCAGTATTCTATGCTTTCAGAGTTTGACTGACTCTGAAAGTAATTTGTCAAGTATGTGTGCCTGTGATTTTGAGCTGTAATTATTTTTTCCCAAGTTTTAATATGACATGCTTGCCAGATTGGCCTTGAAATCTTTCCTCTTTGCAGACTGAAGAGTAGGTAGGTGCCTATTTTGTCTATGGCCCACTTTTGCCTCGCCTTTTGGGTAAGAGCTCTTCCCCCTATTAGTACGGATTCAAAGTTCAATCACTGTGCTGGTACATGTTGGGGGGAGGTGGTCTATGGCTCTGGGATTGAAAGATGTCAGCCCAGTGTGACTACTCTTTTGAACAAAGAAAATATACACCTGAGGGCAGTTTGTAGTAGCCGTGTTCCATAGTGAGCTTTGGGAAACAGAGCACAATAATCTAGACTATTGTAGGTGGGGTTGATGGGGCACAAGCTCAGAGAGGTAGACCAATGAGGGAAGGTCCAGGTGTTTGAGTCGAGGTTTAGTTTGTTGAGTCCCGGCTGTATCTTTGTTCTCATGAGCTCATTATCGTCCTTTTAGTAAAGTGCATTTTTTACTGAAGCCAGTTTTTCTCCTGAATTTTGCCATTTTGTAGATGTCCAACCCAAAGCAAGATATTTTTCTCCTTATTCTGGTTGAGAAACCTGCAGTTTTCTATTTTTACTATTCAGTTAGCATGCTTTTTAGTATCATTCATAATGGCATGTTGTTTATTATCTTTTTAAGGCAGTTCTGAAGTGCATTTAATATAGTTCCTGAACTGAAGGGGATATTATTCTTTAAAGAGGTTATATATAGAATGTAATGATTTTTAAATTCCTAATTATTTGGCTAATTCAAAATATGACCACATTCACCCATTCCATCAAGTACCCCTTTTGGCACTGAAAATAAATTAGGAAAGAATAGTGGGAACAGGAATAAGACATTACAATATGGAAAACCCAGTTTAGAACAGGCGTGATAAGGTAATTGATAGTAAGAGCCTTGAGTCATCTGTGTTGAACAAAGATAGGAAAAGAATGCGAAGAGCTTACTCTTTTTTTTTTTTTTTTTTTTGAAGTGCTTACTCTTTAAGACCTTAAACTGGATTTTTCAATACCATGAAGATGGTACTGTTTTAGAGGAACTAAGATTAGTGTATGGTATTGTTTTTGAGTTTAATCGAACATTTCAAATATTTGAACTAATTTTTATCTGTTCTTATCAGAATTGTTCTTGCCACGTGTATAGGAAAATCCATATTTCTCTACGTATTAGAAAATCATGAAGTTGTGTGATTCTTGTTTTGTTGACTCTGAAGTTACAGGGATGAGTAAGTGGGGTGCTTAACTAGATAATGCACCAGTCTCTGTTTCCCAAGCTGATGGGCTATGTGCAGTTTCTGGTTCTGAGTCTAATTACTGTAGAGATCTTACAATGGGCTAGATTGCAACATGAATTCAGCAAATTCCTCCAGTCCCCTCCTAGGCCTTTGACAAAGCCACAGTAATATAGAAATTGACTTATTTTCCATTGATTGTGATATGTTTTGCAAGCTGATGTGCAGTCAGCAACAGTCAGACAGGTCTGAATCATGATTTTTATCCTTTTTTTTTCCTTTAAGATTCTATGTCTCTTTTACAACCTTCTTACTCACTTCCTCTAGATCTTTCTAATAACTGACAGTGGTACAGTGGAAAGAATCCTTGGCATCAGGCAACTTGTGTTTCAATGTGGCTGCGCCTTTCTACTTGACTTTGGATGAGCCACAGAACCTGTTTCTTCATCTATAAATTGAAGATAAAAATACCCAAGTCACAGAGTTGTTGTAAGGATTAAGTGAAATGTACCTGGCATGAAATGCTCCATAAAATTGGGGTGTGATTCCTGATGGTGCTTTTATTTTCCCAACAAATAATCATAAAAAAAACAAAACAATTACTTCTGGGTAAGCGCATGGAATCTGAACAAGCTGTCTGGGTTTGAATCATGTCTTTTTCACTTACTAGTAGCCTGACTTTGCGTAAGGCATTCCACCTCTCTGTGCCCTACTTGACTCATCTAAAAAATGGGTATAATAATAGTATTACCTTGTACAATTGCTGTGAGCATTAAATGAGTTAATACTTATAAAGCACTTGCAAGTAGCTGCATATAGTAATGCTATATGTGTTTGTCAAACAAACAAGCAACCAACTAAATAAGTTTATAAAGGGGCTGCCTGCCTTCCCTCAGGTGACCAAGGCAAGTCCAGAATTCTGTCGTGGACACTGAAGCGTGGAGAGCTCTGTTTGTCTGCTGTAGTTGTTGCTTCTCATTCCTCAAGTGTCTCTCAGGAGGGGCCATCCAGAGCCTGTGAGTCTTAGCAGGAAGTGAGAGCCTACTCCCTCTGGGTGTGGTTCAGCCAAGGATGATTTTAGGCTCAGTTCTTCAGTCCCACAGGCATCCACCTCCAAGGGCCTCAGCTTCCCAGCAAGCGCAGGGCCTGGACTGGGAGCCATGACATCTTTGGGCTAGCAGCAGCTCCTCACCCTTTACCTCCAGGTTGGAGCAGCCTTTTTATTTCCTACCATCAAAACATAAAAGGACTGATTGCCTCCACCCCACCCCACCCTCTCCTGGACAAGGATTGCTCTTCCCTGCTCTACTTTGCATGGTTAATCTCCTTGAGTAATTCTCAGGCACAAAGGGGCTCATTATACTCCCTTTTCCTGGATACTCTCTGGCAAGATGCAGCCTGTATGTCTACCTGCAATACTTGTGGGGAGTGGGGGGTGTGATTGGTAGTGGTAGAAGTTGCCCTCAGTGAGGCCATGTTTTTTTTTTTTTGGAAAGATGGATCCTGTATGACCCTTTCTGGATTAGTTCAATCAACTTTTGCTGTTCAGGATTTAGCATCTGTGATTCCAACCAATGTGTGCACAAGTTGAGATAGTCAGGTAACCCTGGGTAGAATGCACCTCCCCCCTAATTTAAAATTATTCTATGCATAATTACCAGTCTTACCTTGGTTGAGGTAAATCTTTTTTATTAAATATTTTATTTTTATGTATTTGAGAGAGAGAGAGCACAGAGGGAGAGCCAGAGGGAGAAGTAGACTCCCCGCTGAGCAGAGAGCCCAACATGGGACTCGATCCCAAGACCCCGAGATCATGACCTGAGCTGAAGGCAGACGCTTAACCAACTGAGCAACCCAGGTGGAGGTAAATCTTTAGTAATGGTTTGTAATTCCTCTGAGGTCTAAGGTTTAAATTCTACAGTTGTCTGAATATTTTGCTCATGAAAGAGAAGGATCTTTAGAAGCAAATGGGATTTAGGAATCTCTGGGAGATTCCTGACTAATGCAGGTGGTCTGGACAGGTGAGGAGGAGAGAGACTGAAGGAGGAGGAGACTAGGTATAGGGAGGCAACAGGAGGACAGGGACGAGGTACTAGGGAAATGATTCTGGTTTGTTGTTGCTTAAGTTTATCAAATCCCTCATGAAATTTTGCCAGAGAAACTTTTAGTGAAGCAATTTTTCAATCAGAATTTTGTTAGGAGGCTTCTGCATATCAGTCAAAATATGCTGCCCACTGAACTGGAGATAACTTATTTCCTTTTTAAAAATTGAGGTATAATTGACATATAACATTTTATTAGTTCCAGATGTACAACATAATAATTTTGTTACATTTTGTTATAATTTTTTTTCTTGTGGGAAGAACTTTTAAGATCTCTCTTAGCAACTTTCAAATATACAATACAGTATTATTAACTCTAGTCACCAGACTGTGTGTTACATCCCCATGACTTATTTGTATTATAACGGAAAGTTTGTACCTTTTGACTCCCTCACCTGTTTCTCTTCTGCTCCCCTGCCACCCCACCTCTGTCAACCACCAGTCTGTTCTCAGTATCTATGAGCTTGAGGTTTTGTGTTTTTTAAAATTTTTTATTATTTTTTTTATTACACATATAAGTGAGATCATATGGCAATTGTCTTCTTCTGACTTATTTCATTTAGGACAATGCCCTCAAGGTCTAACAATGTTTTGGCAAATGGCAATTATTTGTTTTGTTTCTTAAGGTGCTTCTCCAATGAACAATTTTGTTTAAATCAGATGTTCTTCAGAGTGGCCCTGGAAGTCTGAGTCATCCTTGCCAAAGTCATGCTATTTACAGAGAGCATTAGGACTGTAATGAGAGCATAGATAAGGTGTAGCAGTTTTCACTGTGAGGGGAAAATTTGGACTTAGATGGCTTCATGAAACCTGGCCGAGGTCACGTGAAAGCGATCTGTATACACTTTTTGTCTTGGGTCCCCGCCTAAGGGTTGGCTGCTCCTGTACACACACCCAAAATATCTGCACTCCAGCAGGTGGACAACCAGAGAAAACATGCTCTCTGGATCAAAGACAAACTCTCAAAACAAAAAAATGAAATAGAAGAAGAACAGATCAGATTTTATTGGTGACCCACAGCAGAATTTGTCCAAATGGACACCAGTCCAGTGAGAACCACAAACTCCTCTATCCGTGGGGTTGGCTTGAAGGCTTGCAGAGCCTGTATTGTCTTCTACCCATGATTCTCCTTTTTTAAAAAAATATTTTATTTATTTATTTTAGAGAGAGATACAGAGAGAGTGTGAGCAGGGGTAGGGGCAGAGGGAGAGAGAATCCCAAGCAGGCTCCAAGCTGAGCACGGAGCCCAATGCAGGGCTCAGTCTCACAACCCCAAGATCATGACCTGAGCTGAAACTAAGAGACAGATGCCTAACTAACTGAGCCATCCAGGTGCCCTCCCTGATTCTCCTTTTTATGATGAGTGACACTCTTAGATAAATACAAAATGGAAGCACAGAAGAGAGGAAAAAGAAATGCTCTGATTCCATCAAGGATGCCAAACAAATCGAAACAAAACCCAAACCTGGTACCACACTGAGAATAAGTAATGTGGAACTCAACTCAGAAAGAGTGGACTTTAGACCCAGTTCTGACTTCTCAAATCAGCATGGACTTGTCAAGCCAT
>NC_138371.1:160610638-160620516 GCF_054177405.1 Leptonychotes weddellii | reverse complement strand
CCCCCCCCCCCCCCCCCCCCCCCCCCCCCCCCCCCCCCCCCCCCCCCAAGCCTGGTGGTGGGTATTGAGGAGGGCACATTCTGCATGGAGCACTGGGTGTTATGCACAAACAATGAATCATGGAACATTACATCAAAAACAAATGATGTAACGTATGGTGATTAACATAACAATAAAAAATTAAAAAACACACACACAAAATAAAGGAACTTCTGGTAAAATTATGGAAATAAATGAAAACCACTCAAATGAGAACAAATAGGCTGTTTACGCAGAACTTGCCATAACAAGGGGGGGGTCCCTCCTTATCACTTGCCTTTGGCAAAAAGTAAATGGCAAGCAGAGGGGGAAAACTTTATGGTGAGAAATAGAGAAGGCTTCAGGTATGTTCTGATTGGAGGTTATTGGCATGGGAAAGCTGAAGTTGGGTTAACTAGAATTGGGCCTCTTGTGTGATTGGTTTGGGGAGCATAGTTTGCTTTCTCTAGTTCATCCTGAAATGGAAGTAGAGATGATAGATAGAGAAGCTACTACTCATTCACCAAGG
This sequence comes from Leptonychotes weddellii, assembly GCF_054177405.1. Lineage (NCBI taxonomy): Eukaryota > Metazoa > Chordata > Mammalia > Carnivora > Phocidae > Leptonychotes > Leptonychotes weddellii. The sequence goes on along the minus strand of NC_138371.1, from coordinate 160,619,969 downwards.
CTTGACTGTTCTGGACTAATTACTGTAGAGGTTGTGGTTTGGTTTGCTGGACTGGTTGCTGCCGAGGTTGTAGGTCAGAGTTCTGTTGTTCCATGTTGTCTGGCCACTGTCTGTTGGCATATTCAGTCTCTTAGTAGTTTTCATATTAAACTTTCTTTTGGCCATACAGACACAAAATACAGACCCATCAAACTCAACGTATTTAAAATCAATTCATCATTTTAATTAAATTTACAAACTTCCATGCATCTGATAAACCTGTAAGCCCAGAAGTCAGTCTTTTCTCTCCCATCTAATGCTAACCATACTTAATTGATCAACAATTCATATCAATTTCATATCTTTAACATCTTTCCAATCTGCACCTTGACCTCCATCTCAGTGATCATTTCTTATGCCTAAATCCTCATAATTTCTTCTAGGGCTTATTACTACAGTCTTAGTTTCCATTCTCTTCCAGTACATTCTGTATATTTCTTTTTTTTTTTAAGATTTTATTTATTTATTTGACAGAGAGAGCGAGATCACAAGTAGGCAGACAGGCAGGCAGGCAGAGGGAGAGGGAGAAGCAGGTTCCCTGCTGAGCATGGAGCCTGTTGTAGGGCTCAATCCCAGGATGCTCAGATCATGACCTGAGCCTAAGGCAGACGCTTAACGGACTGAGCCACCCAGGCACCCCCATTCTGTATATTTCTGACACAGTAACCTTTTTAAACACACAAATCCCTGTGCGACTATAGGTCAAAGTCCACAGTTCTTACCAATGGCTTCTCAGGTGATCCATAAACTGATCGCTGACTAGGTCTCCATCTTCATCTCTCCCCATTCCCACTCCTACAACTGTCTTCCTTCAGGAGGAGCAAAGTTAGTTTCCTACATAGGTCATGATGTCTCTGTCTTCCATATTGGCATATTGGTCACTCACCTGAACTCTCCTCTCCATTCCCCCTTCCTCACACATAACTTTTGCCTGGAAAGACTGTACCTCTTGAAGATGAGCTGAGGTATCACCTCCTCTGTTCAGCCTTCCACAATGTCTCCTGGCTGAATGGGATTGTTCTCTTACATGCCACCTTAACAACATGTACCTATATCTTCACAGTAGTTATCACATTTTGTCTTTATTTGACCATGTTCCACTGAGAATATTAACATCTGTACAGTGGAGATTATTTTTCAAAGTTCCTTCTCTTTAACCATTGTGTCTGGCATATAGAAGATGCTTAATACATTCTTGTTGAAAGCTTAAATAAGTTATAATTAGTTGCTCGATAACCTTTGTGCAAATAAGTGCAACTTTGATTTCCATTCCCTATTCATATGTGCCTTCCTTCAGAGGACAGCTTTCTCTACCATGGTGGATAAGCAAGATGTTCAGTTTTATTGTCTCTTGAGTATTTCAGCTCAGTGCCCCTCGGAAAGTTGTGGGTTCTCCTCACTCTTTCCAGCATTACTGTGTTCTGATGGCTTGCCAGTCAACAACTATCACACCAGGCAATAGACCTCTTGACTTAAAGAACTTTCTTCTCCACAGGAGAGCAGAAAAGGGAGTCAAGTGGAGCATGCCTTGTTTTTCCTCTTCTCTTGCCTCTTTATAGTAGAATAACAATTTAGGAATGAATAGCTAAAGCAACGTGGACTTTCCCCAGAGTCCTAGTGGGAAAGCATCCAAGGACAGTGTGAGCACTGTGAATATGCCTTACCTTCTGGCCCTCCTTAGGCTCTCAACCCTCCCCCATACCTCACCTTCTAGAGAGCTCTCTGTTGGTTTCTATCATGGGAAATTCATCCTTGTGCACGGAACAAGATCCTGGTCCCTGGATCCAATGCTTCACACCAACATTTTATTATTTTTTAATATGGAATGGAAGAGAAAGCCTGCCCTAGGTAATTCCATGTAGGTTTTTTTAATTTTTAATTTTAATTTTTCTTTTTAGCACAACAATGTTTTTCTGCTGTGAAGTCTCTCAGGAATGAATTGCGGCATCACATTTGCTTCAAATACACAGCTCGACATTTTGTTTACTTAGCATTTATCTTGAGTGAAGACACTTCTTGGGAATGACTGCAGTTAGGCTGCGTTGTTTACTCGCTGAGGTGAATCATAGGTAATTTCTGTTTGTATTTCATTGTTCTGATCCCCAATGTCTTTGACTTTTACCCCAAGAAGTCAGTTAGAAAGGGACTGAGCACTGTATAATACTGTAGCTGTGTTTTTCATGCACATGTTCACTCTCTTAAAAATGCAATTAAGAAGGCTGCTTCCTTAGTGGGTGCTCATACAATTAAAACAACAACAACAAACCACACAGAGTGGTGTTCTTCCCTGTCATGCACTCCAGAGACTGGTCTTCCTTTTAAGTATTTCCACAGGTGAAGAGTAGGCAAACCTATTTGCTTATCCATGGAGGCTGTTATTTGCTAGAGCCGAGCAGGCACAGCACATTTCCCAGAGACAGAGCTCACTTTTATGTTTTCTTAATTAAAGGAGGGAAGAAAGTCTTACCCCATGTTGAGAATGGGAACATTTCCATAAGTAGCGAAGTATTGCCATTGTGCACTACGGTCTTTGGTTCCTTCCCTATTCTACAAACTATATTGCCTTTTGATGGAAGTTTCTGTTATCCTAAAAAGGCTTTTAACATTTAGGCAAGAAGTGAATTTCTTATTAGAGTAGGATGAAATTATTTAGTTCTCTTACATGGGGATGTGGTTGGGTGAGGAGTGAGTCATGCTGGTGATGGTAATTCATCTTGTTCCATCTGTGTGATGTTCATGGTCAGAGGCAAGATAACACAGCAGTGCAATGTTTTAATAACTTCTAGTTGTATTCTGGGAAGAATGTGGTGTAGCTGGATCATATTTTTAACTGTTAAAATTTAAGTACACTTATTCTTTCTCCTTCTATTTTCATTTCACCATCTAAGCAAACTGACTTGTGTTTTGCTGTCTCAAAAGAGGAATGCACAGGGCTGAATATAGAATTTGGATAGAATCCCTGGTTTTTCCTTCCCATAAATTATCCTTATTAAGAAGAACTGAATTTGCAGTTCAGAAAAAATAAAAAAATAAAAATAAAGGACTTCTCCAGAGGTGGGAAACAAACTCCTGGACAAGAGAGAAAAATGATGGTGGATCTAAGAATAGTAGGTTTTTCTTCCAAGAATATTAATTTGTGCATAAATCACATGGTAACAAAAACACTCACCTTGCCCTTTGCTATCTCTCTAGGGGAAACCAAGAAAAAGTTAGGTGTAGTTTCCTTTAGCTCAGTGGGTTGGAGGTTCAGATGCAAAATGATTTTTATTTAAAGAAGCTATGCTAAAGCTGTAATATTCCTGGCACATAAAATTAGGGGACTAATTGTAAAGTACCATACCACTTACTAATTTAACGACCTTGGGCAAGTTTCTTAACCCTTCCAAACCTCATGTATCTGTAAAATAAGGATAACAAACTAACCTTGAAGGCTTGTTTTAAAAATTAAAGTACAGGAGTTAATGTATGTCAAGGATTAGCAGGGTATCATTAACTGGCATCTATTATTACACTATTACTTTTCTTGTAATAAAGTGACAATTATGTTGATATAATAGTATGATAAAAGGCTTGTTTGATCCAGTGTGAACCTCTCATTATTATGTTGTCACCCTGCCTGAATACACATTTACATACCTGTCAAAATTTTAAAGCTATAAGTATAGTTTTATTGAGTGAGAAGCTCATTATTGGAGATAATATCTCAAATTTGTAAAATTGATTCCGTATCTAAGTGAAGAACCCAAGAAATACTTGCTACTTCTTTAAATTGCAAAGATTTACTCATACTAAATCCTAATTTATTGCATGTACATTTCAAATACGTTTATGAGAAATTCATTAAAAACTGTGAAAATGTCAACATAGAATTTTAATTATTATACTTACTACATACTGGAAATGTCACAAAATATCAGGACTATATGAGCTAAACAAGTTGAAAGCACCTTTAGGGAACACACTATTTCTAGTATAAAGACTTGTGTCCTTATTCCCTCAGTGATTTGTTGTTCAATAAATGATAATCGATGATGATACAATAACATTTTGTGAATTTCATTTTCTCCATTTCTCTCCTCTGGGAAGGTGCATGAAAAGTATGCATTAGATAATTCTTTTTTTTTTTTTTTAAGATTTTATTTATTTATTTGAGAGAGAGAATGAGAGACAGAGAGCATGAGAGGGAAGAGGGTCAGAGGGAGAAGCAGACCCCCTGCTGAGCAGGGAGCCCGATGTGGGACTCGATCCCGGGACTCCAGGATCATGACCTGAGCCGAAGGCAGTCACTTAACCAACTGAGCCACCCAGGCGCCCTGCATTAGATAATTCTTTGCTTCAACTCATCCAACTTTTTGTTAAAGCTATTTTGCCTTTAGACTGTTTCTCTAACCACTGATTTTTTGAGTCCAGTCTTAATATTATTTCTGAAAGCATGTCTTATGATCAGTTAAAAATGTTTTTAAAAAGTTTAAATCAATAGAATAGTCTAATTTGTTTCTGAGAAAATATAAATTACCACAATTGATTTAAGAAAAAAAATTAAAATCTGAATAAAAGATAGTAAAAGTGTTTTAAATGATAATTTTTAAACAATTTCTAGATTCTCTCTGGGTTAAAAAGTTCATTAGAAACACTGATTGCCTTAAGAAAGAATAGAAAGACAACAGGATTCTACAAAATAAGACAAGTAAAATGTCACAAATGTTAGGCAATTAAATTATTCATTCCTGTGCTAGAAAATCTGAGACCCTGGATGAAAGAGATTGTAATTTTTTTCTTTACAGAGCATAAAGGTAGAAAGCTCATTTCCAAAAATAATAGTGAGTATTTTCTTGACAAAGGTGTAATGCACAAATAATCTCCATCAAATTATTGTATGTTTTGACTTCTGCTTCTGTTGATGATCAAGTAACAGAGAACAGATTTATCCTCCTATTGGGAAGTGGTCCAAATCAGATCCTACTATCTCACTGAGTTGAGGAGACAGGGATCAGATTTTCAGGGTGAGGTGAGCTCTTAATATTTAAGGAAAAAAATAATGGCAAACATACAAATCCTTCTGGAGACTTGAAAAGGATTGAAACACTGCTAGCTCATCTGATGAGTCAGCATAACTTGAAGAACAAAACCTTACAGGAACATTATTGACTCATATCTATTGCAGTCATTTGACTCATGAACATTGATGCAACAATTCTAGTTAGAATACCAACAAACTGAATCCAGAAATGGGATTTTAAACCATGTGAAAGGTTGACTATATATTTTTTTAGGAATGCAAATATACTAAGTATTCCCTACACTATTCACTATAGCCCCCCTGCCTCCATTAACAAAATTATGGAGAAAAATATCATAGTTGCAGAAAAACTTTTGGAAACATTACACATTTATTCATGAGAAAAGCTTTTATAACATTAAAAATAGAAAGAAACTTTATTAAAATAATAAAGGGTAACCAACCAAACAAGGACAATCCCTAAAGCTAACACTATACTTAAGGGTAAAATATTGATAGCTTTCCCTTTGGGAGTGAAATAGGCAAGGAAGTTTGCTATTATCACTTCTCTTCAATATTGTCCTGGAGGGTTAGGAAACTATTGTTAAATAGAAAAGGAAAAGCTCTTAAAAAAATGGATAATTTTGACTGCATTACAGGTAAAACCTTCCAATCTTTAAAATAGTTCTTTAAGAAAGTGAATGTCAAGCCAAATAAAAGAGGATATTTGCAATCCATATAACTATAAATGGCTCAGAGTTCATAAGTAATTCATAAAAATCAATAAGGAAAAAGTCGATGTACTAGAAACATAGGCAATGAATTTGTACAGGCAATTTGTAAAAGTGAATATCCACATAAGCAATAATTGTACAACAGAGTACATATTACTAGCTTTACTAATAGTAATTGGAAAATGTAAAATTTAACCAAAGTGAAATTCTATTAGACACCACCAGGATGGCTCAAATTTTTAAAAACCTGAAAATGTCGAGTGTTAACAAGGATCTGGAACAATAGGAACTTTCACACAGCTTTGGTGGAAGTGTAAATTGGAATAAGCATTTCGGAAACTAGTCTGACTTGTCAGTTAAGTTGAGAGGGGCGTATCTTATTACCCATAAGTTCTACAGTTAGGAATTTGTCCAGCAGAAGTGTATATGCATTTGCTCTAGAAGATAAAGACCTGAATCTTCACAGTAACATTATTCACAATAGACTCAAACTGGAAATAATTTAAATATCTACCACAGAGTGGGCACATGAAGTGTGGTTTATAATTACAGTGAAGTACTATTCAAGAAAATGAATGAACTTAAGCTACAGGCAAAAACAAGGAATAAAATAGGTGTATAATATAAATATATTGTTGAAAGAATCAAGATACAGAAATACATACTATATGATTCTATTTGCATAAAATTCAAAAATGGTGAAATAAACCATTATGTTTGGGGATGTGTGCTAACAAGCGTGTAGAAAAGGAAGAAAAACAACACTATAAAAGGATGCGGGGGAGAGTGTGTCCTGGGGGCTTCTGGAAGTTGCTGGCAAAGTTCTATTTCTTCACCTGTTTACACTTGGGGTTTGCTCTGTAATAATTCATTGAGTAAAATATATTTTAGGTACTTTTCCGTATGTATGTTATAGTACACAATAAAAAAGTTTACTAAAATCAACACAATTTCTAGTTTTTAAATCAAATGAGGAACTCTGTATTTTTTTTTTTTAGGAACTCTGTATTTTAACTGGAAAGTTAAAGTAATGTTGAATGCTACAAAGTAGAAGAACACATCAGTTAATTAATTTACTCCTTTACCTTTGTATTAGAATTGTTTCCTTATCATAAATGGTGTAGAGTTTTTATACAAACACCTGGATTTTCTCCTCTCTATTGTCAAATATTGTCAAAAATTTAAGTTTTACAAGTAATTTTGTATGGCTTTATTTTTTGAAGAGGTTTGTAACAAGTGGAAATAATTGAATTTAAGCAGACATGGCCTGCAAAACTCTCACTTTTCTGGCTTCTGTTTCATAAAAAACCCAAACTATTAAAGCTATTTTGTTAGGTGTTTCACTGTCAGGAGACAGTGCTTTGTGAAGAAACTAGGAAATAAGGAAAGATTCCTGGTGTCTTCAGTGTCTAAAGTTAGTGTGTCTTGTGATTAAGGAGATTTACATTTTGTGCCTTTTTTTTTTTTTTAAAGATTTTATTTATTTATTTGAGACAGAGAGAATGAGATACAGAGAGCATGAGAGGGAGGAGGGTCAGAGGGAGAAGCAGACTCCCTGCCGAGCAGGGAGCCCGATGCGGGACTCGATCCCGGAACTACAGGATCATGACCTGAGCCGAAGGCAGTCGCTTAACCAACTGAGCCACCCAGGCGCCCGCAAAGATCCACCTTTTTTTTTTTTGCAAAGTATAAGGAAATTAGGGGCCTCAGGAGGGATGAGACTTCACTTCCTGCCAGTCCATTGAGAATGGGCTCAGACTTAAATTTATGTTAATACAATAATAATTATGTATTTGGTGAAAAGGCACAAGGAGAAGCTTCTAAAATATGTTTTAATTTTTAACTTTGCATGAATGTTTGCTCTGCAAAATTCAACTGTACATGCACTTTGTGCTCTGCTTCTCTTTGTATTAGCCTGTGGTCCCTTGAAAATAGAGTCTAATGCAAGGGTTTAGTGCTGATGCTTTATTTGTGAGGTGCAATTCTAGGAGATGAGAGTGAGGGCAAAGGGAAGTGAGGTACGATGCAAGCTGATGGAGTACCATGCTGATCCTGAGTTATGACTGCGAAAGATGCCTTTGGCTGCTTGGTAGGTGCACCTGCCATGCCTTGCAGACTGTCTCCAGGCAGTGTCTACAGAGAAACAGTATCTCAGAAGAGAGCAGTGAAGAGAAGGAGAGGGTGTTTATGAGGATTTGTCCTGTCTGGATTGGTTGAAGATCGTGGCATCAGGTATTGATTCCCCCACATTTCTAGAGTGCATTGTTTGGCCTGTTAGGTGGCCCTTTGGGAAGTCAGATATTATTCTGTGTCTTGTATTTCACTTCAGTTCAAGAAATTCTTTGGAGAGCCAGATTCTCCTAGGCTGTGGTCAATCAAGCTCTGGTGGAGAAATTCTGTGAGTGTTTGTGTTGGAATATGCCATGAGAGTGACTGGGGAGACACAGATACAGGAGGTCCAGGAGAGGCCAAGAGGATATTGAGGAGGTCTTAAAGGTATATTTGAGCAAAACGAATTTTAAAACAAAAAAGTAAAGTTATATATATGTATATCTATCTATCTATCTATCTATCTATCTATCTATCTACCTACCTACCTACCTATCTTATATACACTTCTTAGCCATAAAAGTTACTTGAAATAAATTCATTGTCTTTAGTATCCATCACTTTAAAATATATTCTTGCATGCTGATAAAAGAATTTCATTTTCTTGATTTCTCTGCTTAGAAAAGTACACTTTATTTCTGAGCTACAAAACAAATCAATTTGTAGCTTCATATTGGTAGGGAGAAATTGGTCCATAATCATCTCTTTGTGATAGTGTTTTAAAATTTATGCTTTGTTTCAAAGGGGCTGTATCATTTATTACTATTGTTATATAAACAATTTTTGATATGTTTTATGGAAATGTTTATTCTTACTGAAAGTTACTTATTTTCAATCAGTATGGTTTAATTGTAGTTTTTTTATTTTATTATATTACGTTAATCACCATACATCATTAGTTTTTGATGTAGTGTTCCATGACTCATTGTTTGCGTATAACACCCAGTGCTCCATTCAGTACGTGCCCTCTTTCATACCCATCACCAGGCTACCCCATCCCCCCACCCCCCTCCCCTCTAGAACCCTCAGTTTGTTTCTCAGAGTCCACAGTCTCTCATGGTTCGTCTCCCCCTCTGATTCCCGCCCTTCATTTTTCCCTTCCTGCTATCTTCTTCTTCTTTTTTTTTTAAACATGTAATCTATTATTTGTTTCAGGGGTACAGGTCTGTGATTCAACAGTCTTACACAATTCACAGAGCTCACCATAGCACATACCCTCCCCAATGTCTATCACCCAGCCACCCCAACCCTCCCACCCCCCACCACTCCAGCAACCCTCAGGGTTTAATTATAGTTTAAAGTAGCTTTTTTTTTTTTTTAAAGATTTTATTTATTTATTTGACAGAGAGAGAGAGAGCGAGAGCAGGAACACAAGCAGGGGGAGCGGGAGAGAGAGAAGTAGGCTTCCTGCCAAGCAGGGCTCGATCCCAGGACCCTGGGATCATGACCT
>NC_138371.1:160578981-160610138 GCF_054177405.1 Leptonychotes weddellii | reverse complement strand
AGAGAGAGAGCGAGAGCAGGAACACAAGCAGGGGGAGCGGGAGAGAGAGAAGTAGGCTTCCTGCCAAGCAGGGCTCGATCCCAGGACCCTGGGATCATGACCTGAGCCGAAAGCAGATGCTTAACAACTGAGACACCCAGGCGCCCCTAAAGTAGCTTTGAGGGGCAGCTGGGTAACTCAGCTGGTTAAGGGTCCACCTCATGAATTCAGCTCTGGTCTTGATCTCAGTGTCATGAGCCCACATCGGGCTCTGCACTGGGCGTGGAGCCTGCTTGAGATTCTCTGTCTCCCTCTCCCTTTGTCCCTCCACCCAAAAGAATTAAAATTAAAAAAAAAATAAAGTAGCTTTGAGGATAATATCCTTGTCTTCCATGATGTTTTAGTTTTTGTTAATGGACACAATGTATAATGTCAAAACTCTTTTTTGGATTCAGTGATGATTATAAATGAATTTGTAATTTAAAAAATCATATCACCAACAACAGGCTTTGAAAAGGAGCAGCATATAACCCTCAACTTTCTTGTTTTTGTTTTACTCACTTCGTAAAACTGGAGCATTGGTCAAAGCCACCCTCTATACTCTGTGCCCAGACAGTAATTGGAGAAGACATAAAAAACAACAGAACAAAATAAAGCAGCCTTGCTGATCTCACTTTAAATACAGCATCACTGAACTAAGAGGTTCTTCACGCTGCCCATTGATCACAGTGTATTTTCCTGGTCGATTTCTTCTTTCTCACATTCCTGATTTTCTACTCTCTCTTCACACTTGCAACATGTTTTTCCTATCCTCATTACCAGATGATAACCTATTTTCCTTCTTCACTGAAAAATGGAAGCAATCAGAAACAAATTTTCAAGAGCTCTAACCACCCCATCTCCCCAGGTGTCTATAGTTGAGTTCCTGGGACAACATCTTTGCCTGCTACGAATGAACCCTCCACACTCTTCACTGAGGTCAGCCACCGTGTTGTACCCTCCATCCTATTCTCCTTCACTCATCCAAGTTCAATACTCCAGCAATTCTCTCATCTCTCTCCTGCATCAGTATTTCTTCTTTTTCCCAAACCATTTGCATCAGCATGCAAATATGATTTTTATTTATTTATTTATTTATTTTAAAGATTTTATTCATTTATTTGAGAGAGTGAGAGAGAGAGAGAGAGAGAGCACACGAGAGGGGGGAGGGTCAGAGGGAGAAGCAGACTCCCTGCTGAGCAGGGAGCCCGATGCGGGACTGGATCCCGGGACTCCAGGATCACGACCTGAGCCGAAGGCAGTCGCTTAACCGACTGAGCCACCCAGGCGCCCGCAAATATGATTTTTAAAATTACCATCAGAAAATGATCTTCTCTTGACCCCACATCTCCCTCTAGCTATCATATCATTTTTCTTCACCACACCTTTTAAAATAAAAGAACTCTCTAAAAAAAGCATCCTTGCTTGTACTCTCTTCTATTCTCTCTTGGAGTCATTGGGATCAGCTTTCCTCCTATAGCATTGCACTAAACCTGCACTTTATAAAGATTAGCCATGACCTTCAATTGCCAAGGATCATTTCTCATTCCTCATCTTACAAGTAGCATTTGCATCATTGATCACTATGTCATCTTGAAATACTTTTCTTTCTTTTCTTTTTTTTAAGATTTTATTTATTTATTTGAGAGAGAGAGAGAGAGAGACAGCAAGAGAGGGAACACAAGCAGGGGGGAGAGGGAGAAGCAGGCTTCCCGCGGAGCAGGGAGCCCGATGCGGGGCTCGATCCCAGGACCCTGAGATCATGACCTGAGCCGAAGGCAGATGCTTAATGACTGAGCCACCCAGGCGCCCCTTGAAATACTTTTCTTTACTTGGCTTCCAACACCACACTTGCCTGGTTTTACTCTTACCTTTATGGCCACTCATTCTCATTGTCTTTTGCTGGCTTCCTCTTCATCTCTATCTTTAAATATTGGAGTGTCCCAGTATATAGTAGTTAGACTTCTTCTCTTTTCTAATTGCACTTACTAGTCAGATGGCTTTACATATAATGTAATGTCGATGACTCCCAAGCCCTGGATTCCAGAAATGCATATGCAGCTGTCTTCTTCACATTTCCACTTGATATCTAAAGCATTTCAAAGTTTTTACCTCAGAAGACTTCGCTGTTCCCACCACAGACTTCTCCTTTTAAGCTGATTACAATTATATTCCAGTTTCTTGAGCTAAAAACCTTCCTGGCATCTTGACTCTTATCTTTCTATCACACTCACATCCAGTGTTGCAGAAAATCTCACCTGTTCCGCCTTCAAAATATATCCAAATTTTGACCTTTACACTGTCTCTACCACCATGAGGTCAAAGCCTCCAACAGCTGATTGGTTTCTCTGCTTCTGCCCTTATTCTACTCCTGCCTACTGCTAACACTGCAGACAGAGTGATCTTGCTAAAATGTAGATTTTCTTAGAAATTCACTACTCCTTATCTCACTGAGTAAATGCTAACATGCTAATATGATTTTCAAGGCCTGACAGGATCTGGCCCTCTCTTACCCTCGAACTACATTTTCTACTCTTTCGTTGACTTTTTTCCAGCTACCCTGAATTTCTTGCAGTTTCTTGAATACACCAGGTATTTTTGTACTCAGGGCTTTTCACTTGCTGTTCCCTCTGCTTAGAAGGTTCTTCCAGTAGATATAATCTTTGAAGTATATATGCAAACTCCATACATACTTAAATTTTAATACCAACTTCTACATTACTCATGGGATAAAGAAAAATCAAAATGGAAACTGAAACATATTGAGCAATGAAAAAGCTGTAGGTACTTCATGTACAAATTTACAGGGTGGGGGGCACCTGGGTGGCTCAGCTGGTTGAGCAGCTGACTCTTGGTTTCAACTCAGGTCATGATCTCAGCGTCATGGGATGGAGTACCGTGATGGGCTCCATGCTTAGTACAGAGTCTGCTTGAGATTCTTTCCCTCTCCCTCCTCCTCTGATCCCCCCATCTTGTACTCTCTCTCTCTCTCACAAATAAAGTCTTTAAAAAAATTCATAAGATCAAGCTTAAGCTTATACAAGGAAAATTATAGACTTAAAAATTATAGACTTAGACTTATAAACTCTCTTTATTAACAAAAGAAATGCCAAAAACTACAAATGAAATATTCAAGGAAAGACAGAAGGGAAGAAAGCTTCTAAAAAAGTAGAAGAAAAATAATAAAAGCATTTAAAAAACAGTGGAAAAGGAAATAGATACATGAAATAAAAAAATTAAAAAGCCGAACTGACTCATTGAACAAACTAATAAAATCAGCAACTTTGGAAAAGATTAATTAAGGACATTGAAAGAAAGTGCAAAGAAACATACTGAAAGAAAAGTCCAAACACAGATGCTGCAGAGTTTGGAAGATATTGTTATGAAGAATATTGCCAAATATTAGAAAATTCAAATGAAGTGAACAACCTCTATAAAAATGGAAGCAAAACTGAACTAAGAGGAAATATAAACTATATAAATCATATAAAGGTGAACAAATTCTAACTTGTAGTTAGGATAGTCTTCTCACAAAAAATCAGATTCCAGTTTTATATAGGTAACACTTCTTTAAAACAAACACTTTCAATTTTGTATGTAACATTTCAGAAAAATATATTGGCTAATGTATATATTTTATCACAAGGCAAGGCACATATAGTGTGAGAAATAAAATATGCACATCAATTTCTCTCAGTAATAGAGGTACCAAAAACCCCAAACAAAATATAAACAAACCAAATCCAGCAATGTGTAAAAATATAATACATTTTATCAAGTTTTGTTTATGTTCTAATGCAAAATTTATCAATGTAATTCACATTAAAATGAAGCCCATAGGATATATATCATTAGAAGCAAAGAAAGTATTCAATAGAGCTCAATATCCATTAATAAGACAAATTCTTAGAAAATGATAAAATATATACAAAAACTCTACAACAAATATCATATTTTATGATTAAACATTGAAAGCCTGTCTCCAAAAAGCAAGAAGCATGGTCTAAGATGGCTTTTACAAGCATCTTTATTATTTTTCCCTTGAGATTCAAAGTAGGCCAGTGTTACAAGAAAACAAAACGCAAGAGTATAAGGATGAAAAAAGATAAAATATTCATTCAGCAATGAAATGATTGTCTTCATAGAAAGCAGAAGAATCATAGAGAAACTATTGGTGTCTTATAAGAGATTCTAGCAATGTTTGATTCAAAAATCAATATATAAAAAGCAATTTTATGAGCACACATTTATAAAATATAACTGGAAAACACAATTTGAAAAGGTGAACAATTTACAGTAGCTATAACTGCAGTATTTAAGAATAAATACAACCAAAGATGTGCAGGGATTTCACATAAAAAACAAAATTTATTTAAAGATATTTAAGAAAAAGAAATAGGGATACTTCTCAAGTACATGGACTCAAAGACTTAATATTGTAAACATACTGATCTACGGATTCAATTCATATTTTACATAAAATTTCAAAGATTTCATACAAAATTTCATTTGGGGTGTGTGTGTGTGTGTATGTGTGAAAATGGTCACATTGGGGCGGCTGGTTGGCTCAGTTGGTTAAGCGACTGCCTTCGGCTCAGGTCATGATCCCAGAGTCCTGGGATCAAGCCCCGCATCGGGCTCCCTGCTCCGCGGGAGGCCTGCTTCTTCCTCTCCCTCTGCCTGCCGCTCTCCTTGCTTGTGCTCTCTCTCTGTCAAATAAATAAATAAAATCTTAAAAAAAAAATGGTCACATTGATCCCACATTTCTTTTATGTAATAATAAACTGAAAAAGAAAAGTTAGTGGAACTTGCTATACCAAATATAAAGATTTATTAAAATGCTTTAATATGTAAGCAGTGTATGGTACATATATTGCAATAGATGAGTTGATTAAAGCAAGATATTAACGCTCTTGAAGGAAGATAAGCAAATATAGAAACTTGGACTCTGTCAGAAGGCCCATTGAAAATTCAGTAAGGAAAAGATTGAGTTTTCGATCACTAAAACAAAACAAAACAAAACAGAAGCAATTCCAGGTTAAATGTGAAAAATACAACAATACTGTTTGAGAAGATAACAAAAGACAATATTTTCTTACCTTTTCAGTAGGAATAGATCTGTTAAAGACAAGTACAAAACACAAAGGAAACAGCAAATTTGCCACCATTCAAGTGAGGAGCTTCTGGTCCTCAGAATACATCATAATGATAGTGAAGTAATAAGCCATAGAATGGTAGAGTATTTCTGAAAAATATTTGAAAAAAGTCTCTATCTAGAGCACAAAACCACCTGAGTCGATAAGAAAAACAATCCCCTCCTACTTCCTTTTCCACTGACAGGGACAAAATATTTAAACGGGGGATTTCACAAAAAAAATAGGAATGGCTGATAAACACACTATACCACAGGTAACCTCTCTGACAACATCACAATATAATGACTTTGGTCACTCATAAGACTGAAAGAAGAATGTCAGACACCGATATCTGGATGGAGGAAATAGAAGATGTCCTCTGGGGAAGCTCATGTAAGTGGTTTCAAATACATCGGTATATTTTTTTCTCTTTCTTTCTATTTCTCTCTTAAGTATGGGGCTTGAACTCACGACCCTGAGATCAAGACCTGAGCTGAGATCAAGAGTCGAATGCTTAACCAACTGAGCCACTCAGGTGCCCCGCATCTGTATGTGTGTTAAGCTAACAGATGGGAAAGTGGGTGTTTTAAAAAAATTATTCACTTTTCTTTACACATAGAGTATAAATATTACTTTGTATGTATTCAATATTTAATAAAAAACATTGAAAAGAAAAAAAAGTCACCAAACCTCAAAGGGTTTCATGGGATTAATAAAATCCTTTAACACTGTAGATTCAAATAAGTCAAATAAATGAGGCAAATGGGAAACTTTCCCAGGAAATCGCAGGGGTGTCCCTTACACTGGCCAGGCGCTAATGTGACTTCTTTCCCAGCGAATCGTAGAGGTGTCCCTCACACTGCCCAGGCAGTAACTCGATTACTTTACCACTAGATGCACATTGGTTTTCGCGTGGGAAACAAAGACTGAAGTTTTCTCATGAGAGGTCTCTAACATTTCCTCTGTCCTCCCTCCCTCCTAATTTTAAATTTTCAAAAAATTCCAATACTATTAATAACTGTGACTGAAGAGATTTTAGAAATTGAGTGCTGAAGAATGAGAATAAGGGGCGGAGGGTACTCAGGCAAGATGGCATAAACTACTCCCAGTTGATGGAGTAAGGCTGTTTCCTGGAAATTTGGGGTCCTATTTCATGATGTCATTTTTAACATAATTATCAAAACACATTTGCGGCTTGGAGAGGCGATGTTACTTAATGGTAAATATCCTACTCTTTGGAGTCAGACCGACATTGGGTTTGGATTCGACCTCCAGCACTAATGAGCTGCTAGCAAGAACACATTATTTAACTTCTTTAATAGTCTGATTCAAGTAGTCTCAATTTCCTCCTTGATTACATGGACATAGGTATTACCTACCTCCTAGGACTGGTTTGAGATTTAAATGATTCGGTAAGCCTGTTGCACAGAACCTGATTTTTTGTAAGCACCCAGTAAATGATAACCATAGTGATTTTATTTCATTTTACATTCTGACTTTAAATGATTAAAAAAAAGCAGGAACTGGCAAGTTCTAATTAAGCACCAACTCTGGATTAGCAATGATTATAAAGACTGTTAGTCTTGATTGGAAACAGGATAGCTGAAGAATGCCAAAGTAAAACCACAGAGATCACTTTCTAGTCCTGATAGGGAGAAGTAGCTGTGTTTAAGGAATCAGATAGTCACGACCTAAATTCAGTGGTTGATCTTACTGTCATTAGTAGCAGGTCACCCAGATGTCACCTGATGCGATGATGGGTACTGCATCATCTTTGATGTATTCTGAATCCACCAGCCATTTAGAACTAATTTCAAGAGGAAAGACAAACTAACGGACCCTATGGCACATCTGGAAGCCAAAGTGGTCTTCAGTTTAACAAGGTCTTATCAACCAGTCAATGCCAGGAGGGAAATGAAAACTGAAGGGGGAGGTATATCGGATGAAAAAAGATGATATTTTAGGACTATAAAAAAGCAGATGTAATATGTGTCCTAGTTTGGATAAACCAACTCTACCGAGCATTTCTGGGACAATTGGGGAAATTAGAATATAGACTGTATATTAGGTAAGATGAGGAAATGTAAGGAAATGTAGAGCATAAGTACTTGAAAAAAATGTGTGTTTGTGTGTGTGTGTCTGTGTGTGACACAGCAAAATATCTGTAACTTTTTACACTAAGGTATAAAGAATGTGTATAGAAATCTATGGATGGTAGAAATATGACATTTCTATTTTCTTGGTATTGTTTATCTGAATAGTTCCTTTTTATAATAGACAGAGACTGCATTGAGATAGTAAAAAGATGTTGCCTTTGTAATTAGGCAAATATTGAATTTTTTTGAGATTTATTTATTTTAGAGCAAAGCGCCAGAACACTTGCAAGAACGTGAGCGGGACAGGGGTTGGTGGGGAGGCAGATGGGGAGGGAAAGAGGGGGAAAGAATCTCAAGCAGACTCCCTGCTAAGCTCGGAGCCCAAGCAGAGGGAGCCTGATCTCAGGACCCTGAGATCATGACCTGAGCTGAAACCAAGAGTGAGCCTCTCAACCGACTGAGCCACACAGGTACCCTGAAATACTTTTTGAGATAAATATTTTATTAAGTGTGTTTATATAGCATAAATTCAGAATCATTTGACTCAAATGTACAGGCTTCCGTGAATGCGAAGGCATTTATATATTTCCTTAGACCTAATTGAGTGTGTGTTGACACTTGAGTTTCTCAATCATTGTCATTCATTTAGGTCTCATCTCGGCCATCCCTGGAACACAGCTAAGCGCACAGTAGAGAAAGTAATAAGCATCATTGTTTCCAATTACTAATGAAATGATAATTTTACTAAGATTTCTCTGGAGAACATATTTAGTCTGGCATTTAAATAATTAAATAAACTCAAGCGGCCCTGTAAATTGTTTTTATGGAAATCATCTAACGAAGGATGGTATTTTTTCATAAAGTAATTACTAGGAAAATTGTAACATGTCTAACTTGTCATGATTCTTCAGAATATATTTGCTAAAATACTGCTTTGAGAAAATCGCAAAGCAACCTCATATTTATAATGTTATGAATTATACTTTCCTGCAATTTACCCTTCTCCTTCAAACTAGTTATTTTCTGTATTGTTAAAATGCAGCACCCCTAACCTTTGCCTGCATTTCTTGCAATTTTGAATTCTTTTCTATGAACAGTTGGTAAACACTCCAACTGTTTGTCATAAAATTACCATCAAAGAGCAGGTATAGTCAGAATTTCACTGTGGAGTCTTATTGTGGTTTGGATTTGCATTTCCCTGATGTGGAGCATTTTTCATGTGTCTGTTGGCCATTTGTATGTCTTGTTTTGAGCAATGGATATTCAATTCCTTTGGCCATTTTTAAAATCAGGTTATTTATTTATTTATTGCTATTGTCTTGTAAGAGTTTCTTCTTTATTTTAGATCTTAAGCTTCCTTATCAGATACATGGTTTGCAAGTATTTTCTCCCATGCTGTGCAGAAATTAGAGATATATTTGACAGAAACTTACAAAAGGCAAAAGGGTAAATACGTATTTGTTGCTTGCTTCTTGTTGTTATCTGTGTTTTATATGATCATGGTAGAATATTGATCAAGCCCCACTCACTCCATTTTTTAACAGGTAAAGCCCTTGTCACCGACCCTTTTCAGCTTCCTTGTTCTGGTCACTAAGACAGTGGTTCTCAAACTTAAGTGTGCATCGTGCCCTGAAGGGACTGCTGAACCCCATCTCCAGAGTTTCTGAGTCAGTGTGTAAATGGGGCTCAAGAAATTGCATTTGGATCAGTGTTTCAGGTGATGCTAATGCTGCTGATCTGAAGCCAGGCTTTGAGAACCACTGTTCTCAGAAATGATTCCATTTCCCCAAATGACTAGAATCCAGCTCTCAGCCTACTCTTCAGTGTTTCATTCTCTCATCCAAAATGACTTTTTCAACATCCAGGGTCTTAACTTATCAGAAGCCTTGACCTCATGGTGAATGCCACCTCCATGCCACATCAGGCCTGTGTGGAACTCTGTCATAAAACACTGCTCCCAATCACTCTGAAGTATCAAAATTCAGCTCTTCTGCACATTCTCTTGCCTCTCCTTCCTCTGTAAGAGTTGGAACTTTCTTTCTGCTTTGGGAATTATGATATTACTCAGCCCGGCCCTGTTTTGCTAGGATCAAGCTTCTCTCATTAGATCAGACTTGACTCCTCTGCACCTTGTGTTAAGCGGTCAGCTGCCTCCGTGCTCCCACGCCCGCATGGTGGACTCCCTGTGGGCCCTCCCTCTCTCTCTAGCCTTCGATGGCTCCGTGGTGAGCCTTCTGCTTGCAGACAGCTGCATGAGGCTGGAGAAGGCCGTGTGGCTTCGCGCAGCCTGCTCCCTGGAAGAGCCTGCTGAACAATTTACACTTGGCCTGCATCTCCTACTCAGCGTCCTTTTTGTTTATTACTCACTGGTTCCCTGGATTATTTTCCACAACAATTGCAGGCCTTGCTTTATGTCGTTAAGCCCTCAACTCTACCAGGTCTCTCATCTTTGATTTGATTTGTGTATATCTGTATTTATTTTCCCTCAAGTCTCAGAGGAAGATATATCATTCTCTCAAAAGTTAATTTCTGACATTTCAAAGGGATGTCTGATGTTCTTGGCTCTTCCTTTCATCAGACTTACAAGGGAGCTTGTTGACTCCTCTCTTGACTGCCTTTTCCTTGAAATTTTCCTGCTTTATCCTAACCTTCCCCCTTTTCCAAACTTGGACTTCTTTCCTTCTGCTTTGAAGGTGGCCTCAGTTTTCTCTGTTGAATGAAACTTACTTCATCCGGCTTATCCTTCCTAATATCATTCCATTTCTGTGATCAGTCAGGCTCTTTGAAAGAATGGTCTCATTCAATTCAATTCATGAATTTCCTCAGTAACATCTTTCCTCCTTAAGTTCTAGAAATCTGGATGGGGTCCCACATAGTCCACAATGCCGCTCTCTCCGAAGTTGGAAATGGCAAACTTCACCTCTCCCCTCTCTTCCTGTCCCAGCTGAACTGAATGTCTGTTCTCAGTGTTGATTCTGTTTGATTTTTCTGTGGCAATTATATTGATTTACCTTTCAATTCTTTTTTTTTTTTTTAAGATTTTACTTATTTATTAGAGAGAGAGAGAGAGAGTGGGTGCTCATGAGCAGGGGGAGGGGCGCAGGGAGAGGGAGAAGCGGACTCCCTGCTGAGCAGGGAGCTGAACACAGGACCCCATCCCAGGACCCTGGGATCATGACCTGAGCCAAAGACAGATGCTTAACAGACTGAGCCACCCAGGTGCCCCTTACCTTTCCATTCGTTTAAAGAACATTACTTTCTTCACATCTGAGATACTGTTCTCCCTTTCTAGTTCTCTATTTCACTGTTCATCTCCTTCCCTTATTCATCTCTCTACCACCTTCCCAGTCCAAGCTTAATCTTTGGCTTCCACCTTCCATTACTCTCTTGAGGATATAACTATTTTGTCCAGGATTTTGACCCTGAAGTTCTCACCTTTGGTCCCAATCCCTAACATGTCCAGCTCCTCATAGAATTTTTTTTTTTTTTGGAGCATATTAACACTTTATTTCTTCCAAAAAAAAAAAAAGACCCTTTCTATCATTCTCTCCTTTAGTTTCAATATCAATATTTTGGATGGCTTTTTGACTCATTGCTGACCCATACCTTTCCCAGATTGCTACTCCCCAGACTCATTTCGTTCCCTGGAATCTCTAAATATTCCTCTCCTTTCCAACATTGCTGTTTGAACTTTCAGGAACTTGTGTTTGGTTTCCTCAGATGGTCACCTAACAAGAAACATAGTGCATCTTTGTTTCAAAAACAGTTCAAATCTCTGTGCATGCTGCTCATATCCTGCCATTACCTTCTAGAAGTCTATAATGACTCCTTGTTTCTCTTGGCAATGGGGTCCATCAGCCATGGTGAAAGCACTTATCAACTGGCCACCCTCACTTCTTTGCCAAGTGTCCCCCTCCATCCTTCCCCACCCTGCAAAAAAACCCACCACCACCACCAACAACAACAAAAGAAGCACCTTTGGTTAGAATTATTCCCTCACCAAACCGTAGGCTCGTGTTCCACTTACACATCTCATGTGCATCCCTGCCCCAAATTAAATGGCCTGTTTTCTCCCTTTCTCCATACTTTTCTCCAATAGTCAAATGCCTGTGCATCTTTTAAGATGGATACTCCTTTCTCCGGAAGCCTTTGCTTATTATGTTAGTCCACTGCCATTTTTCCTCTGCTCAGCTTCTATACCTCTCTCAGAGCCAGACGTTTAATTATGTACTCAACTGAATCCTTTTTAGAGATTTCATATATGTGTATCAGTTTCCCGGGAAAATTACAAATACCACATTCCTGAATTCTATTCACTGCAACTATGCATTTAGTGGTTCTGTCAGGCCAGGGCTCCTAGCCTTGTGCTGCATAACAAAAGGGGCCTAAGATGGGTTACCTTGCTATTATTTAGACAGATCAGGTGCATTCAGGGTGGTATGGCCGTAGACACCTTGCTATTATTTAGAAAGACAGAAAGGCTTACTTCCCTACTCCCCTTAGGTTTCACGCATGTGCAAATTTGCATGATTGACTTTTTAAACTACAAAATACTAGGTAGTCATTTAAACTATAAAATACTAGGTAGTCATTATTTGCCGTGAGTTCTTAGCTTAACACTATAATACACATCGGCATTGTTATTATCAGAAACTCAGCCTAGAGAGCTAAGTAACTTGCCTCAAGGCACAAAAAAAATGTAATATGGATTTTGTGGACTCTTTACAAAAATTTTTTTTAATAGAGCTGCACTCTGATTTTTCAGTCTGACTTCAGCACCGGGGGGGCATAGTCAGACCCCAATAATCATGTCTCAGCACAGACTTTCTTACTACATTCTAATGAAATATGTAATATTTTTAAATTACCAGCTCATAAGTACCTAGAAAGAAACATTTTGATTGTTTAGAATACCCCATACCTTTAATAGTATATTTGACAATTTTATTTAAATGTAGATACTCTAACCTAAAGGTGTGTGAAAACAAAATACTGCTCAGTAGTATAAGCCATGTCTGTTTAGAATTTCTTTAAAATACATTTTGTAGTTTAATATTTTTAAGCAGCAAGAGATACTAATTCATTAATCAGGTGGAATGAAATAAAACTAAATGTAATGATTATTATTTTTCTGATATATAAGGTAGTTCAGTTTATGAATGACACATGACCAGGGGCATCTTATCACCCTTATGTTAGAATGATCAGTGGCCTAAGGATATATATATATATTTTTATGTTCTAGATAAGAAGTATGTAGTAAAGATACTTCTGGAAAGACCTGAAATCCTGCCACTGACCTGTCATGGCCACTGGATGTCACTAAGACCAATAACATGGATATGAGCCAAAGTCTTCATGAAAGGCATAAACACTAATATTTCAAGTTTATTTTATTCTCCAAAATGGAAAATTCAAAATCTTATTAAACACAATTGATTTATAAAGAAATGGAGACAGGAAGAATAGGAATATAGTATAATGAAAGTATAAAAATTAAATGATGGAGAAAGGAAAATGTAGGTTATGACAAATCTTAATGTGACTCCAATAGATAAGTTAACTCTAGTAGGGCATCCTTTTGTCTTAATTGATTAAGATATTACTTTAAATGAGCATCCAATTTATCCTGAATGAAGCCAGATATAAATTGTCCCTTGTATCAGTTGTCCGGGCTCTTGTTTTTTTTTGAACAGGGTTATGTCATTTTTAGTTGGTGCTGGTTGTGGTTGAATTATGTCCCTCCCTAAAATTCACATGTTGAAGTTCTAATTCCTAGTACCTCAGAATGTGACCTTATTTGGAGATACGGTTTTTACAGAGGGAATCAAGTTAAAAGGAGGTCTTTAGGGGGGAACCTAATCCAATATAACTGGTGTAATTATAAAAGGGGAAAATTTGGGCACACAGATATGCATAGAGGTAAGACCATGTGTAAAGACACAGGGAGAAAATGGCACCTACCAGCCAGGGAGAGTCCTGGAACAGATCCTTCCCTAGCTGCTCTCAGAAGGAAGGACTTCATTTTCATCAGTCTATGAAAAAGGCACTATTCTCTCATTTCTTCAGGTAAACCATAGAGATAAGTGAATTATAAAAGGCAGACTTCATGTGATATGTTTAGATATGTTTTATATCTAAAACTCGTACTGTTTCATGACCACAATGCTTAACTATTTTGCTTTACTCTTAGAGTTAAAATTTTTAAAACCTAGGTTTTTACGAATAATAAACATTTCTAATCATACGAATATAATACTAAAGTAAACTATAATATAAAAGTAAACTATAAATGAAAAATCTGAAACACATTGTAAGTCATAATCTAAATAGAAACAATATTGTCCAAAGAAAATCTCAAAAATTTACACCATGTGGAAGATATTTTCTAAATGTTTGCACCAGCAATTATTTGGATTAATAAAATTTCGGTAGAGGGGACATTGTGAAAATGATGTAACACTTTGAAACCAAATGCATGCAGTGAGCAGTTAGTTTAAGAAAGTTGTTATGAGGGCACCTGGGTGGCTCAGTTGGTTGAGCGACTGCCTTTGGCTCAGGTCGTGATCCTGGAGTCCCCGGATTGAGTCCTGCATCAGGCTTCCTGCTCAGCGGGGAGTCTGCTTCTCCCTCTGACCCTCCTCCCTCTCATGCTCTCTGTCTCTCATTCTCTCTCTCGCAAATAAATAAAATCTTAAAAAAAAAAAAAAAAGAAAGTTGTTATGATAATCTTGCGTTTTATTCTTTGAGTGCATCAAATTCATGCCTTGGAGTGGGGAAAAATGAAATGATGCACATGTAAGAATTATATGCTATCAGAGGGCATATAAATTCACCATTATTTTATCTAATGTGATAGGTTAAAAACCTTCCATGCAAACTTAAATATTAACAATAACGAATAACTATTTCTGTGCTTTGGGTTTCCATTAAAAAAAACACAAAACACCTTGCTCCTAATTACTAGGATTATGCTTACTAAAAAAAGATTGAGATGATAACACAGGAAATGCAAACAGTTCTGCCTTTGCAATCTCACTGCTTACTATGCCACCTGTTACTGATGCCAACTCGCTAAGTTGATGCCAATGCCCAATTCACATCTGAGACTTTTCTTGCAATCATTGCAAATTTGAAAGCATCTGTGAGCTCTTTCTTTGAACATTTTGGGCTAAAAAGCAGAATTAGCAATGGACTGGAGCACATATGTCAACATACTCCTATATGTATATGTTTTTGCATTTACATGAAATTTTCAATAACACTTAACAATCCTAAGTGGAGCATGGCTAGTTTTGCTCAGAAATCCTCAAAATTCTTTTGCTGGTCAAAAGAAAATCTCAGTTTTTTTTCACCGGCAGGGTTATCTTCTGTCTTAATAGGCTGATTTGATATTATTCATTTTTACAAATTTGTCTTTTATTTACTGTAATTGCTTACTGACAGGTTTTCACTTTGCTGTTTTAAAAAAAGATAAAATGCAAATCATGTCCATACAACTTTGTCGGGCTCTATAATATATTTCATGATATATAATATCATATAAATTCCAGTGTGGTATATTCCACAATATATTTCAGTTTTCTTCAAGCTGTCAGGCTTAGAATCTGAAGTTATTTGATTTCCTTGGGCAGCTAAGAATAAAGTCCTCAAATATCCAAAAGAAGAAAAATCTCACATGGATTTTGAGTGCCATTAATGACAGTTTGCTTTTAATTCACAAAAATCAAGACAAAGCCTATTATCTGGGGATCTTGAATAAAGTACAAAACATCAAATGAGAGATTTTGTTTCATCAAATATCAAATATATTTTTGTAAGCACTCTCGAATGCAGTCTACAGATCTAGGAAAAGCAGACTTAGAGATTTTGAAGAATGGACTAGATCAACTATTGTTTGAATGTGGTGGCCATTCTTTTCTCAAAGTATGAGAGATGCAATATTGCCATAGAACCATTGAAATAAATGCTGAGAAGCCAGCAAAAGACCAGCAAAACTCTATACTGTACATGTATCAACAAGAGAGTTAGAAGGTCCTCTGATCTTAGAGGCTTTACAGTAGAAGATGGCTTCAGTATTATGGAGAAATATGCCTTCTCTTTCTACATCTCAGCCAATCCCCCAGAGAACCCTCAGCATGCCTTGCTGTCCTGGGGATGGTGGTTAGCTTGTCTACACTGAGGAGGGATTCCCTTTTCCACTATTTAGCTCACAGTCCCTCTGCTCCTATCCTCAACTGTAATTACTTTTCACTCCAGACCCTCTGGCCCCTCCAACCAAAAAAACCCAACCAACCAACCAACCAACCAACCAAACAAACAACAAACAAACAAACAAAAAACCCTCTAAGCTGGCCAAAAGAACTGAAAGAGGAAGGGGAAAAAAGAGTCTAGAGAAACAGAACAATGCATTTGTTGGGGGAAAATAGGGTCTCCTGGAAGAGAGTTTTGGGTTCTGTTTTCCCTAGCATTTGTGGGCCTCAGCTTCCATATCTATAAAATAAGTGTTGGACAAAGTAATCTTTGTTTTCAATGTTAAAGTTCTATGAATTATAGAAATGAGGAATTGAAATAAATTCCCAACATTAGAAATAATGGAAATGGGATCAAACAAATGGCTTTGTAAGTCAGCTCATTACTACTGATAATTATGTTCAGTGGCTTACTTCCCTATCAGGTCAGGTTTGAAGCTGTGACTTTGAATACTGGTCAAATTAAGCAAACAAATTCTATTTCAGACTTATTTGATAGAAGCATTTCTATTTATTATTTTCTGAGAAAGTCTGTTCACTCTACTAGTGTCTTTGGAATTTATGTATGTTCTAAAGACATGGTTTATTTATTCACAAGGCTTTAGGTCTGGTGAAAAATATTTACATTTATTTTTTAAATGTTTGGAACAATGGAAGACCTCTTGAGAGCTGAAGCAAACAAGTGGTCATTTTGAAAATGAAACTATAAAATTAATTTCAGATAGCTATAATTTAATCTGCAAAGACTAATCTAGGGTCACTAATGAATATGCTATGTTCTTCTTTATTATTTATCTTAGATCTTTATCATTTTGATGGAATCCTATACATAATCTAATAATGTACTTTATATCTAAAGTATTATGGTCTGTTGATAATGTCAAGGCTGAAAACAACAGACTGATAATATAGAGATTCCAGTCAGCCTTTATAATTTGAATCAAATAAGTTCAATTCAGAATAAACTATATGATCCTTTAAAATAGTAATTTAATAAAAAGTCTCTTTACCCCATCAATACAGCTAAAAAAGAGACTTGTCCAACTACATTTTCGAGCTATAAAATTAGGACAAATAGTAAATTTATTTAACAAAATAAATGCAAAATATATACATATATTATATATTTTACAAAGCAATTTATTCATTTGTTTAAGGAAGCACTGTCCAATAGAAATGTTGTTAAAGCCACATATGTAATTTTATTTTTTGTTTTTAAAATTTTTGAGAGATCTGTCTATTATTTTAGAGAGAGAGAGAGAGTACACAAGTGAGGGGAGGGGAAGTAAGGGAGGGAGAGAATCTCAAGTGTGGAGCCCTATGTGGAGCTCCATCTCAGGACCCTGAGATCATGACCTGAGCTGAGATTGAGAGTCAGATGTTTGACTGAGCCACCCAGGCACCCCTATTTTGTTTTTAAATTTTTAAATTTATTATTGAGGTATATCTATTTTTTGCCAAATATGTAATTTGAAATTTTCTGATATCTACATAAAGAAGTAAAACAACATATCTGAAACTAATTTTAATAATCATTTTATTTAACCCAATATATCTAAAATTTTATCATTTCAACAAGTAATCAATATAAAATTAAGGAAACATTCTTTCTCCTTCCTTCCTTCCTTCCTTCCTTCCTTCCTTCCTTCCTTCCTTCCATCTCTCTCTCTTTTTTTTTTTTTGTATTAGGTCTCCAAAATCTGGTGCACATTTTAAACTTCTAGCACATCTCAATTTGGCCACCAAATTTTCATAAAAAATACTTGATCTATGTTTAGATTTCATAAGTTTTGCAGTTGAAAAATAGACTCATATACCCAACTTGTTCCAAACCTATTTAAAGGTTTTCTAATGACTCGAGAGTTAAGGCAATTTCCCTTTAATATTTGCATCTTTGTTGGCCAAGCTGTTCATCTCTTTTAGAAGAAATAATTTGACTTTGAAACTTTGAAGCAAAAGCCTATCAGTTTCAAAACTATACCTAAATTGGTTAAGTTTATTAACTCTTATGCCAATTTGTTAATGCCAGTATTATAACTCATTCAAAGAGATGTTGCATAAATTAAAAAGCAACTCTAGATTTATCAATATCAACAGAGCATTTTTAAGATTTTCCTAGTAGTTTTTGTAGCCCATTTAGGTAATGCTGCCTATTGTAATTAACCTTATGCATATTGATTCATCTTAGAAAACTTTGTAAATTATTATTATTATTTTGCATTATGAAAGGTATCAGTTTTAATATAAATTCTTATGTCTATCTACTTAGGCCACAGACAAGCTTTTCCTTTTCTTTTTTTTTTTTTTTAAAGATTTTATTTATTTATTCATGAGAGACAGAGAGAGAGAGAGAGAGGCAGAGGGAGAAGCAGGCTCCCAAGGAGCAGAGAGCCCGATGCGGGACTCGATCCCAGGACCCTGGGATCATGACCTGAGCCGAAGGCAGACGCTTAACCATCTGAGCCACCCAGGCGCCCAGCTTTTCCTTTTCTTGAAGCTTCAAATTTAACTTGTTTATATGCAGTGTGAAATTATAATTTCTCTTACCATCTCTCCATTTAAAAACAGTTTTACTCTTTCGGTAAGAATCTGTCATTTTATGGTTGCCCGTAATTACAAGCTTAGATCTTGTTAAAAAATCAGTAGAAAGTTTTTTGATGTTTTATTCTGATTTTTAATGACTAATTTTGTCAATTTGTTTCAACTCTTGAGAGCAAAATTCTTATCAAATTCATTTTATAATTACTGAAAATTGTCTCTTTACATTGAGCATTTTATTACCTTTAAAGTCATTTTTACACAACAAGCAAGAGTTTTTTTAGTTTGCTCTACTGCAGGAAATTGCAACAGGTTTTTGTCATGAAATAGCAGCATACCTTCTACCACACTATTTTTCTTTACTGATCTAACATAAGCTTCTACATCTTGGGTTGATTTTGCATCAATAGTGTACCTTAAGTTAAAAATTTTTTAATGCTTGTTTTTAATTAGAAAAAAATATTTTACTAATTCTAGTTACATAATGATGAATATTCTACCTAATAACCAATTATGATTTAGATAGGTACCACTGTAACTTATCTTGAGTGTAAGAAATATTTAAAGAAACACATTGCAACATTACAGTTGCTGTGTAGACAAAATATTCCAACTGAATCTGTCTGTTGATACTAACTAGATTGTTGCCGTGTTTATGGGGCATACCAGAAAGGATGCATGTGTCCCACCCCACATATCACAATAAACAGTAATAGCTCATGTGATGTAATGTTCAAAGTAAAATATAGTTCTACAGAGCAATAATATTGTGTTTACCAGACAAATGATTTACAGTGCCTCCATTTCTAAATTTAAATATGTTTAATTAAATTAAAAAATCAGTTACTCGGTTTCACTAGCCACATTTCATGTGTTCAGGACCCATCTGCCACTAGCAACTACTATATCAGACAATGCAGGTCTAAAAATAGCGGTACTTCAAATATATTATGTATATATAATATTGAAAAACATACTGATTTTCAACTCTGCTAAAGTGTTGCATATATATTGTTACGAACTGACTGTTTTGTGCTCCCCAAATTCATATGCTGAAACCCCACACCTCAATGTGATCACATGAGGAGGTGGGGCCTTGGAAGATAATTATGATTAGATGAGGTTATGAGGATGTAGCACTCATCCTCATAAGGAATAAATGATCTTATAAGAGTCATGAGAGAACTTGCTTCCCCTCTCTACTCTCTGCAGTGTAGGATGTGAGGAGGAGTAGGTAGTCTGCAACTTGGAAGAGGGTTCATTCAACCATGTGGGCATACTGATCTCAGACTTCCAGCCTTCAAAATTTTGAGAAATAAATTCCTCTTGTTTATAAGCTACCCTAGAATTATAGAATTCTAAACTAAGATGTATACATATTTGTATGTGTGTGTGTGTGTGTGTGTACAATTTTATGAATAAAACTACTGCTGTAGAGTATGCATTTTTTAAAAAAGTTTATTTATTTGAGAGAGAGAGATAGCAAGAGAGACCATGAGCGGGAGTCAGGGAGAGGGAGAAGCAGGCTCCCCACTAAGCAGGGAGCCTGACTCGGGGCTTGATCCCGAGACCCTGGGATCATGATCTGAGCCAAAGGCAGATGCTTAACTGACTGAGCCACCCAGGAGCCCCTAGAATAATGCATGTTGTTTTAAGACAGCAAATAATACTAACTTTGAAAGCAAATAACAATATTTTTATTAAATAATTTGGAACTACACTATGCATATTTGAAAAATATTCCATTTAGTTAATTAGAAAGAATGGCTTGCTTAACTAATCCAAGAGACACATTAAAAGCGCAGAATATATCTATTTGAGGAAGAAGTTTACCACTAATCTCCTTTGCTTGTGAGTCTTAAGCATACCTGGCACTAGGGAAAAATATGTTAATAAATAGCAAATATTGATTAGATGATCCATCAGAAACTTTATGGGTGGAACTAAGGGTGCCTTGTGATTTTTAGAAAACTTTAAAAATGCAACATTGTGTCTACATTTGTTGAATGATTCATTCAAATGGTCTTTTTAAGGGGGGCTGACAAAAGAGTAGTTGTCTTAATGACAGAACTCTGTTCGATCAAGGTTATCACGTATTAGTAGGAAACATGCATGTTAAACTTTTTTTCTGTCTTAGAAAAAAACGATAAAAAGGACAGTCTAAACTTTTGGGTTTCTATGTCCATAAAAGTTAAATCCAGTCTTCAGAACAGTCCCAGCAATTTTAGCTGGAGTGGTACTTATACAAGTGGATTGGCACTTGCCTTCTGTCTGACCACAAAATTCATTAATCATATGCTTTTATTCAAAACATCAATACTAAAACTAGAAGCCGAATACTATTGATGAGATGTTATCTTACGGATACCCAACAGCCTAGAAATCAACATCTGAATGTTGAAATAGGAGAACTCAATCTATAACTAAATGGCAGCTAACACTCAACCAGATTTTAACAAGTAGCTGGATGTTTGGCATCCTGTATGAAAGTTCCAGATGGTGGACTAGACTTCTCACTTTTCATTTAGATGTTTTTTCCCCAAGAGTTTCATTCAGTTTTAATGTTCATTCATGACGACAATTTGTGGCAGACACATAACTTTCAGGGATATTCTTATCTTCTATTAACAGAACATGAGTCATATTTGGGCATGCCATCTTTCAGCAGATTAAAATAACATTAGTACACAAGTAAATTACTTGCATACTTGTGTTCCTTGGTAACCACTTTCAAACTTAACCTTGTGCCTTATGATGATCTCAAAATACCACCTGACTTTATTTCAAGTAGTATTAATTAGAGTCTGAAAAGCAGTGGGCACTCCAGAAGTGTTTGATATATGTAGGTATAAATAACAATATATGTATAAGCAAAAATTGCAGATAGTTTCAGTGGAAAAATATCTATAATAGATAAAGGCTAGAGATCATATGTTAAAGGGAAGAAACTTACAGAAGTATAGAAAATTAGTAAGATGTATGAAGGAAATCCAGATATTTAAACTACCAAGTAATAAGCCGGAACGTTATTTAGTCTGATTTGCATGATTTGTCTGTCTGGCCATAATAAATAATCACCAATTCTCTCTCTCTTTGCTTTGTGCTAAGAGACAGCAGATCTGGGAGTGTTCCATTTTACCTTCTGGAATGGTGGCTGACAGCAACTGGATTGGGATTTTTATTTTTAAACACATGACATGTTAACAGTTCATAAATATTGTTTTTTGTGGGAATAGAAGTGATTGAAAGGCAGCTCCCTAGTATGTCAAAAGCTATTAAACTGGGGATGTATTAATAAACAAGCTCCAGTGCTAACAAAATTTAGAGTGTATAGAAATGCTAATACGGGTTACCAAACGAGCACTGGAATTAGGAAATCAGGTTCTGGGCAAACTATTCTAGGTATACGTTTCCTTGTCATCTTTAACACGTGCTTAGGAGTGATGAATATACAACTTATGCTCATCAAGTGTGTGTGGAAGTTCCTTACCCCACCATTCAAGCACAAGATGTCTGTCATTAATATGGAATACTGGATAACTTTCTGAACTGGAGATTCCACCTAAATTTCCCTGTAGACTAATACTGTGAGGACAAGGAGTGGAACTTTACAATCCACTGGCCTCTTCCACCTCTGTGTAAAGCAGCCCATGTGTGCTGATATGTAAGCATTGTCTTTCACGCAGAATGGCAGCCAATGGTGATACGGCTAACTGGCAGTTCTTTCCAGCCAAAGGCAAACTCTGGGAACTAGTCATAGTGATTGGCTCTTACTGGATGCCTAGCTACCCATCTCACAATTTTATGTTTTGTTAATGAATCATCAACACCTCTTGTTAGCTCCCAAGGTTTGGTGTTGCCCTATCGGCAGCCAAGAATCCCACATTTCAATTACTTTGGCTGTTAACTCACCACATATGTTTTTGGCATTGTTCACTGAGGAAAGGAAAAAGTACAACTTGGGCTGTCATTAAGCCAACACCATAAGAAGGAAGAGTTTGTGGTTTTTTGTGACCATCAAAATCACTGATTTTCTTGTTGGTGCATTGCTCAGTAAATGCAAGCTGCTATTTAATTATAAAATAAGTCATGGGGATGTAATGTACAGCATTGGGAATATAATCAATAGTATTATAATAACCTTGTATGGTGACAGATGGTAACTAGACTTATCATGGGGATCATTTCTTCATGTATAAAAGTATCGAATCATTAAGATGTACTCCTGAAACTCATAGGACATTGTATGTCAATTACACTTCAATAAAAAATTAAAAACATAAAAATTCATATTTTTCTTTAAAGTGAAAGTAAAATCCACTTAATTTGAAAACAAAAAAGTAGACTACAGTAATCCAATCCTCGGGGACTCACAGATGAATACAAAAAATTAAATGCCTTTGGTATTTGCTAGCAGCAAGAAGAAAAATTTGCAAAAAATGTTGTAAAATAATAACTGATGAATATTAACTAAGACCATTTTGTTTTAAAATGATTAGGTTTGAGTTTGGTAGTCAAGAAAAGAACATGTTAAACTAGCTCATCTTTATTAACAGCATTTAACTTAAAAAAGGAAACAATTACAGTAGTAAATCATAAAACTTTTCATTTCGGAGAAAAGGGTTGGGTTGTCATGGTAACACTCATCAAATCACCGTAGCCAGAAGAACAGGAGTCAATATGGAGTCCTCCCTCTTCTCAACCCCAAACTACATATAATCTACACTAAGTTCCTTCGTGTGTGCCTCTTTAATAACTCACATACTTGTTTTTCCTCTTCACCATTCCTGCTGTTGCCCAATTTACATGCTCATCTACTTGTGGAGCCCCAGCAATAATCTGTACTGACTATTCCTGATCTCCTGGCTTGTCCTTTTGTCCTTCCTATCCTATCCTTCTTGGTTTTTTTTTTTAGAGAGAGAGAGAGGGAGGGAGAGCACACATAAGCTGCCTGGGGGGGGAGGGGCAGAGGGAGAAAGAGAATCTTAAACAGGCTCCATGCCAGCGTGGAGCCCGACACAGGACTCGATCTCACAACCCTGAGATCATGACCTGAGCTGAATCAAGAGTCTGATGCTTAACCGACTGAGCTACCCAGGCGCCCTTATATCCTCTGCTTCTTATAAATACATTTGCATTCAGATTTCCTACTGTCTTAGCCATGGGAAACTTGCATACAAATCCTTTCATGATTTTTTCCCTGACCATCTTTTCCAGCCTTATCATTTGCTACCTGTCTCTACCTCTTTACATTCAACCTCGTCCTTTGTCACCTCTGCCTGTGAACTTCTGTGCACCAGTCAAGTGGAAATGCTGCAACTTCCTTTGGAGTACCATGCTTTTTTGTGGTCTGTGCTCAGGCTGCTTTTTGGGGTGGAATTATTCGTCTATCCTCTTTACCCGGTGAACATGAACTCTAGGGTCATCTCTCTTAGACAATCTTTCTGGATTCCCTGATTCTTCACAGGAAGAACCAGCCATATTCCTTTTCTATGTGTTCCACTGTACTTGGTAATCATTTTCTGCACCTATTTATTTTAGTTTCTCATACTTTAGTTGAGCACATATTTATTGGATGTTTGCCATGTGCAATACACTGTCTTATTCATCTTTGTATTCCTGGCATTGAGCATAGTCCCTGGCATATGGTAGGTCCTGCAGGAAAGTAACACTTGAACAGAGAAGGGAATGGTGACAGCAGTTCACCAGTCCCAAAAAGGTTGTGACATGATATGTTCTGTGCAAGGTAAGGACTTTATCCTGGAAGTGAATTTGGCAGGGAAGTTCAGGGTAGGGGGAGCTCTTTGTGGATATAAGGATCCTGAGGCTAGAGGTAAGAGATATTATTGGAGATTTAGGCAGAAGCCAGGTCATGGAAGGATTTGTTTATATTGAAAATTGTGCAGATTTATTTTTATAGGTTATGGGGAAGATTTTGCAAGAACGTGAGTTATGGCACAGAATTTTTTTTTGAGATATTGGTATGGTGGATGCATTTGAAGTGGGCATGTTGGGAGAGAACATGAAGAAGCAGATCTGATGCAGAGATAACAGGTAAAATAAGCAGATTGATCACTGATTAGACTGATCAGGAACCCACTGCAGTGTTCTAGGCAAGAGATGATTATGACTGAAGCAGTTGAGATAGAGAAGAAAGGGGTGTATAGAAGAGACACTTAGAGGCTTTCAGTAAAAGCCAATACTCTCCTCTAATTTTTCTACCCGGTATGCACCTACTTATCTTTCACTTCACACCTCAAGTGTTCCAAATGACATCCTTTCCTACTGGCTTTGCCAAACATGGACTTTTCCACTCTGTGCCGTCACAGAGCTGTTTTAGACAACCATGAACCAGAGTTCATGACATCTTGAGTTCCCTCTGCCATCCTATCTTTCCATATTCAAGACCACACCCTATACTAGAAGTGATGACCAATACTCATTTACCATAACCTCAGCACTCGACATGGACACCAGTCCCAGCCAAGGCTATTTATAAAGTATCTTTTGTTTGCCTAATCATGCAGAGGCAATCCATACAACACTGAAACAGACAATAATTTCAACAAAGGGCCTGTGTGTTATGTGGGATTTAAGAAGAAAGTGTGTATGTGAGGTTTAAGAAGACAGATGGTGATACAGCAAAGGAAAATGTTTTCAACTTGAACAAGGAGAATTTGATCAGGTTAAGAGAGAACCATTTGATATATTAGAGGTCAGGGTGAATTTTAAATGTCACCAGAGGAGATGATACACTCTAGATTTAGGATTCCTTATGATCGTTGTTCAGGAAACAAGTTACATTTGGAGTCATCTGTACATTATTCATTCAGAGGATTTGTAAGACTTCTTCCTACTTTTTAAATTAATAAATCTGTTTTTGTCTAAGAGAATGAAAGCTCTCTTCAGGGAAGAGAACACTGCCTCAAAGGAAGGATAACTGAAGAAGTAATTGTTGAATAAATGAAGGAAAGGATGGAAGCAGATAATAAAAGCTTAATTAATAAGCCTTTGGTTGATTGCAGTGGTAATGGAAAATCAGTAATTTCAATCAGTAATTGAAAATGGAACCTCGGTAATCTTCAGGGCCTAGAGAATTGAAGGAATGGCCTTTTTTTCCTGTCTCCTATTGATTGTCTCCTATTGTCCTGCCAGGATGGAAGGCATTTCAAATTACCTGGTTTGACCTTGACCACAAATATAAAGGGCAAATATTATTTTCATTTTGTAGATAAGGAAAATCAGGCTCACAGGAGACAAATAGTTGTTCAAAATCTTACATCTATCTAGTAAGAGCAGAGCTCCAAAACTCCAAAGCCCATGCTCTTTTTTTTTTTTGATTTTTAAAAAAAATTTTTTTATTCTTATGTTAATCCCCATACATTACATCATTAGTTTTAGATGTAGTGTTCCATGATTCATTGTTTGTGCATAACACCCAGTGCTCCATGCAGAATGTGCCCTCCTCTTTTTAGTCTGTATTTCAAGACTGGCCATTCCTTTTTAAAGTCTGTCACTCAAGTTAAATTGATCCACTTAGCACCCCTTAATGCTTCAACCCCTAAGCCCTGTGTATCTGTGGTTCTTTACTTCCCTCCGTCATATCTTTTCTCCATCCTTCAACACTTTAGTGAAATTCTTTTTATGAAATGGCTTAGCTTTAGTCCAGGGTTCCTCAACCTTGGCACTACTAACATTTTGGGCCAGATAATAATTATTTATTTTTGTGTGTGTGTGTGTGGGGGGCTGTTACAAGATGTTTAGCAGCATCCCTGATATCTATCCTCTAGAAACCAGTAGGATTCCCCCTCCCAGTGTGACAGCCAAAAATATTTCCAGGCCCTGCTCAACATCTCCAGAGGGGCCCATTGCCCCCAGGTGAGAACTGTGGCTCCCTCTATCATCCTTCCCTACAAATTGTTCTGAATCTCTCACAGGCCTTTCATTGGTAATCTATGTATTTGCAATTCAACATGCATTTCCTTTTAAGACCTCTTTTTCCTAATTTTCTTTACATTTTTAGTTCTATGTTGCTATTTAACTTTTCATGTATATCGCTATCTCTTCAACTTTTCGTAAAGTTTCTTTAAAATAGAAGTCCTCACTAAATCTTATTAAGCCCTTGTATCTTTCACAGAACAGACATTCAAAGATTTGATGATTGGATTATTTTGTGATGTGAAGATTTGATCCATTTATGATGGGAAATTATTTGAAACACCTAATGAAGCTCAACAGTACCCCCTGTCAGTTTTCAATTCACATGAAAGGAAGGTGACAAATGCCATCCACTGTTTGGTTACACTCAGTGTTCCAGGTTCATTTTTTGAATGCCAACAAAAATTTGGGTTTCTGCTATCTTTTCTATTATCCCTGAAAAGGTGGGAGTAAAAAAAAAATGAGGTGAATTAAGAAATCACAAGATAGTTAGTGTTTGCACCCTCATGAAGAAGTGAAGTCACTGTTTGCCAGAGGAAGTATAAGAGACTTCCTCTTAAATATGCATTTTTTTTAACCCTTCTGGAGAATGCATTAACATTTCAGCATTACCACAGGTGTAAAAAACAGGCAGATTCTAACATCTTTCAGGTGCTTAGGCTTATGGCCCATTTTAGGAATCTTGGGTTTAGACTGAAATTATGATTTTTGTAGTCTCATACAAGAGTAGTTAATGTGGTGAATGCTCCTTCAGCACAGGAGTAGAAGACCTCTATTAAATTTATCTATTTTATTAAAAATTATTTTAATTGTGGCAAAATATATAACATTTACCATATTAACCATTCATTTCTTTTTCATATTAACCATTCTTAAGTGTACGAATCAGCAGTGCTAAGTATGTTCACATTGTTGTGAAATCAATCTTCAGAACTCTTGTCAAATTGCAAAGGAAGACTCTATACCCAATAAACTCCAGCCCCTGGCGACCACCATTCCACTTTCTGTCTCTATGAATTTGACTTAGGTATCTTAGATAAGTGGGATTATACAGTATTTGTTCTGTGTGTGTGTGTGTGTGACCAGATTGTTTCACTTAGCAGAATGTCTTCCAGATTCATCAATGTTGCAGCATCTGTCAGAATTTCCTTCCTTTTTTAAAAATGATTTTATTTATTTATATGAGAGAGAGAAATAGTGAGAAAAAGCATGAGCAGGGGCTGGGGGGCAGAGGTGGTGCTCAATGTGGGGCTCAATCCCAGGACCCTGGGATCATGACCTGAACCAAAGGCAGACACTTACCCGACTGAGCCACCCAGGCACCCTGGAATTTCCTTCTTTTTAAGGCTGAATAGTCTGCCATTATGTTTATCCATTCATCTGTTGATGGATACTTTAGTCGTTTCCATCTTTTGGCTGTTATGACTAATGCTGGTAGGAACATTGTGTGTAAATATCTCTTTGAGACCCTGCTTTCAACTCTTCTGGGCATTTATACAGAAATGGAATTGTTGGATCACATGGTAATTCTATTTTTAATTTGTTGAGGTAACCCCATACTGTTTAATAGTGGCTGCACCATTTTACATTTCCACCAAAAGTGTATAAGTGCTCTAATTTCTCCATATCCTTGCCAATATTTGTTATTTTCTGTTTTGTTTTATTGTTGTTGTTTGTTTTGATAGTAGCTATCACTGAGTGGTATCTCACTGTGATTTTGATTTGCATTTATTCAATGATTAGTAATGCTGGGCAACTGTTCATGTGCTTGGTGGGCATTTGTAAATCTTTTTTGGAGAAATGTCTATTCTAGTCCCTTGCCCATTTTTTAAAATTTAAAATAATTAACATACAGTGTATTATTAGTTTCAGAGGCAGCCCATTTTTTAATTGAGTAATTTGTTTTCTGTTGTTGACTTGTATGAGTTCTTTATATATTTTGGATATTAACATTAAGATACATGACTTGCAAATATTTTTTCCCATTCCATAGGTTGCCTTTTCAGTCTGTTGATTGTGTCCTTTGATACATAGAAGTTTTAACTTTTTATGTCATCCAGTGTATCTATTCTTATTTTTGTTTCTTGTGCTTTTGGTGTCAGATCTAAGGACTCATTTAAATCCAATGTCATGATGGACTTCTATTAAATTTGTCCTCTTTACAGAACCTGGAACTCATGATTTACCTTCTTTTTGATTGACCAAAGGAGGAAAATGTTAACTACCAACTATATGAAGTTTCCCCTTTCCAATTCCTCCATGTGTATGAACATTTTTACTATAAAAACTGGGGGAATGAGTTCTCTCTTTCTTCCTTTCTCCATCCATCTTTTACTCTTCATTCTGGCTCTGGTGCTTTCTTAGACACTGCATACTGTCTTATTTTCTTTTAATCTTTTAGCCCGAGAGCAGCTATTTTTGTCATAGCAGCATCTCTTTTAGGCAAAACAAAACAGAAAACCAAACACTAACAACAACAACAGACACCAAGTAGTATAGTGCAGTGGTTAAAGAATGAGCTAAATCTGCATCTAAAATCTGTCACTAGATTAAGGAAGAAACTGTGTCTTCTTCACTGCCTGGTACAGATTAAGAGCTCAATAAATATCTATTGATTGAAAAAAGGTGTAAAATGGGTAACCTGTCTAAATCTTACCTGTACATGTGCTACGTGAGAGGGTCTGCATTCTGTGAATGGAGGTCTCAGTCCTTGGATTCCCCACAAGAAGATTTACATGGGGACCCACAGTAGAATACAGACAGCCCGAAGGAACGTCACAAGCACAAAGCAGTTTATTAAAGTGAAAGTACACTCTCAAGTGGGAGAGGCGGCAGGTTCCACACAAGGTGGAACCAGCCCCTAGGTAGTCCTGGAATTGGATATTATTGAGTCTCTGGGCTGGGAGGAGCTGTGACATACGGTGGAGTGGTCTCTAATGGAGGCTGTTTCCAATCATTTGGGAAACTCCTCCCATATGTTGGGAGGGGAAGGTTTTGACCCTACAAAGTTTGTACCTGAACCCTCCGGGTAGCCTTTCTCAGTGGGGGGGCTGTTAACTGCAATGCAAATGTATTATAATGAGTCTAGGGATTCCTCTGGGGCAGAGGTGAAAGAGGAGCACCTGTTCTGTACCTGTGGCTCTTGATCTGTCAGGCCCAAGGTCTTGGAAGCGACAAGGTCAGGATGTTGTGTCCCCTGGGCTTTTAATGTGTGGCTTATTTATCCCCCCTCCAGCTCACGTCTCTATCATTCCCCTTGAAAGACTTGGGACTCTGCTTTGGGGCATTCCTTCCACGGCTCAGGTCTAGAATGAGGTAGAAACCTAACATAAGGAGATTAACAGTATCAATTTTTATATGTAAAAATCAGATAATTATACTTATTGATGGGGTTTGGAATATAGGTGAGGTTGGGTGGGGTGAGGCCCGGAGCTGACAACCAAAAAGAATTCTTGAGATGTCTTTGATGCAAGATGGTGGTTTATTAAAGCACAGGGACAGGACCAGTGGGCAGAAAGAGCTGCTGTACTGGGGTTGTGAGGAGTGGCTGATTATATACTATGGGGTTGGGGGAGGTAAGGAAAAGGGAGGTTTCAAAAGGATTTTCATATGATAAAGAAGGCTCACAGGATGCCGAAGGCCTTGCCATTGTCAGGTTAAGGTTGTTTTTCCCTCTAGCAAGGAATTAACAGGAAGATAGTTGGGAGCTTCCTGGAGGAACATTACACTCTGCCGGCTTCAGGTATCTGTCAATGGGCTCCAGGTTATAAAGACATTTAATTGTATCTACATTTCCTTCTAGAAGCTAAGTTATTGATAGAAATGCTTTGTTCTTGTAGATTGCTAAAATATTTGTAAACTGAGGGAGACTCAGGTCTTACAGGATTGTGATCTCTATAAGTTAGCTATTTGTTTTTCCTTTCCTTAGCTTTAGGGCAGCCAGGAGTGCAAGAGGAATATCACATATATCCCATGGGGTGGGGGGTTGTGGGGTGTCAGCTTCTGCTTTGTCCTCAGCTTGCCTTCTGTTCCCTCATCACTTATTATCTAAAATTTTGTGAGGATTAAATGAAGGAAAAACAAATGTATGTTCAAGTTTGGCAGTACTTGGGAATAGAAATTGCTGATGAATGAAGGTGATTAATTATTGACTAATAAGAAATCAGACTTAGAGAACCTAGAAAGTCCTTAAAACTTGCAATACTGATACTAAACATTTGCATGACATTGTTAGAAGGGATCCATGTAAGGATCTTACACTCTTGTTGGGAAGACAAGATTAGATAAAAATATGTACATAAAAAGAAGTGAGATCATCAGTGAGTAAAGCAGATACTGATGTCTGTTGGAGTTCCAAGGAAGGAGAGATTACTATAGAATTGAATAGCTGGATAAAGCTTCATAGAGAAGATGAGCTTGAGTTGTCTTTTGGTGGACAGCTGAATTTAGATGACAGGAGAGGAAAAGAAGGACATGCCGAGACAGGGAATATTTGAAGTGTGGTTAGTCTATCAATTTGCCTTTAGAGTATGGAAGGCCTTAAATGCCATGCTATGGGTTTTGTACTTCATCTCATAAACCAGAAGTCTCTGTTGCCTACATCTTTGGCTTAAAAAAAAAAAAAAACACTTAAAAAATGTAAAAACCATTTTTAGCTCTCAGGCTGTACAAAAACAGGCCACAGGCTGGATTTGATATAGTTCACTGACTGTGGGGCTCTATCAAAGATTTTTGAGCAGTTACTTGACATGATCAGAGGTACATTCTAGGAAAATGGTTGGTAGCAGTGAGAACTACCTTACGCATCTTTATTATCTAGATTTGTATCTTCAGAGAAAACAGGTTTTACAAACTCGACAGACCAAGCTTCATATTTTCTGGCTGTGTACACAGAGTAGAGAATTCTATCACCAAGAAGATTACAGCATGTAAGTTCTTTTTTTTCTTCTTATTTTATTTATTTATTTATTTATTTTTTTTATTTTTTTTTTATTCTTATGTTAATCCCCATACATTACATCATTAGTTCTAGATGAAGTGTTCCATGATTCATTGTTCGTGCACAACACCCAGTGCTCCATGCAGAACGTGCCCTCCTCAATACCCACCACCAGGCCAACCCATCCTCCCACCCCCCTCCCCTCTAGAACCCTCAGTTTGTTTTTCAGTGTCCATCGTCT
>NC_138371.1:160569905-160578881 GCF_054177405.1 Leptonychotes weddellii | reverse complement strand
CTTAACATATCTTGCATTATTTGTCTCAGAGGTACAGATCTGAGATTCAACAGTCCTGCACAATTAAGCGCTGTGAATTGTAAGTTCTTTAGGATAACATTTTCATTGCATTTCACTGTCTTCTTGTTGGCTAGAGTTGCCATCATAACTGCTATTAATAGCATTACAAATGGGTACATTGTAGGCACTTAATGGCTACTTTAAGAATTGAATTTAAGAGGTGAAAATGCTTTATGGACTCTATAATAAAGAAGTTTTATTGCAGCTAGTTGAGAAACAAATGTTATGAGAAGAGCAGATTCTTCTAGTATGTATCATAAAGTATGACAGCCTTTATGATAACAACTTAATTCTACAAGCTTCATGTGTTTGTGTTTAAAGGTATTTACATCAAAATGAAGATCTGGAACCAAATACATGTATTGTTCCTCTGCTAATCTCCTTATCAATCAATGATTAAATATTTTGTTATATGAACAAAATTATGTTTCTTCATCTTTTAATGCAGTATAGGCAAACATAAATGCTTGGGATTTGTGATGGTTAATTTTATTTATCAACTTGGCTAGACTATAGTACCCAGATATTTGATCACATATTATTCTGGATGCTTCCATGAAGGTATTTTTTAGATGAAATTATATTGATTTAGAATTATATATTTATATATATCATATATGACAGGAATGTTATATATAGCCTATTTATATATAGGTTTTTTTATACATTGGTTCTGTTTCTCTGGAGAACCCTGACTAATACAGGCTGTGTGTGTGTGTGTGTGTGTGTGTGTGTGTGTGTGTGTTTGTGTGTGGTGTCTGACTTAGAATACAGGTTTTGTAGCATATACATAATTAACTTTTGGCAGTAGAGGGGTGAGCTGACAGGTAAGGAGGCATCTCCCAGAGTGATTGATATCGAAGCCTGCTACTTGCACGCTCTTGTATGATGTATGTATTAAACTACCGGACAAAGAAAACAACATTTTCAAATATAAGCCCTCAAAATTAAAGTCATATGAACAGATGTTGAAGCATTGAAAGCTATGATAGGGCAACTATGTAGGGTGCTTTTCAGGGAATAGGGTGGAGATTTATTCTTTGGTATTTTGATGGTTAGTGACTCTTCCAAGCCATCCAGAAAACTTTAAACATTTTGCTCTCTTGGATTTATTAGCCATCGTAGAGAGCAAGGGTTCTCCATCAATGATACACAATTTTGAACTAAACTGGAGGCAATGCACTTATGTTCAACCAACATTTATTGAGTAATTGCCATGTGCTGGTACTAAGCACTGTTCAAAGATGAATAAGAGGTGGTATTCTCAAGATTATAGTTTCATGGGGTTTCAAAATGGCTATTAAGGCCTTAAAAGAATGTCTATGATAGATAGATAATTGAAATTCAGAAATCTCTTTCTCAGAATAAGGGAAATATTCATCTCAATCCCAGTGTAACACAGATTCTTCAATAGGGTGCAAAAGTAAAAGGTGTTCAAGATTGAATACCGCTGATATGTTCTGTGGGAACAGAATTTAGGTCAGGTATGTTTTCACAGAGAAGGTGGCAAAGACTTGGAGAAATGATGTGCTCAGAAAGAGACATTTGAAGAGATCCATTGTGAGGACACTGGGGATGGAATCCGAAATTGAGGGGTAGGTGAAGGAGCAGAAGAGTGCCAGGCAAAGGTGATGCTTGAGATCATTCACCTTATTTCAAGTCTTGTCTATACTCCTTAAATAGTTTTACTGAGCAGTTATTTGATGAATACCCCCAAATGCTTCATGTGTAAACTAAATTAAAACTGATAATATAAAACGGAAGGTTTTAATTTGATGCTGCATCTTTCCTTTTTTTTTCAGAAATACATATAGATTTTATTTATTTATTTACATATTTTTAAGATTCATTTTATTTATTTATTTATTTTATTATGTTATGTTAATCACCATACATTACATCATTAGTTTTTAATGTAGTGTTCCATGATTCATTGTTTGCATATAACACCCAGTGCTCCATGCAGAACGTAAAACCCATCACCAGGCTAACCCATCCTCCCACTCCCCTCCCCTCTAGAACCCTCAGTTTGTTTTTCAGAGTCATGCATCATGCATCTTTCCTTCTAAACTGTTACTGTCGTTATAATTTTCCAGCGTTATCTGTCCCTGTTTCATATGTTTTATAGATTTTTATCTTCCAGTGAGAGCAACTAAATTTCACTGATAGGGTCTGGAACACTTAAGGGATTTTTAACCATTGAACTATCTTTTGCACAATTTCCTGAGAAAAGTAATACCATTGTGGCATTTTCCATGGTGGGAAAGCAGCAATTTTTGTTACAACACCGAAGCAGACAAAGGATCCATTGGCTCTCACCACAATTCTAAAATAAACCGTATTGCTATTGGAACGATGGGTACAATTACCTATTTTCTACTTCTGTTCAGAGGGAATTCAAATAATTGTGAAGAAAAAATATTGAATGTCAAAGTGCATTTGCCTTTGCAGAAATAGTGCGAGGTGTTATTAATGAGGATCCGCAAATAACTGCAATTTTGCACTGCTCAACATTCATAAATAACTACTGGTTAAATCAAGGGAGCAATTTCTGCTTCCATTATATCTTGCATATGAAGTGTCCATGTTATCTCAGCATCAAAGTGTGTATAGTACTACCAAAGGAAGGAATCTGATGATAGCAGCATTTTGAGCCACAAGTTATCAGGAGATCGCTTTGTGGTATGGCAGGTTGCCAACCAGGCATAGTTTCTTTTATGCTGCAAACAAAGCTTGTTCTTTTGCCCATGTTTGAAATCCACACTGATACACATGATTTGTTCTGCTAGGCTGCTGGCTGATTTAAATACATGAGCACTTCCTTTGATTAATCTTGTGAATATACACACACAAATATCTGTATCATATCTATTTAATACATTTGTATATAATACATATATCTTCATATATATTTAAATATGTTTAATATCCACATATTTTAAAAATGATGACTAACGTGCAGGTAACAATACTTACCTGGTAGTGTTCATTAGTGTTCACTAGTCGTTGGGTTGTGGGGGACAGTCCGCCTTGTACAAATCAAATATTGATTACTTCTGTTAAATTGCCCCTTTTAACATTATTTATATGTCAATGTTTCAAGCTTGAAATTGCCAAAGACCAGCTGCCATTAGTTAAAACATCCTTACTGTTGGCTTAGGTTCCAGTAGTTTAAAATTCCTGCAAATATACTTAACCCCAAATGGTTTAAACATGTGATTTTTGTTGGGCTCTTGATATTACCAACATTTGAACCCGAGGGTAATTCTTGGATGATGCTGCCACTCTAACATGAACCCCTTTTACAGTCACTAGTTGTTAGTTCTGATTTTATTTTTTTTCTGTTTTAATTTTTACTCATTGTTTTCTGTGGTTCCTGCCACCAACCCTGTGCTGAGCCATTGCTTGAGGCATGGGCTGCAGATCATTGAGTAATGTAATTACACAGTCTGTTGGCTGAACCCTCCACTCCTACTGCAGACTGCATCTTGCATAATGGGTGACTCATGTGCACCGTTCAGCACAGTGGGCTAGAGAAGAATCAAAATTTGTTCTGGGAAAAGTAAACGTTCTTAGGATTTGACCTTAGATTTCTAATGAAATTCAAATTTGACAAATTCTATTTACTGTATAAGCATTGTATGAGACGTGAAAAATTGCGGAGTTGCATGATGCCTCACATTTTGGTATCATGTAACTATTTAGATGCTAATAAACAGCAAAGGAAATTTTGATAATAAAATGTATATCTTATTTTGGATAAAGACATTCTCAGTAAATTTTAGGAAAGTCATAAAAATGTTCTTTTGGGGCACCTGGGTGGCTCAGTTGGTTAAGCGACTGCCTTCGGCTCAGGTCATGATCCTGGAGTCCCTGGATCGAGTCCCGCATCGGGCTCCCTGCTCGGCAGGGAGCCTGCTTCTGCCTCTGACCCTCCCCCCTCTCATGTGCTCTCTCTCTCTCATTCTCTCTGTCTCAAATAAATAAATAAAAAAAATCTTAAAAAAAAAATTAAAAAAAAATGTTCTTTTGAACTAGCCTGGATATAGTGGATAAGAGTAATTCTGAATTCTACTGCCTTTCTTTAAATATTTAATGAACATTTACTGTTTGCAAAATTTTAGATGTGTAACTGTTTTTTTTTTAAGATATTATTTTTAAGTGATCTCTACACCCAGCATGGGGCTCAAACTCACAACCTTGAGATTAAGAGTCGCATGCTTCACTGACTGAGTCCAACCAGGCAACCCAGATATAGGACTGTTTTTCTGTTACTTGGGGATAACTTTGGGATGCTACAAGCTTTACACTTTTTTCCCAGTGGATTTC
This sequence comes from Leptonychotes weddellii, assembly GCF_054177405.1. NCBI lineage: Eukaryota > Metazoa > Chordata > Mammalia > Carnivora > Phocidae > Leptonychotes > Leptonychotes weddellii. The sequence continues at coordinate 160,574,492 of NC_138371.1, read as the reverse complement.
CATTCATTATCTACATATGAAACTGTGTGGAGTAAACTATAAACTGTATCTAAGCAAAGAAATGTATTCATTTAAGCAGTTGAAATTAATAGTCTTTTAAGGAGTCGATTATAATATTTATAAGTATATAAATATATATCAGTTACAATGTAGGTGGCCTTATTTCAAGTAAGACCCACAGAAACTTACATATGTGTCTTGTAAAGGAGACTCAGCTAAGGGGACTCATTATTCACAGCCGCAATAAAAGTAAATCTAGTTACAGAGGATCAAGATTTCAGTTGTAATTTAAATGAAGTTTTTCATGACGTATAGGGACAGAGATATTTTAATATCCAATCCAACATGCCATCTATTAGTACAACAGAAATAGAAGCACCATGCTATGTGTGTCAGACCTTCCATATTCCTTAGATGTTCTCTCATTTGATGGAGAACTTCTTTCATTGATCTCCTGCAAGCCATTTTTGTGTAGATACATGGTCACATAGATGTGCACTTTCATCTTGTGGTTTTACTTTTCTGGTCCTTTTATCAGTTCTCCCTTCCCGTCCATGCTGGAAGCACATGTCATGCTGTTGAGTGTGCCACTGATGCGAATCTCGTCTGCTAATTGTCTATTAATAACAATATCAAGGGCAATGGATTGATTGGAAAGACGCTAAAAACAGCGTTAATATGAATCTTGAAATATTCCTACCTGTTTAAAGTATCGATGCCGTTTGGACTACTTATGCAGACCAGTGGATTTAAATTGTTACAAACTTCTAAGGAATCCTTTGATTCCGAAATCCCATGGCTTGATAATTCTGTGTTAGAAAAAGCATATGTCCTAAATCTAGGATTTATTAAGCTGAGTGACTATAGTTAGAATAGCTTCAGAGCTGATTTTAGTACCTCAGTTCCATTTCCAGGGTTGTATATAAAAAGATGGATTGAGAAAAATTGGGGAGATTGATTTGAATGAGATCATCTAAGATTGGCTCCAAGAAAATCAGGGTGCATTGAGTGGAAATTCTAGAGAGAAAGAATCAAATAAAATTCAAATTATAAAAACAACCTTGAAGTGGATAGCTACTGTTTCCTTCAGTATTCTGATGCTGAAACCTAAAGTACTTTAAAATTTGGGGTCTGCTTTAGCAGCATCAATCTAATATTATTTAAAGGAAAGAAATAGAAGAAATTTGTGAAAGTCTTTTTGGAAAATAGCATAGGAAACTAGACTAGAATAAGCAATGCATGAATCTTTGCTTTGGGGGGAGGGTGTGACAGTCAGGAGGGAAACATGTTAAATTCAGCAAAGAATTAGGTCTTTGCAGGAAGCTTATAGATATATTCTCTTAAAATGAGACATGTAAATGTCATTTTGGAAAGTTTTCCTATCTCACAGCCCTTTGTATGCCATTATCATCTCTGCCTGAATGGCCCTGTGCATATAATAATTGGGCTTCATTTCTTAGTGTTAGCTCTTCCATCTCTGGGAACACTTCTTTCTTCCCTCTGGGTTCACAGACTTTTCTCCTGAGATTCTGCTTTTCTTTGAAACGTATCCCCTTCTATACCAGTTTCATCTTTGTGGATGTGTTTGCTTTTCTTGGAAGAGGTCCATAGCTTTTAATCAGCTTCTCAGAAGGATCCATGTATCCCTTACTGTCCACTCTGTAGGATGAAAACAGTGTCTCTGTTCAAGCCTAAGAAACTAATTCCTCTCCTTTTCTGTTTTTATCTGGTTCTTAAGCAACTCAAGAAACTCTTAATGACTTCCCAATCTTTTGGGACCAACCGTCTCATAGAATGATTAATCTCAATCCTCTCTCTCTCTCTATATATCCTATATATATATACACGAAATATATATACAGGATCCCCTCGCAGACTTCAAAAAAATATATGGTTCCTGGGCCCCATACCCAGAGAGTCTAAATATATTAATGTGTGGGGGTATCAAGGGGGTGGGTACAATGCTGGATATTTTTAAAAAGCTTCCCTAGATAATTCTGAAGTGCAGCCAGGGTGGAGAACCACTGACCTGAAGTGTTAACAGAACTTCCCATTTTAATTAGTCACGGTAAATTGGTAACAATTTTGAAAATTAGCATGAAAATGTCTTTCTCTGCTGCTTGTGATGATCAGATTTGATTATGAAGATAAAGGGGTAAAGAGTGAATGGGTCAGGTTATCATTTACATACTTCAATGGTTGACACCTGCAAGGATTATGCCATCCCCAAATTTATGGTAAAGCCCTGTTAATGTGAGGAACTGTATTTTTTATTTAATAAATCCCATGTGAGCCATTAACATAAATACACATTATAGAAATTTGACTCTTCAGAAGCATTTAACCTAAGTATAAGTGTTAAATCACGCGTGCTATTCATGAAACTTTCATCAATAAAACATTACCCTCCTCATCTCTTTTTAAAGAATCTGACCAGGGGCAGTTGGGTGGCTCGGTCCATTAGCATCTGCCTTTGGCTGAGGTCGTGATCCTGGGGCCCTGGGATAGAACCCCGCCTCGGGCTCCCTGTTCAGTGGGTACTTGCTTCTCCCTCTCCCTCTGCTGCTCCCCCTGCTTGTGCTCTGTCAAATAAATAAAATCTTAAAAAAAAAAAAAAAAAATCTGACCAGTTTTCAAATTACGTCATTGACACATCAACTACAGCTCTGCTAAGATTTTAAGATAACGTGTTTCTAGGTTTTGTAAATAAGGTTCATGAAATGCAAATACATCCTTTAATTCCTCTAGTTTCAGTATTTTAGTCCAAAGCCTCTCCTTCCAGTCTTATACAAAATTTATATTTATTTCCTCAATTTAATTAACAGGGATGAGGGATATATTTTCCTTCTCATCCCTTCTCCATTTTCCTTTAATTTTTAAATCAAGATTCAAACCAAGTCTTATTCATTGATGAGCTAAATAAACTGTTCTCTAGCAAAGAGGCTGCTTTCTAATTAGCTGTAGGATATAATTAGTACATTCTCTGGGCCAGTAAGAATTGGATTTACCAGATGCCAGCAACTGACAGTCCGAGGAATATTAGCGGTAAGCAGGCAGAAGCGTGGGTGGAGGAATGGGGATAAAGGAAGGGTATCCTTACTTCAGGCTGTCAGGGTTTGAGTGTGAAAATTTCTGTCAAGTTAGTCACTTGTACTCTTAAATATGTTAAAACTGCAATTTTCAATATGCAAGTCTACTAGACCAAAAAGAACCACAGAGGATTCTGCATCGATAATCATGTATTATGGCAATTAGTCCATGAAGTACAAAGCTACCATAGACGTAAAGCATCTTAGCTGAAAACTAGAATCTTGGCTCTAAGTCAAAGTTTAATTTTTGATAAAAGCCTGCAGTTGGCTTCAGCATTTGTCTGGCACTAGGACACCATAGACCCATGATAAAATTATACTATTTCTTAATAAGAAACCAGACCATGAAATAGTTTAACTCTACCTCATTTTCATGAAGTTCCAATTTATCTAATCCAATTGCAGACACACGTATGTGGATCAAAATGAACATCTAAGAGCATTTTGAGCTGTTTTTAAGATCTGAAAATAGAGAGTAGCATATTAGATTTGATTTTGAAATAAAAATACATTACTTACAAATAGAGTAAAAAGTTTCATATTTGGCTAAATTCTTTCAGAAATCTCTCGTGAACAGAGATGTGATATGAAAAGGTGCATTGCAATTTTACGTGAAGACAATCTCCAAGGCCCTTCAAGCCCATTTTACTTGACCTTTTTCTTACCAGTTCACAAATGGGGAAGTAGTAGTTACCAAAAATACTTTAAAAATATTCAGAATTTCCTAGTGTTCAAAGTATAATGCTGCTATTGATACATATTATGAAGCTTTAGTAACTCCAGTTCTACTAGTATGACTCTATGAAAATGTATAAATTTATTCAGTTCTTGCTATAAGATTTGTAAGTTCTGAATAAGCAAGAGGTATTGTGCAAATATATATATTTCCAAATATATACACATATTCCAAAAATATGTATTCCAAATATGCATACAGTTAGCCCTTGAACAACATGGGTTTGAATTGTTTGGATCCACTTACAGACAGATTGTTTTCAAGAAATATACATACAACTGGGTGTTACACGGAAACAATGGATCATGGATCACTACATCAAAAACTAATGATGTATTGTACGGTGACTAACACAATATAATAAAATTAAAAACTACAAAAAAAAAAGAAATATACATACAATACTGTAAATGTATTTTCTCTTCCTTATAATTTTCTTAATAACATTTTCTATTCTCTTGCTTACCGTACTATAAGAGTACAGTGTGTAATACATATGACATACAAAATATGTGATAACTGGCTATGTTATTGGAAAGACTTGGGTCAACAGTAGGCTATTAGTAGTTAAGTTCTTGAGGAATCAAAAGTTATATGCAGATCTTCAGCTCTGTGGGGGTTGGTGCCCTTAACCCCTGCATGGTTCAAGGGTCAACTGTATATTCTGTGTATTCCAAATATATATATTTTCAAAATTCAAGTATTGATAAATATACAATATATATAAATAGATATATAAAGTTTTAAGTAGAAGGTAGGTGA
>NC_138371.1:160552465-160569405 GCF_054177405.1 Leptonychotes weddellii | reverse complement strand
CTTCTTTGGAGAAGTGTCTGTTCATGTCTTCTGCCCATTTTTTGACTTGATTATTTGTTTTTTGGGTGTTGAGTTTGAGAAGTTCTTTATAGATCTTGGATACCAGCCCTTTATCTGTAGTGTCATTTGCAAATATCTTCTCCCATTCTGTGGGTTGCTTTTTTGTTTTGTTGACTGTTTCCTTTGCTGTGCAGAAGCTTTTTATCTTGATGAAGTCCCAAAAGTTCATTTTTGCTTTTGTTTCACTAGCTTTTGGAGATGTATCTTGAAAGAAGTTGCTGTGGCCGATGTCAAAGAGGTTACCTATGTTCTCCTCTAGGATTTTGATGGATTCCTGTCGCACATTGAGGTCTTTCATCCATTTTGAGTTTATCTTTATGATATAATTTTTCTATACCATTTTTTTTTCCTGTACCAAAAGAAGGCCACTTCTTTTTTTTTTTTTTTTTAAGATTTATTAATTTATTTGAGAGAGAGAGAGAGAGCACATGGAGGGAGAGGGAGAAGCTGGCTGCCCGCTGAGCAGGGAGCCCTATGCTGGGCTTGATCCGAGGACCCTGGGACCATGACCTGAGCTGAAGGCAGACGTTTAATCAACTGAGCCACCCAGGCTCCCAAAAAGACCACTTCTAATACAAAGTTTGATACATGCATATGATTATAAAATAACATCTGCAATATATTAAATGATATCTAAGATGCACACACAGTTTATGCCTATGCAAATGTATTGTTTATCCTTATTTAAATAAAAGACTTGTATTTTTAAATTCTGTTAACTGGACAAGTGTACATGCAATAATTGAGAAGGGTTTAGGTTTTAAGTTTTAGAAAACTAACCATTGTGGGTTAGAAATGCTTTCATTGGTTCCATGTAAATTATTTGTCACCTTTTATCATGAAAATTTCAAAATATGAACAAAATTAGAGAAAAAATGGAATCAATCCCCGTGTAGCCAACACCCCACTCCAAGGATCAATATTGTAAAGTATCTTAATAACCACTTTCATGATTCAAAGACCATGACCCCAACATCAAAATTATCAAACCCATTTTATAAATTCAATAAAGTTGCAGGATACAAAATTAGTAGGCAGAAATTGGTTTCTATACACTAAGAATGAAGTAGCAGAAAGATAAATTAGGAAAATAACTCCATTTAACAATTGCACCAAAAATAATAAAATACCTAGAAATAAACTTAACCAAGAAGGTGAAAGACCAGTACTCTGAAAACTATAAAAAACTGATGAAAGCAATTGAAGATGACCCAAACAAATGAAAAGATATTCCAAGCTCGTGCACTGGAAAAATTAATATTTTAAAATGTTCATACCACTAAGAGCAATCTGGATTCAAGTAATCCCTATCAAAATATCAACAGCATTTTCCACAGAACTAGAACAAATAATTCTAAAATTTGTGTGGAGTCACAAAAGATCTCAAATAGCCAAAGCCATGTTGAGAAAGAACAAAGCTGGAGGTAACATAATTCCAGATTTCAAGACATACTACAAAACTGTAGTAATCAAAACAGTATGGTAATGGTGCAAAAATAGACACATAGATAATGGAAGAGATTAGAGCCCAGAAAGAAACCCCCACTTATATGGTCAATTAATCTATGACAAAGAAAGCAAAAATATACAATGTGATAAAGACAGTCTCTTCAAAAAATGGTGCTGGGAAAACTGGACAGCAACATGCAAAAGAATGAAACTGGACTGCTTTCTTACGCCATACACAAAAATAAATTCAAAATGGATTAGAGACCTACATGTGAGACCTGAAACCATAAAACTTCTAGAAGAAAACATAGGCAGTAATGTCTTTGACATCAGCTATAACAAAGTTTTTTAGATATGTTTCCCAGGGCAAGGGAAACAGCAAAATTAAACTATTGGGACTACACCAAAAAAGAAAAAAGAAAAAAAAAAAAGCAAACTTCTGCAGATCAAAGGAAACCATCAACAAAATGAAAAGGCAGCCATATAAATGGGAGAAAATATTTACAAATGATATATCTGAAAAAGGGTTAATATCCAAAATATATAAAAGACTTATACAGCTCAACATCTAAGAAACAAATAATCCAATTGAAAAAAGGGCAGAGGATCTGAATAGACATTTTTTTCCAAAGAAGACATACAGATGGCCAACAGACATATTAAAACATGCTTATCACTCATCATCAGGGAAATGTAAATCAAAACCACAATGATATATCACCTTACACATGTCAGAATGGCTAGAAACAGACAAGAAATAACAAAGTGTTGATAAGAATGTGGACAAAAAGGAACCTTCATGCACTGTTGGCAGGAATGTAAATTGGTAAAACCCTGTGGAAAACAGAATAAAGTTTCCTCAGAAAATTAAAAATAGAAATACCTGAATGATCCATAGGAATTCCACTACTGGGTATTTACCTAAAGAAAATGAAAACACCAATCCAGAAAGATGTATGCACCCTTCTGTTTATTGCAGCATTGTTGGTAATAGCAAAGATATAGAAGCAACCTAAGTATCCATCAATAGATGAATGAATAAAGAAAGTGTGATAAACACACACACACACACACACAGGAATACTACTCAGCCATAAAAAAGATGAGATCTTGCCATTTGTGACAACATGGATGGACCTACCGGGTATCATGCTAAGTGAAATAAGTCAGACAGCAAAAGACAAATACCATATGACTTCACTTATATGTGGAATCTAAAAAACAAAACAAACAAACAAATAAACAAAAAGCAGAAATAGATCTACAAATACAGAGAACAAACTAATGGTTGCCCAAGGGGAGGGAGGTGGAGGGACAGGCAAAATGGGTGAAGGGGAGTGGGAGATACAGGCTTCCAGTTTAGGAATGAGTAAATTATGGGAATAAAAAGCACAACATAGAGAATATAGTCAGTGATACTGTAGTAGGCTTGTATGGTGACAGATGGTGGCTACACTTGTGAGCAGAGCATAACATATAAACTTGTCAAATCACTGAAATTAATGTATAGTTGTATGTCAACTATATTTCAGTAAAAAATATCAAACTCGTTTTAATAACTTTGTGAATACTTGGGTATTCTCTCACCCAGAACAATGACAGTTTCATGGTAGATTCAATATTTTTGAATGAATAATATTGCTGTTTTACAATTCAACTGTGGTTTTTATTTTTTGATTTAATTTTGTTTTATTTCATTTTATTATGTTTTGCTTTTAACCTTGTGTTATAGAAAGTTAAGGGAAAGACTTTAGAAGTCACTATAATGATTATATTAAAAAATCACTCACTTAGGCTCAGCAAGGTGAAATACTGTTTTTCTTAAGGCAGGCACTTAATCCAAGTAAGTGAAAATGCAGTAGAACTTTTAAAAGTATCATTCTTTAAAAAAAATCTCTTCTTCAAAAAGTTGTTTTTTTTTTTTTTTTAAAGTATATGTTTGCGATCCTGGTGCTTTAAAAATTATTATTATATTGAATATTTTCCTTTATCATCAGAATTATTTTTCTGCTACATAGTTTTCCATTTATGAACTTTTCCTTATTTGGCCATTTCCCTGCTGGTCTTTACAGGTTTTATTTATTATATAGAACACTACTATGAAAGTCCTTATATATAGATCTTTAATTGCATTCCTAATTATTTCTTTAAGACACAGCCCTGTCAGTGTAATTATATTGATAAGACTTCTAAAGCATAATGCTAAATCTCTTTCCAGAAGTGTTATATTACTTCATTCCACCACGATAACTCCACAACAGCGATAGATGTTAGTTTTCAGAAAGTCTAACTTAGATGGGAAAATGTAGACTTTTTTATGTTTTAGTTTACAGTTTTAGAATACAGCAGAGTATATTTTTTCATATAAATAGAGCATTTTATTTATATTATATAGTCATATTTTAATTTCTTTGCCTTTTTCTTGAAGTCTTATTGTTAAAGTTATTTGGAAAAATTATTTTATTTATTTGCAAATCATTAAATCTCCATCAAATTAATATTCAATACGATTATCTGTTCACGTGGCTTTCATGCATAAAACACCTCAGTAATTCCCCCAGAGTGGGTGGACATTGAAGGCACCTTCTCAACACCTGTTTCACCACGACCCCCACCCTGGCCCCCAATGTAGCAACTGAGTGGTTGGGTGACTGACTCCCACTCCAGGGGCAGCCCCAGAGTGTCAAGCTGAATCACAGTAATCCCATCCTCCTTGCCAGTGATTGGTTCAGGGTTCTAGGTCTGAGCCAATAAGGATGTTGATATGATAATAGAAATTGGTTGTGGATGGGGTGGGTGAACTAATTTGGCAAGTGAGATGTAACTGGAAGTTGCAAGTTAGAACTGACTCAAGAGAATGCCATACAGAGAGCCATTTCCTTTCCTCTGGATGGTGTCATCCATAGATGTGAAGTCTGAACAGCAGTCGAGATATAAATACCAGCACAGAGAGGAGGGCAGAACCAGGAGAAGAGCAGCGGTCCAAGATGGAGCCACAGAGCAAAGTCACCACCAGAATCTATTCTGTGGCTGGAATTCCAGGGACACGAGCTAATGATGTCCTTCGTGTTTAGGCTTGAGTTGAATTTTCTGTTACCTACAAAGAAAGTATCCTAAATGATGCTTATTAATATTACCTATTAAATACAACCCAGAACATATTCAGGGCCTACTCGTATTCAGTTTCTACTATTTCCTGGTTTATTCCCTGTATACCAGCTGTGTTAGAATATATACTACACCTTCTAGTTTTCATTGTCTAAAATGTTTTCAGTCATGTATTACAAAAGTTTCATTTTTCTTGAAGTTCCAGCTCAAATCTTATCTCCTCCATAGGGCAATCCATAACTTCTGCTGGAATGAATCATACACATCTGTAAATTATTACATCTTTCATTATTTTGTTTTTCTCATTCATTCATTTACCTAGTGCCTGTTCTATGTACTCCCCCATACATCGTGACCTATCTCATGGACCTTGTTAGCTCCTTGAGGACAACTGTATCTTTTTATTTTTATATGTCACCTGAAGTTAAAAATTGCATAACCTATATTTTATTTTCTATGAGTCAGGAGTCACCATAAAATTTCCCAAACTTTCTGTCCTATGAGTGCATTTGTTCTCTTTTATCTATGGAAGGAAGTAGAAAGCCATTTCTGAAAATTAACCGTCAAGTCAGTGGTTCAATATAAATATAATTTATAAATCATAGGCTTAACTACTGACAAGATGAGCATGAATCTGCGATGGTACCAGAATTCCATTCTATCCACAATGCCTTGAACACTATTCAGCATGTCGTCAGCTTTCAACAAAAGTTATTTGAAGATGGAAAGGAGGCCTACAATGAGGAAAACAGTAGCAAGAACTTCAAGAATCACTTAAATGATTACATTAATTACATGCACAGATTTCAACAAGCTCCAAAGCTCTTAAAGAACAAAGCCAAACCTGCGTAATTTAGAACTGTTACTAGTTTCGTGAGCTCTGTAGCCATGAAACAGATATTATTTAAAATGAATAAATCATGCAGTTCCAGGTCTTTTTAATGAGGTTCTCAGAAAACGAGCAAGGAGGTTGAGTTGTCTTCTCCAATTTAATGTGCCAAGCACGGTGCTAGATGCACATACATTTTATTGACAGAACTGAATTTCTGATTGCTTAATAATCGGCCAAAGTCACATGGCTAGTAAGTAACAGAGCTGGGGCTGCAGTTCAGTTTTCTGTCAACCTTTAAGGACCTTGCTTCTTCTGCCATGAGCTTAGATCAACTGAGCAGTTGCCAAGCAATCTGTGGTGAAGTCTGTTGTTTTGTGTAGTTTCCTGGGGGCAGGAGGAAGGGACTTGGATCATGCCAGGCCAGTGTTCCTGATAGTCAGTGGTCTTTAATCCCTTAAATCATTCATTCATTCAATAGTTGCCAAGAGGCCATCATGTGCTAGCTCCTTAGCTGTGTGCTAACCATCCAACAGGCATAAGGCACATTTTTTCTCTGAAGGAGTTCACAGAGTACTAAGTCACACACACACACACACACACACACACACACACGTAAGCTGCTTCCCTATCTCACTGTTAAAGCCTGCTGATCCCTTATCATAATTTACCCCATTATACCTATCAATTGTTCTTACCTATTCTTCCTAATATCTTTATGCTGGTAACTACCAAATTTATCTTTACAGCCCTAACCTCTCCTGCATTCCTGAAACGAACAGCCCACTCAACATTTTCAACTGGATGACCAATAGACACTTTGATATTTCCAAACTAGAATTCTGAATCCCCATCCTCCACAAAGTTGGCCTTGCCTGGTCTTTTACATCTCAGCATTTGAGTAAGTAATTCTATCTACTCAGTTGCTCAGGCCAAACATGAAGCTGTCTTGATTTCTCTCTTAATATGTGCCATGTCTATGAAGCAAATCATATTGGCTTGACCTTCCGATTATGTTAGAGTCTCCACCACCATAGCTCTAATCCAATCTGGAGAGGCCAGAGCTCCCCACCTGTTTCCCCTTCACCTCCTGATGCCTATGATCTTTTCTCCATCTGAAGGCAACAGTGGTTCTTTAAAAACAACAATGAAGTCAGAGTCAGGTCATATTAATTTTCAGCTCCAAATGATTTAACTGCTTTCTATTTCACTTAAAATATAACCCAAAATCTTTATCTTGCTTCAAAAGCCCTTCCTAGTCCCACCCCTGCCATTGTCTAATCTCATCTCTTCCCACTCTTTTCCTTGCTACCTTGGCTCCCAAACCAGCTTTCTTACTAATCCTTGAAGAGGGCGAACTTGGAGCCTTCCTTATCTGGGCTGCCTGGAATAATTTCCCTTGTTACCCAAATGGCTCACTTCCTGGTTTCATTCAGGTCTCAGCACAAAGGTTAGGTCTTAAATATTTCTGTGACTACGCTAAGACATAGTGCCTCTCATCCCTCCTTATCCAAATACTTTCCTTTCTTCTTCTTAGCTTATCACTACCTGGAAGGTAGACTTAAAAAAATTAAAAACAGTTTTTTTCTGATGTTCTCTACCAAAATATAAGGTCGATAAGAACAGAGTCTCTGATGATTATTTTTTTGTGTTCATTTGGCTAGGCAACAACACCCAATTATTCAATTAAACACACATCTAGGTGTTGCTATGAAGGTATTTTGTACATACAGTGAACATGTATAATCAGTTGACTTTAATATAGGTGACTATCCTCCACAATCTGGGTGGGCCTTATCCAATCAGTTGAATGTCCTTATGAGAAAAACTGAGGTTTCCCCAGTGAGGGGGAAATTCTATCTGTGGACTTCAGCCTCAGCGTCTTTTCCAGAGTTCCCAGCCTACCAGCTTATCCTTTAGATTTCAGACTTACCAGACCCCTCAGTCATGTAAAACCAATTCCTTGAAATGAATCTCATTATAAATATATGAAAAATACATATGGGTGTATATATATGATATACATACATATTTATGTATTTTATATTCACATAGACTTACACATTTAAATTATACGTAAGTATAAATTTTATCTGTAAAACAAATTATATTTTATATACATTTTATTTATATGCATCTACTTTTTATATATGTGCATTATGTGTGTTATGTGTGTGTGTGCATGCACAGGTGTGTGTATTTATCCTACTGGTTTTACTTCTCTGGTAGTCTCCTGGTTGATACAGAAGACTATGCTGAACACTTCTGTTTCCTCTTCAGATGTCATCCCCATTCTTCTCCATATTGCATAGATCTGTACTAACTACATTGAGTGGCCCCTTTGCTTTCTGCCTTGTAGTTGGAATCAGCAAATGGGAAACATTAGGAGGAAATAGAGAGGCAGGAGTTGGGATATTTATTCACTAGATTCACTCCCAGCAGGTCACTGCAGCTTGATAGTGATCTTTACTGAAGGCCACACCTCTTGTCAGACAGCCCTTCTCTTGGATCTTCTCTCTAGGTTCTGGTAACTTCTCCTTCCTGTTGTCCCTTCAAAAGTAGAGATGGTGGCTGCTTCCCATTATTGCTGGCTTTAGGGTATTATACAGCCTCTGCTGATTTCCTTAAAACCTGCTCCTACCTCTATAAATAATCTTTTCATTATACTTCCCTCTCTTAGGCTGTTTAGATAAGCCCTGTGTTTCCTGCTGGGAGAAGTGCTATGGGGCATTTGTCCTCCTTTTTTTCCTCTCTTACTACCATATCTTCAGAATCTAGAATGGTAGGATCTCCATAAATATTTGCTAATTTGATGACCAAATGAGCAGGCTTCATTTTATTCTCTGTCTCCTAAGTAGCTCTCCCTTTTTCAGAGCATATCATGTTTACTTCCCCATAGCCCACCCAGAACAGCTCTCCTCTTGCCCTCTGTCTGTGGATCCATCCACTGAGATCTAGCTTCACTTTATACTTCTTCGAGAACATTCTCATGTATTCTAAGTAGCCAGGATTGATCTTTATCTCTTCTGATTTCTCAGTAAATAGTCAATCTATAAAACAGAATTTAGTGCTTAATCACTAAATTTAGTGCTTACCCAATAGTGCACAAGTCTTGCACACTTTGTTCTTGTTTACTGCGTCTTGTTGCATACTCCCAAGGAGACTGTAAGTTCCCTGAGGGCAATGATCTCTTTTCATCCATTTCTTTTTATAAAGCCTGAGTAATGCTGATTGTTAATTCAATAATGGCTTAGAATAACATCCCTGCATGTTATTTCCAGGGATGTGGAATCATTGGAATTTTCCCTGATGATTTTGTAGAAGTAGTTCCTTCACTATAGTTGGTGAGAATTAAAAAATCTATATACATTTTGAACATAAGCACTAAATTTTATTTTCAGGTGTAATGCTGCCTTAAACATTTTTTTTTTATTAAGGCCAATTTCAAGCTTACCTGTGGCTGCACATCCTTCTGTAATAAACAACAAATGATATTAACAGCAAAGATAAATTGCATCATCCTTTCTTTAATGCACAAAATATTGTTTTTTTTACGAACATAGAAAGCTATGTGGCCTGAAGCATAGAGCAAAGGACTGTGATCGGGTTTCTTATTTGAACTGAGCCACTCAATTTTGAGGTAATCCCAGAGAAGTCACTTAATCTTTTCCATACTTCCATCAATCTAGCAAGAGTGCCTACATACCTTACAAAGCAAGAATCTATTATACAAAAAAAGAATCTAAACATACTATGTCTGAGTTAACAAATCTTGTTTCATTAAACTTTTAATAAAGCTAAAGCCTTTAAGAGCTAGCAGTTACAGCATTAAAATGGTAATGTCAAACTTAGATGAACAATATACGTAGTCTTAAATGTGAGCCCACATTTATGTTGAGTAAATATGCCTAGAGAAAATGCCCTACTTGTTCATGCGCCTAGATTTTTCCCCCTGTGAATAATAAAATCTCTACCCCCCGCCCCCCCCGAAATCATCAGAAGGACTAAGTGTGATGGGTGAGCTGCTCTCTCTAACATGCTTTGAGGGAGAGCAAATGTGTTTTGTTGATTAGCTGGCTATTGCCACTTTCCGTTTAAAAAGACTTGACCTGATTAGAAAACTAGGGAAAAGGAACTTTTAATGGCAAGATGAGGACATTAAAACCAATATTGTAGAGAACCAAATGGAAAGCATTAGAATGCATTATTGATTGCTCAGCCTGGAAAAATATGGTAATTACTCTGTGAATAGCAGGAAAAATGGACCAGATTGTCTACTGTATCTCTTCAAGTTCTGTGATCTTATCTCTCTCGCAATAATAAAGATGTGAATGGTATTTTCAGATGAGTTGGGAGATGCCCACATCTACGGTGCTTGAATCACCAAGGCTTTCAAAACATAGCACACAAATTCTCGGCCCCAGCCACATAGCTTATAAATGCAGCACACTGGCCTCTGACCTTATAATTTAATATACTAGTAAGTTGAATCTAGTGAAAATAGGAATCATACTTTTGCATATCTTTGTAACTTTTTGAAAGCAATATACTCAGGTAAGTTATATTTTTACCTGACATTCCAATTTGATACCAACATTTTCCCATCTATCCTATTCCTTTCTCCCTGATTGTCAACAACATAAAGATTTAAAATTTTCAGGAAAAACACTATGTATTCCCAAACATCATATTTATATTTCAAGGATTTATAATATCTTTCTGAAGAGCTTACCTTACTATCCTATTAGGTGTCATTCACTGTAGTGTGTGCCATATGACACCTTGATAATGTGCCATTTTTACTTGCACAATGTTTAAGACTTTCAAAGAAGACATCATGAAGTGCTAGACTTCAATACAAATTTCCCCTGTACTTTCTTCCACAGAAAGCGATCTTATTCGGTAATGTGCTAACAGCACATTTTTTACATGAAGAGGTGAAGTCAAATTGTTGGAAACTAATCCATATTGGAAACAACAGGGAGTGCATCTTACTAGGATAAAACAAAGCGTTACTTAAATTTTAGTAAGGGAGATCGGCAATTCACTTTATTTCTGGAGCTGTCTAAAAAAAAAAAAAAAAGAACAGTATCTAGCTTGAGAGCGAGGATGACTTAGAATCAAAGGCAAGAAAAGAGAAGATGAAGAAAACTAATAGACACATCCCATAATCTTGGCAGACCCACAGAATGATGTGGAAAATTCTCCTGCGCTGTAGGGCTTTTAGCCTGACAGCCCTGATACGTCATCCTTCCTGAGTATACACATCCTAATTGGAAATGTGGCATTTTATGCATACGCACGCATGCAGTCGGCATAAAAGGGCAATGCATGTCTTAGAGAAGATTCATCTTGCAGAGGTAATATGCATGGGGAAGGAGTTGAACAAAAACACATCACAAATCACCTTTTTGTGGTTTTGAGAGTGACAAAGAACCCCCCGGCCCACCACCAAATACCACTGACTGAGATTAAGGAATTTTGCTCCCCATCCCCTTATTTATCTTTAAATGCCTATCACTTTCTGACTTGAACAGATGCACTTTTGAGAAAAATCTGTTAGTTTTATTTATCATAAAGTAGTTCTTATGGGCTATTTTTTTTTCAGTAAATAACATAGGACCTCTCATTTGGAGCACATGAATTCAATATAGATGTTTCTTTTTCTTCAGCTGGTTGTCCTTACCCATGTTATTTTAGCATAAAGAATGCTGCAGGATATAGTGGAAGAACAAAGTCATCGCTTATCCCGGAGACTTGTTCACTGTTCAAAGTGACATCTCTGTTTCCAGCCCTGAAAGGCAGCGGGGTTGGTGGCCGTCATGTAAACTTCTGGGGAGCACTGCATAGTGGGTGACCAAGCAGCTGGATGACTAAGCCTAATCCCTTCACCGGTACCTTCTGGTACAAATGCAGCCTCTGCCAAAGCCTGTAGTAAGGTTTCTTTTATCTGAGCTACATCGTCCCAAGTATCAGGGCCAATTACAGCAGGAGGAAGGAGGCTCTGGGTTGTAATTCATGCCTGTTCTAAAGGCCTTTCCCTCTATACCAATTCTGCCACCCTGTAATTCACTTTAAATAATTTGAGAATCATTCATTTTGTAAGACTTATTACCAATTGAAATGAAGATGTACCCTTGAAGAAGAATACTATTAAGAATTATGATGTTAGTTTTATGTTCTGAGCCCTGGCCATGAATGATGCTTTATGAGAAAAGAAAAGGTAAAAGTTTTTGAAAAACGATGCCTTGAAAACCAAAATTATGAACCAGCTGGACAAAGTTTAGTAATATACGAAAATTATTCGAATAACACAGAAAACAGTACGTTTTGAGCAAATTAGCATTTTTGTTTTTGTCTGAATACTGGATAATTGTGTCAAACTCTGGCCAAAATTGATCACTAGAAAACTAGGCATCTTGAGTTTTCATGATTACTTTCACTATAATAATTGCTTGTCAAATGTCAAAAACAATCTGGACTATATGCTGACTTTCTGCTCCCATATACACTTCTTCTTTTGTTATATTAATTTTCAGACATGCTCATTTAGGTCCCCAAATAACTTAATTCATTCCAAAATTATACTCCTGAGATTCTTTTCTCTGAGCCTCCTAAAAGGTCTTCTCCCTGCTAATTCAATCTCCCCAAAGCATTTTCACAATCAACAAATATGAATCATGCTATAACATTTTGCTAAATCTAATCATCTACATTTTCTCAGTCTTGGATATCACTCACCTGGCAATTACCCCTCTAAAATGGACTTTTGTAATTCTTACAGAACCAGATAACCAGATTATGTGAATTACAGTTGGAAGGCAGAGGCCATGTGGTGTGAGATATAGAACATGGCTTTTTAGGAGGTACCATGTGAAAGGCTGAGGATACTAAGGCTCTCTCTAAACCTTTCTAAAATGAAGATATACTAGTGTTTCACTCTGCAAGTTATGTGACACTGTTAGAAGAGTCCTGATCTCAGGGTAATTGCAGGTAGACTTCTTTTTTTTTTTTTTGCAGGTATACTTCTTTCCTAATGAGTTCTTTCTTTTTTTTTTTTTTTTTAAGATTTATTTATTTATTTATTTATTTGAGAGAGAGAGAGAGAAACAGCATGAGAGGGGAGAGGGTCAGAGGGAGAAGCAGTTTCCCCGCCGAGCCGGGAGCCCGACGCGGGACTCGATCCCAGGATTCCGGGACCATGACCTGAGCTGAAGGCAGTCGCCCAACCAGCTGAGCCACCCAGGCGCCCCCTAATGAGTTATTTCTTTATGGCAATTCCCCCCAGATGTTATTTTAAAATATCCTAATTTATGGAGTAGAATAGTTCTTAGCAGAAACCAACAATATTTTTCCATGCCATGTCATTATTCTCACTTATCCTAATTTGTATAAAAAATGTTGCTCTTCTTTAGAATATTTGTTTATAAAATATAGAGAAATTCACTCTATAGCCCTAAATATTTAATAGTCACATATGTAACAGAGGGCAAACCCTCTTATATTATCTCGTAAATGAAGATAAGGCTACAGCAAATCACAAAATACCAAAAAAGTACCTTGGGTTTTTATTTGGAATAACAGCTTATGTGATCCAAGTGTGAACAATGACAACTCAAACAATCATTCTCTTTCACTGCTTGAATTCTTACTTCCTGGGATGTTTTATGAGCTTGCTGGCTTTCTGTGTTGCAAAATCTTGATCTGGACTTTGTATTGAAAAGCTTGATTTATAAAGAAATATAGAAATGGTATAATTCAAAGATAACAATTCAAAACAGTCCAGTCAAGAACAAGTTTGTCAGTACTTTTGCTAGAAACGCCAAAGTTTGAAGGTGGTGTGTATTTTATTTTTTAATTTTTAAAATTTTTTAAGGATTTTATTATTTTGACAGAGAGAGAGCACAAGTAGGTGGAGTAGCAGGTAGAGGGAGAAGGAGAAGCAGGCTCCCTGCTGAGCAAGGAGCCAGATGCGGGGCTCGATCCCAGGACCCTGGGATCATGATCTGAGCTGAAGGCAGACGCTTAAAGACGGAGCCACCCAGGCGCCCCCGGTGGTGTGTATTTTAAGAAATATGCTTTACTCATTCATTCAACATTGGACATTTCCTATACACCATGTGCTCTGCAGTCACTGGGGATAAAGAGATTAAGAGAAATAGGTCTCTGCTCGTGTGGAGTTCAGCCTCCAGGGAGGTGTTTTTAGAAGGGTGGGTTCTTCAATTAGTATCACCTGAGATGCTTGTTTAAAATGCAGGTTTCTGGCTCCCCTCTCTGTATCTGAATCTCTAACAGTAGAATCCTAAAATATGTACCCTCAGTACATTTTAACAAACTCCCTTGGCAATTTGTTTATTCCCCAAATTAAAGGACTATATTGTTGAGACCTGGACTGTTGCTGGGGCAGGAGTCAGGAATGTGGTCCACAGCTCCAACCGACTGGGATGGTCTTGAGAGCATCGCTCTGCCTTTTGTTTACATCAAATATTTATTCCATAAAATGAAGGTGACAGAACTGACTTAGGGAATGTCTAAGATTCCTTTCACCACTGAAGTTCCTCTGGGGAAGGGGTGATATTTTGCTATGGCACCCAATACTAGGTATACCCAGTTTACCGCTTTCTCAAAGTGTTACATCTTGCTGTCATGATCTCTGAGAAGAGGTGACCCAACACCAATGCAAAAAGAATAAAAATAATCAAATACCTGACCTCTGAATTTCAAAAGGCGAAAGACGGATTTAGAAGACTATAAAATGAATCAAAGCCACTTTTTTCTTGAACTCCCTAGATAGATGAAGATTTTATGGGCTCATAGAAGAGAGACCAAATTAATCAGATTAAGCCACAGTACCAGGGTCTAAGGGGATGTACGTGGTTATAGAGCAATGATGTTGTTTCCTTTGTCCTTCATTTGTGCCATGGAATTCATGTCCCACCGTACATTATAAATATATCTGCCTATAAATTCCTCCTCATCGTTCTAGACCCCAGTTAAGATTTCACATTTTTGTGAGATCTTCTCATTCTCTTCTATCAAACCACAGGCATTTTCCTTCTGTATTCCCACTGCACCTTCTACCTGTTCCTATTATGACCCTTATTTCATTTTATGACGGTTGTTGCTTGGATGTCTGACATGCTGTGAGTCTCTGAGAGCCTCCTTCAGGATGTTCAATCTGGCTCTTTGTCTGAGTGTTCTCATGAATGCCATGGATTACCACTTAATTAAATTGCTCAACAAACATGCTTAGGAGTTATTTCCATGGAATATGTAAAGACCTTAGCAATATTGGAGAGATGAAGTGAGTTTTTATGAAATGAAAACAAGGGCAGACTGATGGGGTTGAGAAGTGAAGAAAGCTAATGAAGGAAAGATTGGGAAAGATCACTTAGCTTCCTAGCAGCCAAAGTGAAAAGAACAGTGCTGAGATGAATAATTCTCATTTGGTAGAAGATGCCAAACCATGAGAAATAGCCCATATATCTTCGTTCTGAATTCAGAAAAGTGTGTTATGTGACATTAGAAGAAAGGAAAGTTCATAGTAAACTCTCACCATGTATGAACGACCACAATGGAAGCCATGTGCAACATCACATCACTGTTTCATATACTTGTCGAGACAAAAGACAAGGCACAATATTAAACTGTAGATCTGAAATGACATTTCTATGTGGGAAGAGTTAATGTAATTTAATAAATACATATCTCTTTCTCGTGATCAGGGCTGATAAAAAAGTTGAAAATTAGAGAATCTCAGGAAATAAGTGGCTACGCTGTCCTTTTCTGGAGAAGCAATTGTCTCCACGGGCTTTCTGATGGGAATCAGTCAAGTGTAGATGTTCTGTCTTATTGATTGAAAGGCAACATACCTTAGAACTTAGGCAAGGCTGACATTTGATAAAATAATTAAAGAGCTAAACTTGTGTTTCTTATCCCTGGAGGTCTGCTCTAGGAATACCTTCAGGCAGGGCCAACACTTTTCTCAAAAAGCCTTTTCAGAGAAGCACAAATGTTCAAAAAAATGTAAAATAAATCCTAGTGTTTCCTATCATTAAGAATGGACAAATGGATTTAGCTAAGGAGATGGAGATACCAGAGGTTACCAGAAGGCTGCCTTTATCATGACGGGGATCTCGGTAGGTTTCATTATTCATCATGATTGTATCAATCATGAGTCTATGAATTTAACAAGTCATCATCATAGCCAAGGTCATCGGATTTTCTCCTGTTTCCTATTTTGAGTTTTATAGTTTTGTGTTTTACATTTGGGTTTATGATCCATTTTGAATTAATTTGTGTGAAGGCTGTAAAATCTAGTTTCATTTTTTGGAATGTGGATGTCCAGTTATCCCAGTGCAATGTGTTGAAAATATTATTTTTTTCCACTTTATTGCCCTTGCTCCTTTGTCAAAACTCAGTCTCTTATCTTTATGTGGGTCTATTTCTAGACTCTTTATTATATACATTGACTTATTTGCAGAATTTCTACACGTACATTATAGATCCAAATGTAAATATTCTGAATTAGCCTCCCTAACTTAAAAATCAAGAAATTAGGGATTACCATCTCTCCTATTTACCTGTCCTAATTCTCTCCTATCCTGTAGCAAAATTCCACAAGATATATTTGTCTATACTTGTTGACTTCTAGTTCCGCTCCAGTATTCTATCTTGTTTTTAACAACAGTTTTGTTTTTAACTTCAAACCTATATATGAAAGCTGGCAGTTTACTGCGATGAATAAGCATACAGCCTTCATTTAGATTCACCAATTGTTAACATTTTGCCTCCCTTGCTTTCTCTCTTTCTCCCCTTCTTTCCCCCACCTCTTTCCCTCTCTCTCCCTCCTTTCCTCTTCACCCCAGGAATTTTTATTTTGCTAAACTATTTGAAAGTAGGTTACAGCTATCATGATATTTCGCTCTTAGATACATTAGCATGTCTGTTCTAAGAAATGGTATAGTCTACTATATAACCACAGCGCCATAATTGCACCTGAGAAAGTAAAAAAAAATTTCAATAATATTATCCAGTCTGCAGTCTTTTACATTTAAGGTGCATATGTTACATTTGCTTGTTATGTCACTTTAGTCCCTTTTAATCTGGAAGAGTCCCCAGTCTTTTTGTTGCTGCTATTATTGTAACATTGACTTTTAAAGATCAGATCAGCTGTGTTGGACAATGTCCCTATTTTTTATTTGTCTTAGTTCTTTTTTTTTTTTTTTTTTTTTAGAAGGTTTATATATACAATTTTATTATACTTGGATTCTTAAAAGGAATTCTTTTTATTTATTTATTTATTTATTTATTTATTTATTTATTCTTATGTTAATCCCCATACATTACATCATTAGTTCTAGATGAAGTGTTCCATGATTCATTGTTCGTGCACAACACCCAGTGCTCCATGCAGAACGTGCCCTCCTCAATACCCACCACCAGGCCAACCCATCCTCCCACCCCCCTCCCCTCTAGAACCCTCAGTTTGTTT
>NC_138371.1:160531643-160551965 GCF_054177405.1 Leptonychotes weddellii | reverse complement strand
CAACACCCAGTGCTCCATGCAGAACGTGCCCTCCTCAATACCCACCACCAGGCCAACCCATCCTCCCACCCCCCTCCCCTCTAGAACCCTCAGTTTGTTTTTCAGAGTCCATCTTCTCTCATGGTTCATCCACCCCTCCGATTTGTCTTAGTTCTTTAATCTCACAAATGAACCTAGGTTAAACATGTTTAGCAAGAATACGTGATATATGTATCACATCAGGATGGTTCATACGAGCAGGTGTTCTAGTTAACAGTGATGCAGAGTTGAATCACTTGGTAAAGGTGGTATCTTTCAGCTCTCTCCATTAGAAAGGTTGACTGGTTTTGCAATTAGTGAGTAATTTGTGGATGATACTGTGAGAGTTGGTGAGTACATTTCTACCCCCACCACAGCTCCCACTACCTCCAGTTTTTTCCAAAGGATTTAACATCCATTGATGATCCTTGTTTAAATTAGCTGTTACCTTGGTGATTACAAAATGGAGATGTGATTTCAACATTTATTCTGTACTTTTTAGCTGGCATCAGTAATGAGTTTCCCTTTCTTTCCCCCTCTTTTATTCCTTTATTGCTTTCCTCTCTTTCTGTCTTTCTCCTTTCCTTGCTTGTCAATGTGAACTCATGAATTTTCTTTTATTGTTCAGTGTTTTAGTGTCCATTACTGTTTGGCCCAGTTGTTATGGATGTGGAAAAAATTGTTCCCAAATTTAGTGGGTTAAAGCAGTAATAATAATAAAGTACTGTATTTTCTTGATACAACCTCATAAGGATTTTGTTGGCGCTGATATTTTCTGTTAATTTGCTTTTGTAAATAATGTGCTTATATTGTTTTAAAATCGTGGAGCTGTGTCTAGAATAGATTCCTAGAAGTGGGCACAGTGGGCGAAAAGGGGAATGTGTATATAGTTTCATTAGATGCTGAGAAATTTTCCCTGACAGGGTCGTATCATTTTGTACTACCGCTCACAATGTATGAAAGTGCCTGTTTCCCTACAGCTTGCCTCTGTCAGGAATTTGTGTTTTCAAGATTTTGAATTTTTCCTAATTTATTAGAATTCCCATTCCTGGGCCCACCCCAATCACATCTTTACTCAAAAATCAGTCTCTCCCTGAGGCCTTTCCTCAGCCACCATATTGAAATATCCCCCATTGCATGTTACATCTTCCCTTTCTTGCTATTTATTATCTGTTCCTTGGCATTTTTTTTAAACATTCCATAGATTTCAGTTATTTATCTTTTATGTCTCACAAATTAAAATGTAAGCTACCTGAGAGCAGCGAATTTAGGCCATTTGGCTGATGACGGTGTTCCAGACCCTAGAATGGTGCCTGGGGCATGGTAGGTGTTCAGTCAACATTTGTTCAATGAATGATTGAATGAGACACAAATACTCAGTTAATGAATTTTAATTAAATTATCTTCAAGATCCTCTCCAGCATTGCAAGTATTATATTTCTCAACAATTTTGTTGATTATTTAGAAGGACCCCAGAGATGTAATGATTAATTGAAAACTAATTGACAGATATGCATTTGAAGTACCATACATATCTTTTCTACATATAGCAGCAATAATAATAATAATAATAATAATAATAATAATAATAATAATTTGTGGTCCATTTGTGGGACCAATGGAGGGGCACCTAGGTGGCTCAGCCAGTTAAGCATCTGCCTTCGACTCAGGTCATGATCCCAGGGTCCTGGGATCAAGCCCTGTGTTGGACTCTGCTGAGCAGGGAACCTGCTTCTCCCTCTCCCTCTCTTGCTCCCCCTGCTTGTGCTCTCTCTCTCTCCCTCTCTCTCTGCCTCTCTCTCAAATAAATAAATAAAGTCTTTTAAAAAATGGGGCCAGTGGAAATATGAAATGGAAACTATCCGGAGAGATCGAAAATTATATTTTATATAATTTCTCAAAGACATCTAGGCAGATTCTAAAGAATACTTTTAAAAACTGAAGACCATTTCTGGCATGTGAGAATCTCTTGTTTTGCTGAATGGACAAGTCAGATTCTTTCCAAACCTAAGATACTCTTTGATGAAAAGTTGGTCATCATTGACCACTTCATAACCATTGTGAGCAATTTGATCTAGTAGGTTGCAATTCATGTGATTATCTGGGAAATATGGAGACTCTGGTGAATGGCGAGGATGCTGAAATTTGAATTTGAAATGTCAGGGTTGCGTCCTAGCTTTGCCATTGCTAGGCCTCAGTTTCACAATACTGTCTTCCAGAAAAGCTTGTTTGTTTGTTGTTGTTTTAAACAAAATCTTGTTTAAATTACAAGTCTTTAAAAAATTATTCACAATATTATCACAAAATCTTGTTTGGACTAACATATGTATAAAATTACTTTGCCAATGAAAAGGGCTACTTAATGTAAGTCTATGTTACGAATAAGGTAATGGGGATTATATTTTGAAAATGTTAGACCAATGTATACCTCATTCTTTGCTCTATCCTCAGTGTATCACATAGCCCTATAGCTACTCCCCCAATAGCTGTCCTTCAATTTATGAAAAACTATGATGTGGAGAAGATGAATTCTGTCTTTGTAAGAAGAAGGGATGTCCTTTCTAAGAAAGGGGACTAGAAGAATGCCCTTCTAGTTCTGGAGAAGGAGCGAGGGAAGAGGAGAGAGAGAGAGATAAGAGAGAGAGCAAACAGGTGGTCAGACAAGTAACTTCATGCTTTTCTGACTCAGAAGTTGGAAAAACAGTGTTCTGTAGTTTAAGGGGAAAGAAAAATAGGGAAGGCTGGTGTCGCATTCCAAATCTGACACTTTTGAAGGAGGTGGCAGTGTCATGGAACCTGGAACCAACATGCTATCACTGTCTCAGAGTAAAACTTTTTGATGTGTTCTTAGGCAAAGAAAATAAATGAGCAAATGCTCTAGTTCCTCTCTTGGCTACTGTGTGCTGTGATTAAGATGTGGGAAGGCCATCCTGGTGAGCTGAGTGGGATGTGTAAGGTAACTGCTGAGATGTAGCAAGACTGCCAAGGGCCACCTGGGTTAGGGGCAAAATCACACCACTGTAAGAGCTGAGGCTGAAGATAGCCTAAGACTTGGTCTGAATGGAGACTGGCTACAAATCAGAGGGTCCGTAGCTCTGGAAGAGAGCCAAGTTTGAAGGGGAGGAGGAGGAACCCTGACCATACAAGAGGATAACCCATAAGAGTACCAGTGATATCTCAGAAACTGTGCAGTGGTTCAGATACCAAGCAATAACAATCCTTCTCTCTGGGGAGGCAAACAGTGTTCCATAGCACAGCCCACAGATCTGCATGTTTGGATACTAAGTCCTCATTGGTCAAGTAACCCCTACAACCTTCCCTCAACCCTCCCCAAATCCTAGGTCCTATCCTGGGGAGAATGGGATGGAGATCCGATGAAGTGGCAGGAAGGAAATGTCTGAGCACTCAGCTGGTGGAGACTAGATTCCCTCAAAGAGTTTATTAAAGCCCCATACTATGAAATACCATCAATTGGCAAATGCATATTTTGTTTATGCCACCAGTGGGATGGGATTTTAGAGGAACATGAGATTGTTTTTAGAAAATAAAGAAGAGGGGAGACGAACCATGAGAGACGATGGACTCTGAAAAACAAACTGAGAGTTCTAGAGGGGAGGGGGGTGGGAGGATGGGTTAGCCTGGTGATGGGTATTAAAGAGGGCACGTTCTGCATGGAGCACTGGGTGTTATGCACAAACAATGAATCATGGAACACTATATCAAAAACTAATGATGTAATGTATGGTGATTAACATAACAATAAAAAAATTAAAAAAAAAGAAAATAAAGAAGAAATAGTTTTTGGGCATCTGAATAATAGAGAGTGAATTTGTGAACCTGTTTTAACATCTGTCTAAACAACTGAATTTGAGATTATTCACATAGCAACATTAGTAGAAGAAAAACTATAGTTCTGTTTTTATAATCACACACACTTATGAGTCATCCAAAATGTATGGCCTTATATATTATGCAATTGTTCTTGACTGTGGATAAAGCCACAAGGACTTTTCTTGAATTTAGGCAATATTCATAATATTGGAATGGCACAATAAAATTTTGAAATACGTTGGTTTTCTCTCCCCTTGCATTTCCTTTTTCCTACTGCTTAATCATCTTTGATCACTGATGTTCTTTGCCTCTGCAGAGGGATGATAGTGAAAACATGAGAACAGAGGAGTCACCATGTAGCTTTGATTTCCAAGGACCTGCACCTTGAGAGAACTTAGGCCAGAAAGAATCATGACAATGTAAAAACTAGGCTCCAAGGTGGTCATTTCTCTAGGCAACAGGAAGGTGTAAGTGCAAACATTTGTTGATCTGCAAAGGGCACCTGAGTTCAGTCTATTTTGCTGCCTAGTCCAAGTCTGGGGTGGGATGGATGATCAAATTTCCTGTAAGAATGGGAATCTGGGGCACAGAAGAGCTGCATACCCATTTCAGGGTGAAACCTGATGGTGGGGGGAGGTAGGAATGAAGACCTCAGTGTTTTATGCAGCTCGTAACTGTGAGCAAAGGAATTGTTTAAGGATATCTGGGAAGAAGGACAAGTAGTAGTCATCCAGAGGTTTGACAGCTCCATTCTGGCATGGAATTATCCTACGATGGGGTCAGGAATCAGAACGTAACCACAGCTCTGATGAACGGAAGTAATAGGCAGTTTCTCACATACCTGAGAGAAGTATGGGCATTTCAGAGAAAACAGCTGATTGAAGAAGCCAAGTGAGGAAGAATGAGGAAGGAGGGAATGATGATCAAGGAGTAAAAAACAGAGGTGAACAAGGATGAAAGAAGACCCTGGGCTGACTGAGATTTAGGAGAAAAGGGATCTGAAAGAGAAATTAGTTTTAAATACAGAAAAATAAACTGATATTTACTCATCATGACAGGTTATGGACTGAGATTTCTACTAGCTACTCTTATATGAATGAAAAGGGTTATTTCATCAGTGGAAATATATATGAGGTTTTAAAATGATGATTAAACATTATAATAATAAGGGAACTTTTAAAGAAGTCAGATTTCAAAATCTCACCACTGTGTTCTGATCCATGTTCTCAAATTGTTTCCAGTTCTTGAAGATAAAGACATATAATTTGACAAAGATATAAAATATTGTGCAGATGCTATATTGAGATCTGATATTTATCTTAATAATACATTGTAAACATTTTACATGATACACAGTCTTCAGACTAATATTTTAATCATTGGGTACCAGTCTTTCACATCTTTCACATCATTTTCACCAGTCTTTCAGAATCTACTTAATCATATATTGCAATTTTTATGTATTTGGAATATATATTTTTTGCTATAACAAAGTTTTTGCAAAATATTAAGGGTCCTATAACATTCATATGTCTTATCTTTTTTCCTTGTCATTTAGTTATTATCTTTAAATTCTCAGGAAAGACATTGATGAATCAAAGTATATGAAATTCTGCTAATTTTGAATGACTAGTGTTATGATAATTGACTTGTAAAACTCTGTGCTCCTTTTGTTATCAATATTGTTTGAGTAGTTATACTTCACTGAAAAATGTCAGTAGTGGGTATTATCATTTTAAATGTTTGCATTTTAAGTACAAATATTTAAATTTGAGCAAGGTTCTTAAAATCATGCTACACAAAGACACCAGTGTAGCTTAAACTATGGTAAAAAGGAGGGTGAAGGTCAAGAGCAGCTAATGAACAACACTTTAAGATAAGAAAAAAGATTAAGGCAAGATTGAAAATAAAATGAATCCAAAAGTACTAATTTATTTTTCTAAATAGTAGGATAGAATATTTGCTGTTCATAATGAAGATTTGTTTGTGGACTTGTGAAAACTGTCTTTACCTCAAATGTCATCTGACTCTTAGGTCTGTGGAAACAGAAGCAACATTTTGTTAGGTGGTCTTCTCTATTTCTGGGGAGAAAAAGGTTTTTCTTGGGTAGCATTTATCAAGAGAAATAACTTAATAAACAAACAAAATAAAACAACTTCCCTCTACCCTTTATCCCCAAATTCCTCACTCTGAAAATGACTAATGACACCAAAAAATATTAGAAATAGATACTGTATATACACATATTATATATGCACAAATAGGTGAACTTTAAAAAATTTTCCAATCAGGGACACCTGAGTGGCTCAGTCGGTTAGGTGTCTGCCTTCAGCTCAGGTCATGATCCCTGGGTCCTGGGATCGAGTCCTGCATCGGGCTCCTTGATCAGCAGGAGCCTGCTTCTCCCTCTCCTTCTGCCGCTCCCCCTGCTTGTGTGCTCTCTCTGATAAATAAATGAAATCTTTAAAAAAAATTTCCAATCATTCATAATAGTTGATCCACATTGATTTGTTTTTAAATAATTAATATTTTTACTTGAAGTGACATAATTTAATCACCACATTATAACATTTTTAAAAAAACTATCATTCATACTTTCTCCTTTAAGTTTCAAGATCATGAAGTTTGTGCACCTTAAAAATTTGTGGTTCTTTAATGAATTAGTGATTCAGAAGATTGTGTAGGAAGAGATCAATACCACTGGTGATCATTACTTGATTTCCAGTCATAAACTAGCAAGAGACCCTTTTATTGATATGTATGCTTCCAAAATTTGTGTGATAAATTGTTTGCAATTTTCTCAGCATTTCAAAAGTAAATGTCTTCAGATTAGAGTTACTAAATAAATCACTGTTCTAGGGAAAAAAAAGTCTCAATTTTCTAATTTTGGTCTGGATCTGTTGGATAATATAAAGGAAGTGAGCCTACTGCCATGTGACTGGTAAGTTTTTATAACATCTTAGAGACTCAAGCAGTTAGGTGTGCCAGGCTCACACAATTCCATGGCAGTAAGTCAGTGGGTGTGGTCAGAAAGCCAAGGGTACACCTGGTATAAATGAGCAAGACCATAAATGACACAGCTTTCCCTTGAGCACTGAACCTATGTTCTAATTTTGAACAATAAAATCCAACTGCGCAACTACCAGTCACACTGTCCAGCCTACTCTGATTTTTCCTCCTCCTTGGAGGAGAGAACCATGTTTCTTCTCTGAGCCATTGCCCCATGTTATTAAATTAAAGCAAAATTAAATCTGTTCCAGCACAAGTTCACAGTTGGCCACATCATAACCCATGTGATTGTGTCTGGGGAATAGGAGCAAAATCTAGTTGGGTGAATGTATTTGCTGTTTCAAGAAAAATGTTTTTCTTGTGTAATATTTCCCAAGAGAAGTAATCTGAAAACCAAAACCAAAGCAAGCAAACAACCCCCTGCCAATTCTCTAATCAATGATGCTAATGATGCTAATAAATATTAGAATTAGTTATTTTTGAACATACACATGCAAGTATATTCACAGGTAGATATGTGCTATATAATCCTTGACCTTGTTTTACTTGCTCATAAGAACAAAATAAATTTATCCAATAGTTTTTTTCTGAGAAAAATGACAAAATACTAAGCTGTGCTTCTTCTCAGGATCTTATTTGTATAATTAATCCTTATTAAATGCGATTTTTTGCAGCTCTATATTATGTGAACTAAGTAAGAGAATTTTTCAGCTTGCTTATTGCATAGCATTCAATCTCAAACATTAGTGTCCTAAAACAGCAACTTTTTTTCTCCCAGTTCCTTGGGTTGGCTGTTTTTATCTGGGCCAGCTTGGTTGTGGCTGGGTGATCTAGGAGGCCTCACTCATATGTCTGTGCCTTTCGCTGGTACAACAGAGATTTTCCTCACATGCTGTAACCTTCTGGAGGTCAGCCTGGTCAACTGGCATCGTAACAAGAGTTCCCAGCAACAAAGAAAGAGCCAGTTCTGAGGTGCAAGCCCTATTCACTCCTCTGCTTGAATTACATCTGTTAAGTCTTCACTAACCACCATAAGTCATATGGCCAAGTGTAGCTTCAAATGGCAGAGAAATGGCCTCCATATCTTGATTGCAATTAATGGAAACTATTGTGATAGGTTTTTTTGTTTTTTATTTGTTTTTTAAAGTATCACAGAGAAGTGTCAGTAGAGAAACAAGGAGCTGAGAAACTGTGCTTCACTTTTCCTTTCCTTTAAGCATTTAGGCTTTTCCATAAATGGAATTGATATGGCCTTGGGTTAAGGTGGAAGGACAGGGGGATTTTCTGGGCTACAGCTGTAAACAGCGAATCCTGAGAATCTGAAATCTGGCTAAGATCAGAGAGTCAGCTCCTGAATTATAGCTTAAAATTGTTGCCGTTAAGAAGAAATATTTACAGCTTAAAATTGTTGCCGTTAAGAAGAAATAAGAATGTCTCACTCAGCACCACCACATGGAAGCTACATCTTCAAGATGTAGAATTGCCCTTGGCAGGCCTCCAGTGAGTTTACAGAGGCCCTAGCTGCAAACCCCAGGAGCTGACATCTTCTGGACTTTATGCTACATGCTTACTACACCATCTAAATGGCTCAGTGCTGCTAAAGCTGTAAGTAACCATCTAACCTGAACATACAGATCAGGAGATTTTTTTTTTTTTTTTTAAAGATTTTTTTATTTATTTGACAGAGAGACACAGCGAGAGAGGGAACACAAGCAGAGGGAGTGGGAGAGGGAGAAGCAGGCTTCCCGCTGAGCCGGGAGCCCGATGTGGGACTCGATCCCAGGACCCTGGGATCATGACCAGAGCCGAAGGCAGACGCTTAACGACTGAGCCACCCAGGCGCCCCATAGATCAGGAGATGGTTGAGAATGCTTCCACCACCTCTTCCTAGGAAGGTGATGAGGAAGAGCTGCAACATGGCTAGGTAGGGTTCTGCCTCACGAGACCTCTCTACCCCTCAGCCTTCCCTTGGCCAGATTGCAAGGAAAGTTGGAAAGCTTACTGGATTCTAGGTCTTTTGTGCCTTGATATGTCTTCAAAAGATACATAAATCTTTGTTCTACAAGCACGCCTATGTATTTTTTTTTTTTATAGAGGTAGATATAGCAGCTCTTGTTTCCACCTGAAAGTGATACTTGATTGGTCAGGGTACAAATTGGGTGGAATAGATTATAAGTAGAGATCAGACTTTAGGATAGCTGGTGTGGGAGAGGTCTGGAAAATCTGGATCAGAAGTATAAAAAAAAAAAAGTGGTCAGCATTATTGTGCAACTGCTTTGGGTGAGGGTCTTTAATTACACATATCTATTTAATCTGCTATAAATCAGAGTGGTAGGTGTAATCCTAATGGTACTAGTGAGGCATTAGGCTTGGGTTCTAATGTGGGTAAAAGATGAAGAGCCACATGGAGACTTCTGCATGTCAGCATCCAGCTCTATCTGTTCATCTCTCTGGAGGCTTCTTGCCTAGGGCGTGGACCGTTTGACCTGCCAGCCTCAGGCTCAGAGTTGCCTCAGTTCCAAAGAAAAATTTACTTGATATAGTGTTCTTCCTAGATTTTTACTTTAGTTATCATAAATTAATCATCAACAACCAATTATTTAGTACACTAACCAAGTTTCTCCTTCTAGTACGTAGGGCTCTACATTGTTCCCTTGACTCAATCTTACCGAATTTATGTAATCTGTTTGATCCTCTGATCCCTCTGTGATTGAGGTCCTCCTCATCCCCCCTTCAGAGATTAATCTCCAAACCCCAGCATTGAAACTGAGGCTCCGTTACTTGCTCTCAGACCTCTGATCCCTTCTGCTTGCTCGCCTTGGATTCTGAAGGTATATGGTGCCTTTTCTCCATTGCTCTTTTCAGGAATCCCAGGGCATCCTGTATGTAGGATCACACTTTACTCAAACTGTTTCCAGAACTCCCACTGTTTATAATATTTATTGCACAGATATCATCAATATGTCTTGTCCTGTCTCTTTCCAGCATCTATAACATGGCCAGTTCTTTTGTCACCTGCCTCACTCTCCTGCTGGTGCTGGTCTCAGGTTTGCCCTGTCTGTGCTTGCTGCAGTTTGCATCTGACATGACTGCTCTCAAGATCCATGAGCACCATGCTGACATCTTTACTAGTTAAATGCAGACAAATGTTGATGAAACCACAGAAGTAGGTTTTGTAGAGAAGTGCTGTTCATGGAAATACTCAAAATGTTAAAAGAACAAAGGAATTATTTCTCAATTATCAAAGAGAAAATATGTCTTCTTTAAAAAGTATGTAATAACCCTTTAAAGGAGGTATATTTTGCTTTCTCAAAAGCTCAGATAGAGTATTTATGATGAATTGGGCCAATTAAAAAACTTCAGGGAATTTTAGCTTAAATTAATGAGCTTGTATTTTATTTCATTAATTTTGTATAAATGCCTTTTCTGATCACTCATGACCTAGAAGAGTGGTCCAAGGTATTTACAAATTGGATGGATCACTTGCACACTATTAAAATGATCAACGTTGCCTTGACTTCTTTACTTGTTCCCATGACTACCATATAAATTTCCCAAAGCAATCATTTAAGCGGCCACATAAAATTTTAGATGATTTCCTTTGGAAGGGTAAGAGACCTTGAATTAATAGGACCTCTCTTCTGGATGTTTAGGGTAAAAAGGAAATTATTCCCTATCCTCCATGACATGATAAGACTTATCACTATACCTCTGTCTTACACCCAGTCTTATTAAGGAATTGCAAATGTAGTTTGTCTTGCTTGGATACTTTAAAAAAAAAAAACTTATAAGAATGGGCAAAAATGCTGAATTCTCTAAATGTGGAGAGATCTATTGCAGAAAAATTATAATAATGACCCTCTACCTGGTTTTACAGTTATCGTATTTTAGATAAATTAGCCAGCCAAATGGCACTGCAAATTTTACTTTCCATTTTGTAGTTATCTCTTTAAAAAGCTTATGTAAGCAGTTTAATGTGACCACAATTTTGTCCAAAGTGTGAATATAAAGATGAGTTTATAAATTAGAAATTCTAGTTCTGTAGTGCAGTGTCATTTTTTAATCATTTGTAATAATATGAAATTAATTCTTGCTGAATGTTAAACACTAAAAAATCAAGATACGCCTTATTATGAATATTCCACTATTTGAGTGAAAACTTAAGTCACTCATGATTTTTAGAATATGAACAAACATTCTTGTAATGAAAATGCATATTAATATAAAATTTTTATTATTTGAATAAAATCTCTGTAGAAAATCTCTATTCAAAAATATTTTTCCAAATGTTATGTGGACTAAATTAAAAAATAGGGTAAAAAACTTCATAAAAGTAGTAAGAATAAAAACAATATCATTTGATTCAATACAGGACTAGAAATATGAAATTATAATTAGTCTTCTGATTTCAACCATTTTAGAACAAACTAAATCCAAATAAACCTCAGCATTTCTTTAAAAAGTTATTGATGCTGAAATTCCCCACACTATAAATATTTAGGCAATAAAAAATGTCTGATTTTCTCAAATTTTATTTTATATCACAGTTTAGGAGATATATAGCTATATATCTATATATTTCCTGAGGCAGCCAGCTTCAATTCCTGAGGCAACATATAATATTAATTCAGTTTAGTCTCCTGAATTTCAGGAAATTTTGATGCAGACCACATAATATATTTATTTTATGTTTATGGTTTTAGTCAAAGGATTAAGTGATTTATTCCTGAAATAGCTGTTTATCTCTTTCCTTTTTAAAACTAAACATTTTTCTTCTATTTATATAGCAAGTGATGCAGAGTGAACTAGTCTATACATTTATAGAATCGTGTTACTTGCTACTGACTTACTGTAGAAAATAACATACTTCCTTCCATGAGAAAAAAATGAGATTTTTAATTTAAATAATTTATCTTTCTTACTTTGAGAGAGAGAAGAATATTTTGCGATTTGGTGTATATTTTTGGGAAGATTAATCCAAGAGGATTGACTATGTCTTGAAAACCAAAACACAAAATTGATTATTCTCTTCCTGTTTTTCTAGTTAATAGGAGATAACTTATGATAGTAAAACTCAACTTTCACTCACTTTTTCTATTTGCATTAAGAAATACCTATTTTCTGACCCTGGGGTTGGGAAATATATACTTTTAGGACAAGTCTGAGGTGAGAAAGGGGTGAAGATCATGTAAAGAATATTGGAAAGGTAATTGGTTAAAATAACTCAACTTAATAGCTCAATTTCAACAATCAGATATTTATTTTTAGTGGTTTTCCTATAAAATACTTAAGACTGAATTATTTTACTAAAGTCTTTTTGAGGTAGCCATCGAGACTAATTATTTTTACTAGAAGATGTAGCCCATCTGTTAAGATTAAATTTTTGAGCAGTTGTGAAAAAGTACTCATGAATTGGGAGTTGCATTTTTTAGGACTCTTTGACTGCAAATCGTAGAAAAAAAATTGGTATAGTTTAATCAAACTGAAAGAATTTATTACCAGACTTGAGGAACATCTCATTAACCTTAGTGTCAGGAATAGAGCTGGGCCTGGAACTAACACTTTAAATGCTGGGAGGGCTCTCTCTCTTTCTTTTCTCTCACTTTTCTGCATGTCTGCTTGTTCCTCTGAAAACCTTAGTTCAGATGGCAGGATGAAGTCTGCTACTCTATAATCTCAGAATGCTTCATTTCAATAGAAAAACCAGCTTCAGGGGATCAGCTCCCAATCCCAGTTTCCCTGGGAAGACCAGCTGAGTGTCCTGTCTTGGATCAGGGGTCAATCCATGGTCAATTAGAAACAGTCTGGTCACATAGTAGGGAGCACCCACCCCTGTTGGAGAGAAATGGGAGGAGTGACCAGAGAAAAGTCAATCATAAGATTGGACACATGTCCCAGAATGTTTCGTCTATAGGAAGTATGGGTAAAAGTAGGAAAAAGATGGTAGGGCACTGAATCTAAATTTTATATACTGGACAATTTTTCTAGAATCAGTGTTTGTCTTGCTTGTCCTTTTCCAGATTTTTCTCTTTTTTGTGTGTGTTTTGAACACAGCTAAGAAAGAAGGTCTTTGGTCTTTGGGTGACATCCTTTGTCAGGGAGTAGTTGCCTTAACATGTTTTTTATGTGCAGGAAGTGACTTACACATAGTGAGGGAGGTACAATGGAAACAAATCAAACACTGGAGTCTAAAGACCTATGTTCAAATTTTGTCCATGTCACTTACTAGCTGTGGCAGTGGTCAAGTTCCTTAGTTTCTGTATTCGTCAAGATGGTTACGTCATGAAATGGTAACAAATAACTTCTGAAATCTCAGATCTATTTCCCCCTTATGTTACATGGTCACTGGGTATTTGCTTCCTCATATTGTCCTCAAGCTGGGACTCAGGATCTGGAACTTGTCAATGATTGTTGCAAAGGGAAAAAGAGCTCTGGAGGATCATTTGACATTAATTAAATCTTATCATTGCACTGCCTAGAAATAATTAGATGGCCTTTCCTCACTAGAAAAAGGACCAGGAATTATAATCCAATCATGCGTTCAGAAGGCAGAAAACTATTTGGTGAACAGTAGGAATGGTCAGCACAGCTTTTCTTTTCTTTTTTTTTTTTAAGATTTTATTTATTTATTTGAGAGAGAGACTGAGATAGAGAGAGCATGAGAGGGGGGAGGGTCAGAGGGAGAAGCAGACCCCCTGCTGAGCAGGGAGCCCGATGCGGGACTCGATCCCGGGACTCCAGGATCATAACCTGAGCCGAAGGCAGTCGCTTAACCAACTGAGCCACCCAGGCGCCCAGCACAGCTTTTCTGAGCTTCAGTTTCTTCATAAATGAAATGAAAATGTTGGGAATAAAACATGGTAATGTATGTAAAACACCTGCCAGGAATAGAGCCTTGTACATAATAATTTTAATAAAAGATAATTATTAACTTCATTAATTATTATTGTTAGGATACTTAAGCTCGGGAATATCTAAGTGTATTCTAATGCATTACAATAAGAATTTAGGAGAGTCACAGGGATTAGTAATCCATGGCTCATAGGCAACATCCAGCCCACCAGTTTTTGTAAATAAAGTTTTATTGGAATGCAGGCATGCCCATTCATCTTGTAGTGTCGGTGGCTATTTTCACTCTAAAATTACAGAATTTAACAGCAGCAACAAAGACTATATGAACTACAAGCATTTACAATCTACCCTTTTAGAGAAAAAGTTTACTGATCTCTGTTCTAAAGCAATAGCAGGTAGTAAACAAACCTACTTATCTTAATTTTCATTCCCTTGAAAGTAGAGCCTAAGACAACAACCTGGGTGCAAACAATTTATGTTGGAGATAATCCAGGGAGCAGGAGTAAAGGAGCAGGCAACGTGAGACAGGGATGTAATGAAAGTTAGCAGGTAGTGTGTAACTGAGGTAGTTGCTTTTGTTTGTGCAGCATTTGCTTGGTTCTACCAGGTTGTACTGAGATGTAGACAGAATGTCCACCTGTATTTCCAAAATTGTCAGCCTCAAAGAGAGGAGGCAGGAGCATTTATCTACTGGCTCCTTCCCCCAGTAGTTAGGGGTTGCCACTGGGAATATTAACCCAGTACTTCACGGCTGTGCTTGCATGTGGGGCAAGTGGACTCCATAGTGTTGGAGAACGTTCAGGGCACAAAATAGAAAGATACGTGTAGCATGCTTGAGATGAGTAGCTGTCAGTGGGAACTTAATGTGGCGCTGTCCATCACAGCTGAGGCTGAAATCGGAGTTGGAACTGGGAGACCTGACGCAGGGAGCCAGAGGTCTTACCTGCTTTATCTGACATCATCAGGAGATCTCTCTTTTCTCAGTTCTCACTTGGCTCTTGAGTACATTCTATTGACCACTGTCATCTTGTGCAATGCAAGGAGTAGTGTGTGGAGGAACTATGAGAAAAGATTATTTCATCACTGGTGTTCTCATGCTTGTAATCTCAGTCTAAGGGGGCAAGAAAAACAAGTGCTTAGAAGGTGGTTAGAGATGAAAAAAGTCATTTACCATTTCTAGTGGTTTTTTTTTTCTTTTTCCTGTAAAGGATAAACTAGTGCCTGTCAGATAATAACTATTATATATTCTGATCCTTTTAGGTCTGATAGCAATGCCACTGATAAAAAATTTCCTCTTTATCTCTGTTAGGGATATATACTGCTGAAATCTGAGAGGGTATCCATTATAGCACAGATACCATCAGCCCTTGCCTAAATTTGTGTTGCTCCTGAAACCAATAATTTTCAAGTACATGAGTTTAAAACAAGAAATAAAACCATTTGAAGTCAAACTGGAGATGAGTGTTATGAGAAAAGGAAACCAGATTGAAGAGCCCATTCGTGCTTCATGGAGGGAAACAAGGATTTTTTTTTCTTTAACCATCATGCAACCTCTGAGTCAGATTATTGAAGGCATTTATCTGCTTAATATGGCTCTATTAGTGATTAAAAATTATCTTCTCTGTTTTTAAATAAAAGGAACAGTGTAAAGAAAATTACATTTTTCTGCACTTCTGGATTTTAAGGGCTGGTGTCTTACAGTTTATGGACCTTTGATTCAGACTCTGAAATCACAATATACTAGATAAACTGTATGAAAAGACAAAAATGTTTTTGTTTTTAAAATAATTTCACCTAAAATTTTATTGCCCAACTGTCTTTGCAGCGGAAGATGTAAATATGACTAGAGACATAGTTTAAAGAAGATGATAATGCTTTATATTAGTTTGCATGAAATAATACTATTAAAAGTTTATCTCTACAAGGATGATTGCTCAAGCGGAGGAATGAATGAATGAGTATGCAATTTAAGATGACGTGCAAGGTCAAGGAAATTCTGCAGAGTTCTTCCAAAGATCTCCCTAGCTAAGAATAAAGCTATTAAGAATTTCTATCCTACTTAAACACACTCTCATTCCACCCATGTCAGTCTCCTCACCAGGCCCTAGGCACCATATTCCTTTTGTAGTTCCGGGTGATCTCCCCTACCCCCAGCATACATATTTGCTTGTGTTTCAAGGTCCTATGTCAGCTCACTTCTCTAGGAGACCCTCCCATCACAGCTCATGCCTACAGGGGGAGGAACTCATATTGTTTTTGAAATTCATTC
The DNA here is from genome assembly GCF_054177405.1 of Leptonychotes weddellii. Taxonomy (NCBI): domain Eukaryota; kingdom Metazoa; phylum Chordata; class Mammalia; order Carnivora; family Phocidae; genus Leptonychotes; species Leptonychotes weddellii. Next base: position 160,535,986 of record NC_138371.1, on the reverse strand, counting down.
ATTAAGTAGATAACCTAGTTATAAAATTAATACTCTGTGCAAGAACTTTACCTTTACCTAATATTTTATGTGTATATGTTGTGCTCCCTTAAATGTAATGATCTAAGTCCCCAGAAGGAAGCAACCATTTCCTGTATACGTTTTCTGTTCCTTCAGTCAAACTGTTGATAGGTCAAATGCTTATATTGGTGTCATATATACTGGGCTTATGCTAACTAGTTAAGAGTTATTTTTAATGAATGAATTGGGCATCTCTGCACTGCTGCAGTTGCCATGTTAACACAAATCTAAAAGTGTCTTTGTCCTACATTCACATGAAATTAAACAAAAAATGTATTTTTTTGTCTTTCACTTATAAGATGACAAACTTGTCTTCTAAAACAGACAAATATACACAATTATTTTCTCTCAAATTATCTTGACTGTCTCTTAAACTCAGGACCTGCTCCTCTCTTTCACAGGGCAGCTAAGTAGAAAGCAGTGTTCCCCAAATTGGCTGAATCTAAAAGAATCACCATGGATGCTTGTTTAAAATATGGATTGTCAATTGCCATCCCAGACCTACTGAATTAGGGAATTCAGAAGAGCAGAAGCCCGGAATCTGGATTTTAATCAAGTAACCAAGTTAGTTTTTATATGCCCACAAGTTTCAAATGCACTTATATCTAGGAAACTCTCTGAGGATCTCTTTTTTAAATGCTAAAGTGGACATAATTGTACCCAACTTATAGAGTTAGAGTGGGGATTGGATGAAGTAAATGTGATGAGATGATATACCTTTGAAAGCCCAAGGACATAGAAAATACTTGATAAGCTGTAGTTGAGTTTCTTGTTTCTCATCACACTATTTCATAAAATCTTATTTTGGAAATTTTAAAAAGCAACAAGCACATCAATAAGCATCCCTTTAGAAGGTCCCAACTTCACGGTTGTTCTATTACTATCTGAGTTTATTGACTCATTCTCACCTCTATTTTTCATTGAAGCTAGTTTCAGTTGGATCTCTTAGACTTCCCATGGTTTAGGCAGAGATCAGCTCCAGGGGAGGCTTCTGGGGTGCTCTGTCTTTTCTTCTGGAATTTTAACAAATAGTCTGATAAGTCAGGAAGATATTAACTAATACTAGCCTGTCAACATTACAAATGAAATTTTGCATCCACTTTCTTCATTCCTATTCCTTGAAAATTACTTTTAATGAATTCCTCTAGAAATTTTAACAGTGATCATTTTTTCTTCTCTGTTGTCTGTCTATATCTATCTATCTATCTATCTATCTATCTATCTATCATCTATCATTTTTTCACCTCTTAGGGCTGTCTAAAACTAATAGATTAACATCCTAATTGAAATAACATTCTCACCTGCCAATGTATTTTATATTCAAACCAATATTTACAGCAGGTATTCCTATTATTGTTGATCCTGTGAAATCTCTAAAAGTCTGACCTCTACCTATTTTCTTATAGAGGAAAAGACTTTATTTTTGTTAAACTTCCTGAGGAGTATCTTATTTTAAGTTCCTTAAATAGAGACATGGGGTTTAATGTAAGGTGTGGATTTTGTTCAGGTGGATAACTTAATTAACCATGATGAACTGAATGAGCTAAATATTTTTGGTATCTCATGAAACTTCAGTCGATCTTATCACTTTAATTTAAAAATGTAAAGTAGAGCTTTAAAAGAGTTCCTGAATTCATCAGAGTTAATATCTCATTTGTCAAGAGCCAACAAATTTGTCCATGTGTGTGTCTATGTATCTAAGTATCTCTCTATCATTTATCTATTTTTAGGATATTCAAGAATGCTGAACAAAAAGGAATATACCATAATGATAATATTGCTCATTTAAAAATATTAACCTTTTCTTGCACTTGTTCCCCAGAAATTATTTAAATCTAAATTCCTTGAGTATACTTTTGAACTTTTCTCATAATGATATAAGTGCTCAAATAAAAATACAAAGCCAATCTCCTGATTATACTAAAGATTGCTTGTGGAATACATTATAGCTTTCCCTCTGTGATTTATCTGATCAAACTGTCAGAAAGAATTATTCAAATTCCAGATGTTTATTACATTTTCATTTTAAAGTATTTATAGAGTTTAGAATCGTTTTTTCAAGGGTTCTAGAATTCCGTTCCAGAGCCATGGATAGAACTAACCATTTGTCTCATAGCATCTTGGAGGTTTGTTCTCAAGCCAGTAACTACTAACACCAATATGGTGCCCTGAAGCATCCATGATCTGATAGTCTATGCAGAAACTAACATGAATTCTAGGAGATTTAATAAGCACTTGAAGGATACTTATGAACTATTAGTAAACACTGGTAATCCTAAACAACAAAAGTGAATCTCATTCAGTCCTGGAAGAACAAATGTAGCAAGATGCTATCAAGCTAAGTATATTTCCTCAAACACTGTATGGTCTTGTCATCAGCCTTACAAATGATGTAATCATTGGACAAAGATAGGGACAAGTGTATTTTGATGGAAAAAACAACTAGTTAATTTCATGGGAAAAATTTTTAAATTGACCAGGTTTCAAAGATTATGTAAATCTGTAAAAAAAAGTCCTGCTTGGTTCATCTGTTCATGGTAAATGGAATATCATAAAGATTTGGAGTCTTGGTAAGTTTTAGTTTGGGCAAAATTATTTTTCTGAGCCTAGTTTGGCTATATCTTAAATTTTGGTGAAAATACGTAACTTTCAGGCTTGACAAAGGTCTAAATGAGATAATGTAAGTCTATCTCCCAGCACACTGCCTGCCACGTAGTAATGAATGGATACTATTGGATGATAGCGGTGCTTGTTCTTTTGAAAAATATTTTGCCCAACTGAAGAGAATGGAGCATATTAAAATAAATGCTTTGATGGAAATGTTTTGTTGGATATACTAAATTATTATTTTTTAAGATACTGCTACAGGTCCCAGTCCCCAGTTGATTTGTCACCTTTGTGTAGAACTTGCCTCTTCAGTAATTTTTACTCAAGTGCCTTAATAAAATGTCAGGGAAGCTCTCCCAGTCTCACAAAAGAATCTCTAGAGGGCCATTATTGTTCCTAGGATTTTCAGGTGAGGGGGAGAAAGAAAAATAGATAAATATGAAGAGAAATATGGAAATTATTATAGCTTAGGGGTCTTGGTTTAATGTAGACCATCTTATTACTTTAAATTAATATGTTACTATACAGCAAGATAAATTTTAGAATGTAATCAAAGTATTAGAAATATTTTAAAAATTCAATACCTTCATATATCTAGTCTCATATTTTATTTTGAAATTTAGCATCAAGCCAAATAGTTACCAAGACCAGTTAACCATAATAATAAAAGACTAATAAAGTACTAAAATAAAATAAATAATTAGTACTAAATATACTAATTATATTGACATCACTTCTGATGACAAAAAAGAGTAATAAAAGTAAATATCATTATTATTGTTATATTCTGGAACAGCTTTCTAATTAAGATATGCCATCAACATATTTTTTCACAAGTGGTTTTTATCATGTTTTTAGTCTAATGATGAGGTGATTTATTGCATTTTAAAATGAAATTAAATAAAGAACTTTATCCTGAAAATTTGGTGATGGTCACATCACTTTTTTTTTTTTTAAGATTTTATTTATTTGGCAGAGAGAGACACAGCAAGAGAGGGAACACAAGCAGGGGGAGTGGGAGAGGGAGAAGCAGGCTTCCGGCCAAGGAGGGAGCCCAATGCGGGGCTCAATCCTAAGACCCTGGGATCATGACCTGAGCCAAAGGCAGATGCTTAACAACTGAGCCACACAGGCGCCCCAGTCACAACACTTTTAAACAATTTCTGGGTAGAAAAGGTCTATGTGTAGATACAATAGGCGAACAAGAAAATTTTTGACTAAGTCATATTTTTAATCAAAAGAATATAATACAAAATCCAGGAAGCACAGAGAACCTCTCTCAAAATCAATAAAAATAGGTCAACACCCCGACATCTAATAGTAAAACTTACAAGTCTCATAGACAAAGAGAAAATCCTGAAAGCAGCTCGGGAGAAGAGATATGTAACCTACAAGGGTAGAAACATTAGATTGGGAACAGACCTATCCACAGAGACCTGGCAGGCCAGAAAGGACTGGCATGATATATTCAGAGCACTAAATGAGAAAAATATGCAGCCAAGAATACTATATCTAGCTAGGCTGTCATTGAAAATTGAAGGAGAGATAAAAAGCTTCCAGGACAAACAAAAACTAAAGGAATTTGCAAACATAAAACCAGCCCTACAAGAAATCTTGAAAGGGGTCCTCTAAGCAAAGAGAGACCCTAAAAGCAACATAGACCAGAAAGGAACACA
>NC_138371.1:160450889-160531143 GCF_054177405.1 Leptonychotes weddellii | reverse complement strand
AAAAAAAAAAGAATAAAATAATTTTCATGAAACAAGAATAAATGCTAGGAAAACTGGTTGAAAGAAATAATATTTAAAATGAATTACTTTGGTTGTTTTTAGTTCACATTTCTCTTTCTTTTTCTTTTTAGGTTTTTTTTTTATTTAACTAAATACTATACAAAATAATTCGAGCTGTTTTCAATGTTTCATCACACAAAAGAACAGCTTAACCTTAAAAGATTTTAATATTTATTTTCTGAATTATTTATTTTATAACCATTCTAGTCATTGCCTAAATGTTAAGTTCATATTCTCTCAGGTTTCATTACAATGAGCAAAATATCACAGAGGGAACTTAAGATATTTTGTGGTTTGATGATGGGAAAGAAGGATTCTACAATGCCCCACAAACACTGTAGGACGTGGAATATTTTGAATGCGATAGAGCAAGAAAATACTAAGTAAGTAAATTAAAAATTCACTAGACAATGGAAAGGTTTAAAACTAATAATGTGAATTCATACTACACAATCAAGTCAGGACCACCCCTAAGTATTAGAGAAATGTCTATATACCTTATGCAGCAATACCAAGAAAGGTAGCACATAACTCCAAGGGAAAGAAAAGAAGCTAGTTACTTATTTACTGCTTGTGTATGGAAATGGGGAGTAAAGAAACTAAGGAGATGGACAGAAATTCTTCATTTTAAAATTGTATTTATGATTTAGGTGAAGACTGAGAACACTAACCTGAAGGACATTTATGATGGAGGATAATATATTTGGAAAGGATATTCAGGGAGAAAAGTGAGGTAATATAGATTACTGTAAACATCTCCATGTCCCTGGTTCAATTATTCAAGGAGAAAAATAAAAAGGGATTTTCAGGGTAAGTGTTTATCATTGGACTCCAAGTTATAGACTGAATTTTCTTAGGGCAGTTTATTTCTACATTGGAACTATAGAATATGACAATCACTAAATTATAAGAAATTGGGATGTGGTGTCAGAGTTAAACATAAACTTAGTATTGGGGCACTTGGGTGGCTCAGTTGGTTAGGTGTCTGCCTTTGGCTCAGGTCATGATCCTGGGGTTTTGGGATCAAGCCCTGCATCAGTCTCCCTTCTCAGCGGGGAGCCTGCTTCTCTCTCTCCCTCTGTCTGCTGCTGCCCCTGCTTGTGCTCTCTCTCTCTCTCTCTCTGTCAAATGAATAAAGAAAATCTTAAAAAAACAACAACCAAAAAAACCCCATAATTATAGTATTACAATGTGTTATATAACTCCTACATGAGAACAAAATCATTTAAGTGGCATATCTTTGATATGTGTGGGGGTCATTAGGGTTTCTCACATTGGTTCCAGTTCTCATTCTGGTACAAGGTAGAATTTCATGTTGTCTTTCCTTCTGAAGTTGGATGTGGTCATGTAACTTGCTTTAGCCAATGCAATGTCACTAGAATTGTGTATCATTTCAAGATGGAAGCTAGAAAACCAATGTGGGATCACTATGTTCCCTTCCTCAAGCCTAGCGTTGTAGAAGCATGTGTAAAGATGGAACCTCTGTCATCCTGGGGACCTGAGTGGCTGATGAATGGATCCTTCCACAGAGCAATCGTTTGCTTTTTTAAACCTTTTGTCTGTCTTAGAGAGCCTGCAAAGTTGATATAATTTTCCTATATTATAGGATTGTCATGAGAATCAAAGATAATTCATCTTTGGCACTTGAGATGATGTTTAATAAATGTTCACTATTATTAACATTATTGCTAAAATTTAAAACAAATTTAAAATGCTTAAAGCTCTCTCCAGAAGTTTTATATTTTTCTTCCTAAATGATCATTTTGAAAAGTTCACTTAATCTTATTATGTTAATTTTGTGAGATTTCCCGCTTTTTCTTACATTGTTAATTGCTTCCAAAAACAAGTGTTAGCATTCAAAAGTCATGGCGTCTACACATATACTTAACATAGAAACCACATTAATAATCTCATTAGACGGGAAAACTAGGTAAGGCACAAAGGTACATGTTTTACGATTCATCCAGAGGTGACTAGCAAAAAAGGCAGAGAAGGGAATTACGGTAGGTTAGCCTCTGGCTGTTTTGGCATTCTAGGAAACTAGAAGGAAGTGGTCAAGAATTATGTTTCCAATATTCCCAACAGAGCAAGGGAGTTACTTGCTGAAATCTTGTAATTCAAATCTACTTGTACCTCAAAATCATTAAAAAAATGTGACAAAACAGACAAGGTCATCCCTCTAGAAGAATTTTGGCTGTGAACAAATTTGGCAGTGAACAATTCCTGAAAAGAAAGAGCACACATAATAAGGTACAGCATAAGCCAAGAAGAGTGAGTTCCATCTCTTTAATGAGTAATTTCAGTCTAAACTGTAGACTTCTGACAAGACTCAGGGACTTGCTGTAGAATGCCTTCAGGAATGAAGCTGCTTTAAATACCGTCTTTCAACCAGGCTTTTGTTTTGTTGTTGTTGTTGACTGAGATTTTGCAATACAAAAAAGGGACCACTCAAATCCACTTATTGGCATATCATTGATGAACTGGAGCAATATGACTCATAAATTAAATGATGACAATATGCAACGGAGCCGGCTATTTTCATATCACTTTTGAGGTGAGGCTTTCTATGAAATGGATGCCGTTCAGAAGTTATTTTCAGAGTCTTCCTATTTAGAGCAGCTTTGTAAATCTTTCTCAAAAGTTTCCAATGTATACACTTGATCAGCCCACTCTTCCAGTGGAGGGTAAACGGTTATAGAAGATGAGCGAAACTACTGTTTATTTGTTGCGCATATCGTTCTACTCCTCTCCCTGGTCTGAGAAGACAATAGGACTTGATTCGCTTTGTCAACTTCCCGCAAGCTCTCATTGGCCTTCTACAGGTATCCCCAGCTTTTCGGAAGACCTCCATTAGTTACCTGTTTTCGCAGACTGAAAGAAATCCAGAGACGTTTTTGCTTTTATGAAAACAGGCGAACAGCGAATGGCGTTCAGCGTTTGTTTTGCAATGAGCTGTTGTTGAGGCTGAGCATGCCCGCCGCGCTCCTTGCCTGGAAGTTACACGCAGCATGGCAGCCTCAAGCCACCAGGGCTTTGAACTGTGTCTGTGAGCATCTGTGCTTTATCTTGATTTATTTTGTGCATCCATTAGCAATATGTGTCCTAAGGTATAGAAAAGCATAAGAGATGATTTTTGGGGTCTAGGAATGCTCAAAAAATTTTCCACATAAATTAACGGTGATTGCTTTGGATAGCGGGGAAATCCTGTACCCTACTCCGCCATTTTTTAAAAACCCATCAATGAAACAAATTTATTAAAGTGGGTTGCAGGTAGTAGCTAATCCTATTAAAGGTAATCACTAGGGGGGCGAAATATTAAAGCACCAGACTTTTCTTAGCTTAGAAATCAGCACTTTGAATCTCTGCTATAAGATAACCTCTTGGCATTCTGGAAACTTCCTGGCATACAGTTTTATAGCTGAGGGCCAATTTTGCTATTCTCAGTGATTAAATAGAAGCATGATTATTTATAAACCCTCATTTAGCTTATAATTTGAATGTATACTTGATTAAAATATCTGAAAAATAACTGGCATCTGACCAGTACTTTGGAGTTTTCTCAAGGTCTTCTCATGAGGTATTTTATTTAAGCCTTACAGCAATCTTGTTCATTCACCCAATTCACACACAAACAAAGTAAAGTTCAGCTGGGGCTTGAATGTGACTCACCTCCAAATTTTCTACATATTCCATATTACCAAAATTTCCCTCCAAAACAGTACATACATAGCAAGCCATAAATTTAAATTTTTCCCAGAGCCACATGACAAAAGGTAAAAAGTAATCAGTAGAATTAATTTTAATAATATATTTTATTTGATTCAAAATAGCAAAAGTATTGTCATGTCAACATGTAATCAATTTAAAAATTACTAATGACCTATTACAGGCTTGGCCCTTTTGGTACCAAATCTCTGAAATCCAGTGTGTACCTAAAATACATCTCAATTTGAATGCTAAGTTTTCATCAGAAATACTTAACTTGTGTATAAAATTTAAAGTTGAAAAAGCAGATCTACATACTTGAGTTATTCTAAACATACTTAAATGTTTTCCAATAATTCAATTCAGTGTAAATTTTCAAATTTAAATGTAAATTAAATTAATATTTAAAAATTAGTTCCCCGGTCATACCAGCAGCACATGTGATGGGCTCACCAGCCACGTGTGACTATATTAGAATTTGTAGCGTATGACTATATTCACATTAGAGTTGAAAGTCACTTCCACATTGTTTATTTCATCTTTCATATACAACAATCATGTACATCAAGAAAGAGCATGTTAAAGATAAGCAATTACATATTCAGATTGATTTTCTTTCTTGTTTTCAAGGTCAATTTTAGTTTTTTAATTTAAATTCAATTAGTCAACTTATAGTACATCATTAGTTTCAGATGTAGTGCTCAATAATTTATCAGCTTTATATAACACCCAGTGCTCATCACATCACATGCCCTCCTTAATGCCCATCACCCCATTACCCCATCCCCCCTCCCGCTCCCCTCCAGCAACCCTCAGTTTGTTTCCTACAGTTAAGAGTCTCTCACAGTTTGTCTCCCTCTCTAATGACTTCCCATTTTGTTTTACCTCCCTTCCCCTATGATCCTCTGTGCTGTTTCTTATATTCCACATATGAGTGAAACCATGTGATAATTATCTTTCTCTGATTGACTTACTTTGCTCAGCATAATACCCTCCATGAAGATGCAAATGGTAAGTATTCATCCTTTCTGATGGCTGAGTAGTATTCCATTGTAGATATATACCACATCTTCTTTATCTATTCATCTGTCGATGGACATCTAGGCTCTTTCCACAGTTTGGCTATTATGGACATTACCGCTGTGAACATTGGGGTGCAGGTGCCCCTTCGGATCACTGCATTTGCATCTTTGGGGTAAATACCTAATAGTGCAGTTGTTGGGTCATAGGGTAGCTCTATTTTCATCTTCTTGAGGAACCTCCACACTGTTTTCCAGAGTGGCTGCACCAGCTTGCATTCCCACCAATAGTGTAAGAGGGTTCCCTTTTCTCCTCATCCTCACCAACATTTGTTGTTTCCTGTCTTGTTAATTTTAGCCATTCTGACTGGTGTGAGGTAGTATCTCATTGTGGTTTTGATCTATATTTCCCTGAGGCCAAGTGATATGGAGCATTTTTTCATGTGTCTGTTGGCCATTTGTATGTCTTCTTTGGAGAAATGTCTGTTCGTGTCTTCTGCCCATTTCTTGACTGGATTATTTGTTCTTAGTCATTTGTATGTCTTCTTCAGAGAAGTGTCTTTTCATTCTTCTGCCCACTTTTTGACGTGATTATTTGTTTTTTGGGTGTTGAGTTTCATAAGTTCTTTATAGATCTCTGATACTATCCCTTCATCTGATATGTCATTTGCAAATATCTTCTCCCATTCCATAGTTTGCCTTTTAGTTTTGTTGACTCTTTCCTTTGCTGTGCAGAAGCTTTTTATCATGATGAAGTCCCAATAGTTCATTTTGTTTCCCTTGCCTTTGGAGATGTGTCTAGTAAGAAGTTGCTGCTGCCGAGGTCGAAGAGGTTGCTACTTATGTTCTCCTCTAGGATTTTGATGGATTCCTGTCTCACATTTAGGTCTTTCATCCATTTTGAGTTTATCTTTGTATATAATGTAAGAAAATGTTCCAGTTTCATTCTCCTACATGTGGCTGTCCAATTTTCCCAGCACCATTTATTGAAGAGACTGTCCTTTTTCCATTGGATATTCTTTCCTGCTTTGTTGGAGATTAGTTGACCATAGAGTTGAGGATCCATTTCTGGGTTTTCTATTCTGTTTTGTTGATCAATGTGTCTGTTTTTGTGCCAATGCCATACTATCTTGATGATTATAGCTTTGTAATATAGCTTAAAGTCTGGCATTCTCATGCCACCATCTTTGGTTTTCTTTTTCAACATCCTCTGGTTATTTGAGGTCTTTTCTGGTTCCATACAAATTTTAGAATTATTTGTTAGCTCTGAAAAATGTTGATGGTATTTTGATAAGGATTGCATTGAATGTGTAGATTACTCTGGGTAGCACAGACATTTTAACAATATTTATTCTTCCAATCCATGGGCATAGAATATTTTTGCATTTCTTTGTGTCTTCCTCAATTTCTTTCATGAGTGTCCTGTAGTTATTGGAGTACAAATTTTTTACCTGTTTGGTTACGTTTATTCCTAGGTATCTTACAGTTTTTGGTGCAATCATAAATGGGATCAATTCCTTAATTTCTCTTTCTTCTGTCTCATTGTTAGTGTATAGAAATGCAACTGACTTCTGTGGATTGAGTTCATATCCTGCCATGTTGCTGAATTCCTGTATGAGTTCTAGCAATTTTGGGATGGAGTCTTTTGGATTTTCCACATAAAGTATCATGTTATCTGTGAAGAGTGAGTTTGACTTCTTCTTTGCCAATTTGAATGCTCAAGGTAAATTTTAAATGGGCAAGTTGATATCACAAACTGAGCTTTTCATGGAAATACATCGATCTAAAAGAAAAAAAAAAGCCACATCCTTCACAGGTCAAAAACAATATTTAAGAAAATACAACTCATTTCCTTTATCTGTCAACCAAAATCCTGGTTTTTGGCAGTCACTTCATGGATTTTTGTCAAAGGTGAAAGTAGTTCTTTTCACTCTTTGCACTACAGCACGCTTTTGTGGCTGCTTCCCTCAGGGAAGGTAGAGTTTAGAAGAATCTTTAATGAATGTTGGAATGTGATAGATAGCAAGGTTGTTGAAATTTGCCTTGCAAGCTCCAAGAAACACTTCCGTACCTGTTTCTCCCTTCTGTGGCAACTCTTTCAGCACTTATATACTCTATGCTTCCCTGCTGTTCTCAGCTATGAATTCTGATGATTTTGGACTAAAGAGTCTTTCCTCTTCTCTACAAGTGGCTCATCCTGTGATTTACTTCTCTCAGGAAAGGGTATATAAACTCATTCACTCAAAGGGATGACTGACACCTTTAGTAGAGATATTAAATATGGGATGAGAAATTTGGGTAGCAGCAGGCTATACAGAATATGTTTTGGGGGACAGGAGAATTCTGAAGTCATATCACTTTGTCAGGGACTAGTTCTGCCTATCCTCCATAGGAGGCCTTCAGCCAACTTCTGGTGCAGAAACTTTAATACAGAAAGGATCACTTCTCTTTTTCATCTGAGTTTTAGTATAACACAAAATTGAAAAATTATGTCCACTGTTAAGTAGCTAGCTAAAAGGGAGGCTTCTTTACTTTATAAAATTAAATTCAGACATCTATCTCCATAAGGCAGTGCTGAAATATCCCATAGATTTGGGTTCTAGGATACCCTGTTAGAATTTACTTTATGCAGAGAGGGTTGTTCTCCTTTGTGGATACATTTCTTTAAAAATTCATGGTAGGGGCATCTGGGTGGCTCAGTTGTTAAGCGTCTGCCTTTGGCTCAGGTCATGATCCCAGGGTCCTGGGATTGAGCCCCATGTCAGGCTCGCTGCTCAGTGGGAAGTCTGCTTCTCCCTCTCCCACTCCTCCTGCTTGTGTTCCCTCTCTCTGTCTCTCTCTGTCAAATAAATAAAATCTTTAAAAAAAAAATTCACGGTAATTCTTGCCTAATTATTGGACATTCCAAGATCCATCAGAAAGACTTTCTCTTGATTAGCAATTATAGCCTTCTGCCAATAATATGCTAAATAAGGTTACAAAAGGGCTGGCGCTGCCAGAAATTGCTCAGTTCCAAATATTATGAAATATTCTGTCCAGGCTGTGGAGCCAATATACCATTTCTGGGAAATTACTGGCAAACTGTTATAGCTACTTAGAATCTGTCTACAAGGATATCAAAACTCTTCTTGAAAATTGTGCTTATTAACTATTTGAATAGTTACAAAGGATTATTTATAAAATAGATGTCAGATATCAAGAATAATGATACTTTGAATCAAGTTTAAGAAAAGGAACCTTACCATTATTTTTCAATTCCCTAGGGGAAATTACCTCCATTAGAGGCAATCATTACCTGAGTTGTGCTTTAATCATTACCTTATACCTTGGTTTTCTTTATGGTTTCTCTACGTATGTTTATTGCCCTAGGTAATATATGACCTAGTTTTTTTAATTTTTGAAGTTTATAGGAATGAAATTAAATTATATTGTATATGTTTGTAATTTGACTTTTGTTGTCGTTCAAGAGTATATTCTCCTACTGACACTAAATAATGGTTCTTTGTTCTTCATCCTTTCTGATGCTTGAGGTGGTGAGTGTTAAGTGCTATTTTATTATTGCTTTAATATATATTGTTTTTTATTCTTATTGATGTGTAGATGTTCTTTATATATCTAAGTACTAATGTGTTATAAATAGCTTCTCCCAATTTGTGGCTTATCTTTTCATTAAATGATATCTTGATGAGAAGAAGCTCTTAAGTCATCAAATTTATCAATATTTCCCTTTTGCTTTCATTTATTGTACCTTGTTTAAGAAATCTTTCCCGTCTCTTCCCCTTCAGAATGAACTACACTGTCTGTCTTTCAAAATTTTGCCTTTTACACTTGCATTTACAAAACAATATTTGTGGATGTTTTCAGGTAGGGGTCCAATTTCACATTTATTCCCCATGTGGATCCCCAAATGTCCAGGTGTCATTGATCAAATTGTCTGTTTTCTTGTCCCAGGCATCTGTGATAGCTGCTCAGTCATAAATATGTAAGCTTATTTCTGGGATCTCTACTCTATGGTCAATGTATCCATTTTTGCGCCAACACAAAAATGCCATCATTTAAAGTATAATGAATTTTATCTTGTGAATCAAATCTTCTCACCTTGCTCTACTTCAGAATGTCTTGGCTGTTTATAGATCTTTGCTCTTCAGTATATTATAAGATTAACTTGTGACATCCTTTCCATTGCCTCCTAAGTTGTGATTTTGATTTGAAATGTCTTGATTGGAAGTATCTTTGACTCTATAGACTAACTTGTGGAAAAGTGCCATCTTTATAATATTGTCATCCAATCCAGGAATATAGTACATTTCCAGATTATTTAATTCTCTAATGACTTTTAGTAATGCTTTATAAGTTTCTCTATAAATAACACACATCTTTTATTAGATTTATTTCTAGGGACATCATATTTTTTGATACTATTTAACATGATACATATGTTCAAATTTCTTAAATCTACACCTTGATGAATTTTACATATACATATATATATATTTGATAACATGTATGTTTATATTGTAAAATGCCCTCATTATTTCTGGAAATGTTTCTTGCTTTAAAGTACAATTTGTTATATATTATGATTGTAAATATATTTCCAAAAGGTAATATTATTGTTCATCTTTATTTAGATTTACTCACATATTTACCTTTTTTTTTTAACCTCTGAATTCCTTCTTGCATCTCTATACTTTCTATGGATCATTTTCCTTCTGCCTAAAGAACCTCCTTTAATGATTTCTTTAGTTTGAGTTTATTGATGATATATTTTCTTAGTTTTTGTTTCTCTGAAAATGTCCTTATTTTACCTTAATTTTGGTGAATATTTTCACTATCTTGGTATTTATTCTCTACTAGGAAATTGAAAATATTATGTTGACTCTGACTTCCTTGCTTTGTTGTTGAGAAACAAATTTACAGTCTTATTATTAGTCTTTTGAAGATAATATTTATTGTTTCTTGACTGCTCTTAACATTTTCATTTTCAACAGTTTTACTATGATGTACATTTTCTTATAGTGGTTTGTAGAACTTCTTGGATCTATACCTTGGTGAATTTTATCATTCTTGGCCATTATTTCTTTAGTTATCATTTCTGTTTCATTAACTCTCTCTTCTTCTGGGGTTCCAATTGCATAATGAAATTTTTTACTATGTTTCCTATAACTCCTATTTTTTAAAAAATATTTTCATCCTTTCTTCTCTTTAAGATTCAGTGTGTTTATTGTCTTCTGCCCTATCTTTCATTTCATTAGTTTTCTCATCAGCTGCCTCTTTTTTTTAGAAAGATTTATTTATTATTTAGAGGGGTCCTGGGGGAGAGAATCTCAAGCAGACTCCTGCTGAGCGTAGGGCTCAATGCTGGGCTCTACAATGGGCTCCATGCTGGACTCAATGCCGGGCTCCATGCTGGGCTCGATCTCACAACCCCGAGATCATGACCCTGAGATCGTGGCTCTGAGATCATGACCTAAGCTGAAATCAACAGTTGGATGTTTAACAAACTGAGCCACCCAGTTGCCTGTTGCTTCAGCTGTTTCTAATCTGTTAACTACATCCATTCAACTTTATTTCAAGTTTGTATATATCTATTCTAGAATACATATTCAGTTTTTTATAGTTTCCAGTTATCAAATATAATTTTCCAAATTAATATTTTATTTGTTTAATAGAAGACATAAGTATATTTGATTTGTTTTTGAGGTATATATGTTTTTTTAAAATTTATTTTTTTATTAAGCTCTACACCCAATGTGGGGCTTGAACTCACAACCCTGAGATCAAGAATCACATGCTCTAATAAGTGAGCCAGCTAGGTGACCCTGATTTGTTTCTGATAACTCTAAAATGTGGGTGACCTGTAAGAGTTTTTCTACTTTGGTTTTCATCTTGGTGCATGATCATTTGGTATTGTGTCCTGATACTTTGATATTTAGCAATGCTGAACAGATTGTGTGAAAAATTTTAGGGGTAATAGGAGTCTCTGGATGTTATGTTGTCCTCCAGAAAAAAAAAAACAACTAATTATAGACTGGGCTTTAGACTTATGATATCTGGTCTATTTCTGGTTCATTTCCACTCCTAGAAAGTAACCTCTTAGGAATTCGAAGCTGAAAGCATGAGGTCTTTACTACGACTTTTTCCTCCTTGGAAATCTCAGCACTCTAGCTGTTGCTCTATAGCCCTTTAAGACTACTAAAAAGTCGTGCTTAGCAAATCAGCAAACATCTTGAGGCAAAAAATGGGAATGAATGAGGCTGAAGTGGGTTCATTTTCCACTTCTTCCCAGATCTTTGTTCATTAAATCCTCACTAGATTAGTATCTCTTGAATGTCTTCTAACAGATAGATTTTACATTTTGTCAGGGTTGGTCTACTACAAGACAGCCCATCATTACCAGAATGGGAAAACCTCTATGTAAGCCTGCAAATAATATGCGTTCTGCAACTCTGGGGTGCATTGTTATATATGTGTGTGTTAGATCATGTATAAGTGTTTGTTTACATCCTCCATATTACAGTTGATTTAATTTTTTCTGCTTAATCAGTAAATTAGATGTGTCAAAATCTACCAGGATGATTCTGGATTTGTCAATTTCTCTTGTTCTTTCAATTTTTACTTTGTATATTCAGAAGCTATGTTATTCAGTCTATACTATGCTAGAATTATTTTATTTTCCTGGAGAATCAAAACTTTTAAAACCTTTATCATTATTTAGTATCCCTATTTTATAGTTAATATTATACATATATCCTTACATTTGTTCTAATCATAGATAGATTTATTTCCAAAAAAATGTTTCTCTTTTCTTACTCTCTTTTAGATTTATCAAGTATCGTTTCTCACTGAATTAACTATAATCCTCAATTCATGGCACATCATCATTATCATCAATGCTTGCATACCAGGCCCTCTCTTGTATTACATACATATTTACATATTTATTTGTTTTTCCTTATTTTTCCCTCATGTTATACCAAATCCCTATGAATATTTTGTTTTCATATGGACTTACCAAGTGTGGATTGTAGCTCTGTATGCGTGTATTTTCAATTTAGGTAAATGTTATTGAACTAGAAATCTCTATCTTTTTTTTTTTTTTTACCTTTTGCAAATTGTTTTTAATTTAAATTCAAATAATTAACATACAATGTATTATTAGTTTCAGAGATAGAGTTCAGTGATTCATCAGTCTTATAAAATACCCAGTGCTCATTACATCATGTGTCCTCCTTAATGTCCATCATCCAGTTACCCTATCCCCCACCCCTCTCCCCTCCAGCAACCCTCAGTTTGTTTCCTGTAGTTAAGAGTCTCTTATGGTTTGTCTCCCTCTCTGATTTTGTCTTGTTTTATTTTTCCCTCCCTTCCCCTATAATCCTGTTTTGTTTCTTAAATTCCACGTATGAGTGAGATCATATGATAATTGTCTTTCTCTGTTTGACTTTTTTTGCTTAGCATAATACCCTCTAGTTCCATCTACATCATTGCAAATGGCAAGATTTCATTTTTTGATGGCTGAATAGTATTTCATTGTAGATATATACCACCTCTTCTTTATCCATTCATTTGTCAATGGACATCTTGGTTTTTTCCAGTTTGGCTATTGTGGACATTGCTGCTATAAACATTGGGGGACAGGTGCCCCTTTGGATCACTACATTTGTATCTTTGGGATAAATACCTAGTAGTGCAATTGCTGGGTTGTAGGGTAGCTCTATTTTCAACTTTTTGAGGAACTTCCATACTGTTTTCTGGAGGGGCTGCACCAGATATCTCTCTCTTACATTTTTTTTTTTTTAACTCAGCATGATTACTATAGAATTTACCTTGTTGCTCATGGTACATGTGATCTGCCTTCTAAGGGCTTCCTAGAATTTCATGGTGTGCGCCCACTATATTTTAACTATCTGTGTTTCCAATAGTCTGCTACCACAAAAATGCTGCAGTGAAGCTTGTTCATATATGAAACCTAGAAATTTATTTGCTTTCCACATCCATTGTCTTACTCCATCACAGTCTCAGCCTTGGGAGATTGACAGGTATGGATTATATCAATGTGTTCCTTTGCCATCTGTTACTTAGTAAGATTTAGCTAACAATGAACCCTAGCAGGACAGTGATGGCAGAAAGGACAGGGATTTAGGGTATTTATTACTTTGTGTGGTCATTTCAGGTTGACTTTGTTGCCTTATCCATATTTATAATTCCTCTCCAGAAAGCCATCTCTGCAGGCTTTTCTCCTTGAAGATTCTTATAATTGCTTCCTCCCATCATCCCTCTGGGTCAAGAGGTGGTGACAGCCCAAAATATTGAACTCCCCCTTTAGGTTTGCCAATAGTACACTTGTTCCCTTACAATAGTCTTATTAGTAACCCCCTTCAAGTTATTCTAATATGCTGGGAACTTGACTGATATAAGCCCTTATGGAATTGTAAGAGAATTGACATTCTTTAACTCTTTCTATTAGTGATTTTTTAATTCATCAAATTCTAAGGCTAATCAATATCCTTAGCCTCACAAATGATATAAGAGTTGGAAAACTTTTTCTATTTCATGAACTCTCTGGATTTATATGCTATTTTTTGTCTTGTACTTTACCTATCTTTTCTATTTATCAAGTTGTAATTATTAATGTTGTATGCAGTCAGTCTTTGTTTTGTTTTGCTCACATAGTTGCCATTTCCTCTTTTCATTCCTTTTTGTGTCTCAAATATTTAATGTTGGATCATTTCCCTTTCACTTGATGTGCAGCCTTTAGATTTTTTTTTTTGCCATGTATCTAATTTGATATTGATGATTATTTTTTTTAGTACATTGATATTATTTCACTGTATTCTTCCTATTGTTACTATTGGTAAATTAACATCAGTCGATTTATTTTTCCTCTGAAGCAATCTGTGTTTTCTGTTTTAAAATTTTCTCTTTGTCTCTGTTTTCCACTTTTACTGTGGTGTCATTGGATATGGCTTTCTTTTTATTTATCCTAATTGTAATGTACTGGCTTTCCTGAATCTTATTGGTGATTTTCAACTTTTCTAGAAATTTCTCATCATTACTCTTAAAACTATTTCGGGGGGGGGTGGCACCTGGGTGGCTCAGTTGTTAAGCGTCTGCCTTAGGCTCAGGTCATGATCCCAGGGTCCTGGGATCGAGCCCCGCATCAGGCTCCCCGCTCTGCGGAAAGCCTGCTTCTCCCTCTCCCACTCCCCCTGCTTGTGTTCCCTCTCTCGCTCTGTCTCTCTCTGTCAAATAAATAAATAAAATTAAAAAAAAAACATTTCTGGGGGCTCCTGGGTGTCTCAGTTGGTTAAGCATCTGCCTTCACCTCAGGTCATGATCCCAGGGTCCCAGGATCCAGCCCCACATCATCAGGCTCCCTGCTCAGCAGGGAGTCTGCTTCTCCCTATCTCTCTGCTTGCCATTCCCCCTGCTTGTGCTCTCTCTCTCTCTCTGTCAAATACATAAATAAAACCTTAAAAAAACTGTTCTGCTTTCTTCTCTTCTTTCTCTCCTTATGCAACTCCAATGGGATATAAGTTAAACTTTATCATTTGGTCCATGTTTTTCAAACTCAATTTTTAAAATTCCATATCTTTGGACTTCTGGATTGTTGTTTTCAGATGTATTTTGGAATGTACTACTTCTGTCTTCAGCTATTCTATTAAACTTATTCATTGATTTTTTTATTGTCTACTTTAATACACTTTTTATTTCTAGAACTTCTACTTGTTTACATTTCAAATATATTTGATAATTTTAAAAGTTTTTCTTTTGTTCCATTGTCATTCTATTATATCATTGCTTTACACTTCTAAAATTATATCATTTCTTTAAATTGTGGAAAACACAATTGCATGGTATTTTATATGTGATAATTCCAACAGGTCAAGTGTTTTGAAGGCCTGTTGCTGTTTTCTTCATGGTATTTTGTTTCTTTGTATGTTTGTTACTTTTGATGGAGTGCTTCTATTTCTTGAATATTTTGTACACTAAGTATTGAGACCTTATGTAAAAGTTTTTCCTCCGCTAATGATTTTCTTCAGTAAAGTTGTTCCCCTTCTAGAGGTCTGAGGCATTTCCAATCCATGGCCATTTTTGTTTGTTTGTTTCAAGTTTTTATTTAAATTCCAGTTAGTTAGCGCACAGTATAATAGTAGTTTCAGGCGTAGAATTTGGTGATTCATCACTTACATACAACCCAGTGTTCATCACAAGTGCTCTCCTTAATACCCATCACCCATTTAACCCATCTCCCTGCCCACCCCCCTCCAGCGACCCTCAGTTTGTTCTCTATAGTTATGAATCTGTTTTATAGTTTGCTTCTCTCTTTTTTCCCCCCATGTTCATTTGATTTGTTTCCATGACCACCTTTTTTTTTTTTTAATAGAGAGAGTGTGCATGCACAAGCAAGTTGTGGGGAGAGGCAGAGGGAGAGGGACAGAATCTCAAGCAGGCTCTACAGTCAGTGCAGAGCCCAACGCAGGCTCAATCTTGGGATCCTGAGATCAAGACCTGAGCTGAAATTGAGTTGGACACTCAACCGACTAAGCCACCTAGGTGCCTCTATGACCACTTTTAATCAAACTCTTACCTAGCAGTGTTTTGAACTACACTGGTTGCAAACTGAGGGAAGGCTCACATGGTTACAAATTTTCAGGGGAGATCACTCTAAACTCAGCTTTAAGTTTTCACTTGGGGAATTTTCTTAAAATCTTCCATGGTAAACATTTGGGGTCCAGGATTATTTCTAACTCACCTTTACATTGAAGGTAGTACTTGGAATTTCCAGGAATATCTTGGAAGTTTTCTGGTAGTCTCTCCACCTTGGATGTTTCTTGAACTTTTCTCTAGGCATTAATTTCCTTAAAACTTATGAAAATAAAGCTGAATTTCTCTTGATCAGCAAAAGTTCTCTCAATATGTAAATAAGTTTTAGTGCTCTGCTTACTTCTCTGAAATAAAACTTTTCTTTTTTAACCCCTTTGTATTTCTCAATGCTTTTGTCAGTTCATTAATGTGTTTTAAGATATTAGAAAAAATATTTTATATAGCATTTTTAGTTGTTTGCAATAACAGGAGCAGCCAGAGTATCTAATCCACCAGTACTCCTGAAAACACAATTTTAATTTTGTGGGATTTTGGCAGGACTATAGGTATTTCAGTTATTCAAACACTTATCTTATTGGCATGATTAATATTTAATTTGTTCAGAACAATATTAGGAAAAGAGATTTTGTTTTCTCTATTACTAACACAGACACATTTCTTTCTGATATTCCAGTTGTTCTTTTATCATTGCTATGGGCAATGGATCCTCCTGAAATGTGATTTCACCAGGCAATTTTCTGTATTTGTCTTCTGTGATTCACTAACAGCTTGTTTGATTTTCATAACAGAAAATAATTCTTTCCATATGCCAAAAGACAACTCATTTAAATAAGCCTGGTTCATGGTTTATCAACTTGATTATATCTGTTCTTTGAAAATATAGGAGTTTATACTGTGGTTTTAGGATAAATTGCTTTCTATAGTGTCATTTATATTTTACTAGAAAACAAACATGTAATTTGTAATGCCATGCCATCATACTAATAGAACAAGGAGGGATTTATCCCTCCATTTCATCAAAAAGTCAAATGTATAATAAATCAATGTCAATGATGAAAGTGTTTCTTGTGCATTGTAAGGATCAAAGTAAGCTAAATGTCATCATCAAGACAAGGCCATTGTCATTGGTCATAGGAGTGAAGCAAGGTCATGAGGTAGGATGGAACACACTTTTTTTTTTTTGCACTTGTAATATCTATTTAAGTTAGCTATTCCCACCATGCAATTCATATTAAGGGAGTGTGAAAGCCTTTCCAAAATCATAACATATAGTATATGTTGATAAACTGTCTTTTTAAAAATGTATGTTCTTATTTTTTCTTAATAACCTTATAGAACCTATGAAAACCACAGAAGGTATCCTATTTTTTTCCACAGAGAATGAACGAATATCAAACCTATGTAATGGTTAATAACAGATATATGACATCTCATAGTCAGATATTGCTACAATTTTAAAATTAAAAAGTTCAGAAGATTCCATTTCAGACTTTCAGATGGTTGCCACAAAAGGTAACTCATAAAAAAAACATGAATTCATTTTTGCAGTTCTTTTCTATAAATACTATAGATGTCAAAAACAAACATCAAAGCAAAGTCAAACCCAAAACTTAAAAAAATAATTAACCTAGTCAGATTCATTATAGCTTTATGAGTACACTGTATTTAAAAGGTGAAAGAAGTCTCACATAACTGTTCAAGCTCTGTAATAGCTTTCACTCTGTTTTAAACCTTACTATAGTCTAATGCTAAGTAAAATGAGTCAGACAGAGAAAGACAACTACCATCTGATTTCACTCATATGTGGACTTTAAGAAACAAAACAAACAAGCAAAGGAAAAAAATGAGAGAGAGAGAGAGAGAGAGAGAGATTCAAACCAAGAAACAGACTTCTAATTATAGAGAACAATGTGATGGTAACCAGAGGGAAGGGAGGTTGGGGGATGGATGAAATAGGTGAAGGAGATTAAGGAGAGCACTTGTGATGAGGACCATGCGATGTATGGAACTGTTGAATTACTCTATGCACACCTGAAACTAATATAACACTGTATGGTAACTAACTGGAATTAAAATAAATCTTAACAAATAAATAGAAGTGCATTAAATATGGAAAAAACCCAAAATATCCTTACTATAGCTTCTAAAGGAATTATAAAATATATTTCAGTTAGGATCAAATGTCTCTTACCTTTCCCCACAACCCTGAAACCACTATGTAAAGCTAGCTTTTCTTGAAATCACTGGAATAGCTTTTTGCTATATAGAGGTAGGCACGATAGGAAAATATATGACAAGTAAATACATGACTAGGAAAATACCTACCAAGGAAAATAAAATGGCATTTTAAGTATTCTTGGTTTTATTTATAATAATAATAAAGATGAAGGAAGAACTGGAGATATAATTACACTTCATATACGAGAATAGCAGTATTGTTTTTTTTTCTTTCCAAGCGGAGTTTGGAGATTATGGATAAAAAAGAAGCATTATGAGAACACAATGTCTTGTGGGTAATGTATTCTGTGAAATGAATACAGAGAATAACAATAGTCTAATAATAGAGGGTTTTTTCTTCAGATTTCTTATATACCTGATAAATACTATTTCTTACTTTTCTAAATGCATACTATAATACATATAAGTAAATATAAAGTATGGTTTTTGTCTTCAGACAAGTTATAATTGGACTGAGGGGGAAAATGTGTAATTCTTATACTTAGAGAAGTCCTTGCCTAAATGTGCCCAGGTTGCTTTTTTTGGCCAATTTCTGATTGTGTCAGTTGTCTTATATTGACCACTAGTTTTCTGCCTCTAAGATCTCATCACTTCTGAAGATCCCATTATATCTTAAGTGGAAAAGAAACTGGTTTTACACGATGTATTTGGGGACCAGCTTACTGCTATCTTTAGAAAATGTTGGAAGAATAATGAATAATATAGAGGGAACATACTCTTTTTATTCTCTGCTTTGTTCCACAGGGGTAATCTTCCAGTTGAAAAACAGAATCCTCAATGGGTGCCATACATGCCCACTCAAAAAGATTAAACATATCACCAATAGTATAAGGTATTTTTGGCAGTATATGATTATAAAAGATAAGCATATAGAAGCTAGGCACCAGATACCTGTCATCTTTATGCCTCTCACATACTCCTTCTCAGAGAATTTACCTCCTAGAGCCTGGAGAGTTTGCTAGCCCACATGAAACTATCAACAGTCCACAACTGATCTAATCATAGGTAGAAAAGTGACCAAAGTTATACCAATGAGTTTCTATCTTTCATGAATCTTAATTTGTGACTCAGAGACTCTAATCATGGTATTCAGGGTAAAAGCTTGTTACTGAGGATAGGTATAGATCAAAAAAAGAAACAAAGTCAAGGCTAAAGGACATTTGTTATCATATTCAAAGAAAAGCATAGAATTTTGGATTGAATCTGCTTCTGCAGTGAAATCTGGTATCCAGAGGGAGAATTAGAGAGCCAAAACAGCAGGGTGACCAAATGGCCCAGGAAAGATGAGGAAAGAAGGAAAGGAACATCCTGTCTAATTTCTAGTTCCTCTCCTTCATAAGACCAGATAAGACATTCGCCCTCGGATTCCATGAGATTCCTTTCAATTCTTTCATTAAATACTAACTTAAGCTAGTTTGACTGGGTGTTTCTTAAAATCAAACAATTCCTAATTATGGTAGAGTTTGCTAATTGCTGACACAATATCTGTCTTTCCTTTTCCTTCTTTACAGAACCCTCATATTGTCAAGTGTAGCAATATGTTTAGCTAAAAGACTTATCTCTTGCCTTCTTCCACTAGAAGTGGTTATAAGTTCTGGTCAAAAAGATATTAGCACATATGCTGGGACTTCTAGATAGTCTGTAAAGGGAAATAATTCATTCAATTATTATTTTCCCCCCTTTCTGTTTCTCCATCTTACTCTTTGATATATGAACCTAATGGCTGGAACTGACTAGAAATAAAGCAGGCTTTGGAAATCTGAAAGGCTGTGAGGGTAAAAGCTTGTTACTGAGGATAGGTAGGAGTAGAAAGTGGGGGAAGCTTGAGTCCTTGATGACCTTGTGGTGTGTCTAAACCAACCTTTTCCCATAAGGGGTTGCAACTACTCAACTCTGCTATTGCAGTGTGAAAGCAGTCATAGACAATATGTAAATGAATGAATATGACTGTATTTCCATAAAAGGGCTGTAGTTTAATGATCCCTACTCTAGATCATCCTTGCACTGCTTACTTCCAGATTTCATCTGTTGAGATAAACCCATTGAAGTTCAAGCCATTGGTATATTCATCTGAACCTGACATGCTTAGATCAGAATTAAGACAAAAGTAATAAATGATAACTGAAATGAACGTACCTTCAAATGTAGAGATATCATTTTGAGCAGAGCCCACCTGGAAAATATTAATGAAGGTAGGATCTAAAGAATAAAAGACATCTCAAAGAAAAGACACTTTTTATATGGGAGAGAAGAATAGCATTTTAGGAAAAAAAATGTCAAAATAGGAGAGAAGATGTGAGGAAGTGCACTATTAAGTGTGCATCGAGGGCTTGTTTGACTAGTGTGATGGACTCAAGTAAGAAAGAAATAAGAAACAAGAAACAAACTTGAATTATAGTCTATGATTTTACTGTTGAAAGACTGAAGCCAGGCTAGAGAATATATATTTTCCCTCTCTTTCATTAGGAATCATTGTCTTTGTCTCCTCTGCCCTGCCCTTCCTCTCCTCCTCCTCCTTATCTTTCCTGTCTTCTCTCAAACTGTTTTCTGATCAACAATCAGCCTGGGATAAACATTAGGTAGGAGGCTCTAATGAAATCATTAGTGAAGGTTTTATGTGGAAGTTGGACCATTATTCTCCTTTACTCCTTATTCTAAGGTTTTGAAAGGTACTTTTCCATCTGTCTCTCACCACATGCAGAATATCGGAAGATGGTGTATTTATTCTCAAAGGATTTCTTGGTTGGTTTATTTTTTTTACTTTATTTTTTTTTAAGATCATTTATTTATTTATTTGACAGAGAGAGACAGAGCAAGAGAGGGAACACAAGCAGGGGGAGTGGGAGAGGGAGAAGCAGGCTCCCCACTTGCCAGGGAACCTGATGTGGGGCTCGATCCCAAGACCCTGGGATCATGACCTGAGCCGAAGGCAGACACTTAATGACTGAGCCACCCAGGCGCCCCTCTTGGTTGGTTTAAAAAGTCAATGCAGATCAAGGCAAAAGATGGAGTAATCTGGAAAAAGCCAAAGACCTTACTCCTATAGCATTTGTATATCTCTTTGCTTCATCGACTCCCACTAGTATATAATCTCATTCAGAAAGCACATCATTCTTCCCATCATAACTTTCTGTTTGTTATCTAATGTCTTATGTCTGTTTTTTCCCTCTATTTCTTCATGACTGCTTTCTTTGTGTTAAATAGATATTTTCTAATGTGCCATTTAAATTCCTCCTCCTTTTTTCAAACTGTGTTTTTGAGTTATTAGTGATTGTCATGAGGATCACAATTAACATCTTATTTATAACAACTTAATTTCATAGTATACAAAAACTCTGTTCCTCTAAAGCTTCATTTATCCCCTACTGTTTGTTCAGTGACTTTCTAAACTAATTCTGTAGAGTCTATGTTATTTATCATGTGTGGCTGCTGATGTCTCTGTCAATTAGTTTAGTGGTGAACTAATGATTCAATGCAAATTTCCTTATGAACCCAGAACCAATAAATCTCAGTCTTTGCTAAGAGGCTCTGTATGCATGTTAAGGCTTTGCTTCAGTACTCAGCTGACAATTACTAGCTCTGCCTTAGACTTCACTTCCTGCTCGTGAAGAGTTTCAAGTTCAAGCAGAAATAAGAAATAGCTTAGGGCCTTCTTAAGTCTTTCTTGAGGAGGCACATAGCGCTGAACATGTGCGCAGTCTTATGTATGGAAATGACCCTCTAGATTCTCAGGAATAGGTTAGATCTTTCCAAAGAGACTGTGGACATCTTATCCCCTAGCTTTTCTTTTTAAGCTTTTGGTCCATCTATTATTTGCTTCGATTGTGATCCACTTCCTCAGGCAGCCATGAAGTTAAACAAAGGCCTGTATTTGCTTTTAACAAATACTCTCAAGGGAAAAGATTTTTGCATTGGGGAAGTTCTATCACAGGTCAAATGAAGACAGACTTACAAGGAAGGTCTTGCAGAAACCGCCAAATAGGTCAACTGATAGTGGTTCTCTGGAAATGGAGTTTAACAGAAGTTTCAACTCTGTTTTTGTTCCTCCAGTGATCTCCAGGCTGCTGGTTTTCACCATGATATGGGTTGTTGGATTTCAGGTTAGTTAGCTAGAGATGGAACTCAGGGGATTTAAAATGCCACAGAGCTCATTGTTGCTTTTCTTGAATAAATCCTCCCTGGGTTATTGTAAACCTTAGCTTAATTTTCATAGTTCTGAAAAGTTAATTTTGATAATTTCTTGCCATGTTCTCATTGCTTTTATGAGGGCATTAGTTTTAGATGTTCTTACTCCGTTATTTTCACCAATGTCCTTCTTCTAACCTTTCTGCTATTCAGTAATTTATAGTAGAAAATTTTTATATTTGTTTCAGAGAATCATTATTTGATCCTCCAGTCTTAATTTTTATATGCTTGATAGGACAAAAAAAAAACCAAATAAAAACATTTATTTTAAATGTATTTTCTTATTCCTTTCTGAAATCAATATGAAGTGTAGAAATTATTACATATCAAGCAATCTTGAATAATTTCTTATTTTTCCTTTTAGGGTTGATGTGGTTGGGTTTAATTCTTGAAGTAGGGTGATAATGGTTAAGGGTATATTTAAACTTTATGGCTTTAAAAAAAACTGTAAACAGAATCCTATATTAAGTCTGATTTTTTATCTTTTCCTTTTCTACTTCTTTCCCCCCCCTTTCCTACTTCTAATAGCTAAATAGTCCTAACTTCTAATGACATTAGACTGATCATGTCTGCTTAAATAACTTTAAGTTGGCCAGTCTGAATTTGAGAGAATTATCTTTCCAATTTCATGTATAGTATTGAATTACTTAAAACAGTGGCTATACAGAAAAAATCTTGAAAGGAGTCTTTCTCAAGGCAGGACAGAAGTGAAATTATTGAATTCATTTCTTCTATTTTTCTGCCAGACATACTTTAAATAGTTGCATATAAGCCTTTCTCAAAGTTCCTTCATATGAAACAATATGAGAGGAGACCCAAATGGGTCTTCTTTATTCCTCATAACAAGAGCCCTATGTAGGAAGGAAGGAACAGTGTCCTCCAAGTAATATGTGCTGCAAAGACTATTTTTGCCTAATTTGTGGATGAAGACTGCAGTAGGCTCTCAATAAATGCTTTCTAAGTGGTTAGTCCTCAGTAAATTGCTGTCCTTAAATTATTTCTCTGAATAGTAGATTCAATGAAAAATGATGTGATTTCTGTATTCATGTGCCTGCCACATGTTCACTGGGTAGATCTATAAAACTCCATCGCACCTACCCTATTGCTTTGCACATTAACACATCTGGGGTTAGGTTCCTAAGTACAAAGAAATACCTATTGAACCAAAGCTGACTTTGCTTACATCTCCTGAACGTGCCGACTTCATTTGACACTTCTGTCTCTTGACAGGAGAGTCTCAGCTTCCTGAATAATGATAAATAGTGCATTATAATAAATGTGGACTTGTAAATGAACAGCATCATTGTGTGTGTGTGTCTCTGCAAGCCTGGGAAGATGAGACTGACAATTTATAGTAGAATAATCTTGTGTCCATTCCCTGTGCAGAAATTAACTATATGGCTTTTTAGTGGGTATTTCAGGAGGCTGTCATGCTTAAGAATTTTGAGAAATGATGATCTGATAAAGGACTGTAGAGGTGTTAAATAATGATTAAACAGGGATATAGAAGCTAAAGGGGAAAATCTTAAATGATCCACTTTAAAGACTATTAGTTGAAGGAGAAATTCAATTCTAAAGGTTATGATTATATTTCATATGGCATACAAACACTCCCACTAAATCTGCTTAAAAATTGTAGGCAAGGAAGAATGGGGTGGCAAAATTATTATTAGAAAAAGCACAGAGAACAACTATAACAGTTTCATTTAATGCCAGCATCCTATCTGTACTGAATTATATAGTGTGTGGTGTCTTTTGAAGAACATCAAAAATACAGGAAATTGTGCTATTTCACTTTTGCAAAAGACCACAATTATTTCCCAGAGGAATGGAAAGATAAAACAAACAAACTCACAAACCATGTTTTTACTAACATGCAAATCTGGTATTTTCATATGAATTACATCAGCATATGGTTATATATGCAAAGAACAGAATATTCAGTATTCTACAGAAATTATCTAAATATATGAACAATGCAATGTTATTATGGATTTTAAACATAGTATACCTGAAAAATAAGCCTCTAACCATGTAATAATTTTGGCTTAATTATATTTTGTTGTCTAATATAATTCTCCAATATAATGAAGTTTGAGTCCTAAAACACTATTATTGATATGTTAAAATTACATTTAATTAAATGATTTTTATTTCCTTAAGGAAAATGCCTTATTTTATTTTAGTAAGATGGGAAGGAGTCTCCTAATCTTATCATAAAATAATAATATTTTATTATATATTATTTTTATTATATAACATGTAATTTATGTATCATAAATTATGTTATTAATTTATATTATAATTTAATGATATATTTATCTTAATAATCAGTTTAAATATTGTCATCTTTACCCAGTTATCTTGCCTATTCTTTTTATTGCTTTTTTGAACCATTTTTAAAATTATAGATCCTTTTTAAATTTTAGTTATGCTTTTTCTTCCATACTAGATTTATTTTCCTTGAAGGTACAACTTATGATTTAATGTTTTTGTATCATTCACATAGTATTAAGAAAACAGCTGTTTTAAAACATTATTTTTATCTTCAAGTATCTTCTTTTATCATAGCTGAACTATCACAATGGAAAATATGATATTCCCTACTCAATTGGCTTTTTTTTATCACCAAATTTAATACTATGGCACTAAATCTTTGTGGCAATGAAACAATCCCTGTTCCTCTCACCTCCTTCACATTTTCTAGCAAGTCCATCTTTCTTGACATAATCTTTTACTCTTTAGGCCAGTTAATCCAGGACTACCAAAAGGCAGAAGAATGAATGACTTAGATTTGAAACTATGCTCAGATTCAGTTCCTGGCTTTCACAATGCCCTCCTGTAACCATGGGCAAGTTTCTCAACCTTTCTGTCTTCTTGGCAGTTAATACAAATCGTGTTTATTAATTGTACAGAAGAAAATGTATACATATAAATGGCCGATTTAGATATTTATAACTAATATAAAAGTCAGGGTAGGACAAACTATGAGTGTCATACAGGCTCAAACATGAGAGATATTTTTTGTAGACTCTTTTTTTTTTTCTCTTTCTTGCATTTCTTTTCTTTTCTTTTTTTTTTTTTAAAGAT
Organism: Leptonychotes weddellii; assembly: GCF_054177405.1. Classification (NCBI taxonomy): domain Eukaryota; kingdom Metazoa; phylum Chordata; class Mammalia; order Carnivora; family Phocidae; genus Leptonychotes; species Leptonychotes weddellii. The sequence continues at coordinate 160,506,235 of NC_138371.1, read as the reverse complement.
TTTATCTATTTATTTGACAGAGAGAGACACAGCGAGAGAGGGAACACAGGCAGGGGGAGTGGGAGAGGGGGAAGCAGGCTTCCCACCGAACAGGGAGCCCGATGCGGGGCCCGATCCCAGGACCCTGGGATCATGACCTGAGCCGAAGGCAGATGCTTAACGACTGAGCCACCCAGGCGCCCCTCTCTTTCTTGCATTTCATTGAATTTTGTAGACTCTGTTTTTTTTTTTCTCTTGCATTTCTTTGAATTTTATAATACTTTATCCTTCTTTAGACTGGAACTATTTTCTTATGAAATGGCCTTTAGAAACTATCCTGTTCTGCAGAAGTGATAATTTTGTAGCTGATTTAGGGGAAAAGGTTAAAGGTACTACCAAAAAACAATTGTTATTGTACAATTAATGATATTTAGGTAGGATAGCAAACATTTTCCAAAAAAAGATAACTTTTTTTTTCAGGAAGAAAACATCTGGTTGTTTTCCATGCATGAGAAAATGTTCATTTCTGAACTACTTAGGCATTTGTTTCTCTCAAAATATCCTGGAGGATTTTAACAGTAAATATCAGAGTTGTGGAAAGTTTTAACTTTTAAGTTTCTGTTTTGTTGTTATCCAGATCCTTCAACTAAATATTTTTAAGTTAAAAAATAGGATATTTTTAAAGTTTTAAAAAATACAACTTTAACTCTGCATTAATTCAAGACATCTCTACAAAATTTGATCAATCTTTCCAAATGCATTCATTCTACTTCTTTGATGACTCAATGAAAATATGGTCTGAAGAGTAAAAATTTTGTTCATTAATTTTATGATGCCAAAAGATAGCTTCATATTCTTTGATGACTGTTATAACTATTCATTTACTCCAAGGATTAATCCAAACACTATATGATTTAGCAGAATTTATTTAAGTGATTTTGAGTGAATGGTAGGAGTTAAGATGTCTTATTTTGCAGAGCTAATTTGTCCTGTTTTTAATGCTGTTAGACATCAACATGCATATTTATTTCTCTCTCCTCTTTTTAGCAAGGCCGTTTGTTATAGACTTTTGTTTGTGTCCCCTTCAGAATTCATATGTTGAAACCCTAATCCCCAAAGTGATGGTGTTAGTAGGTGGACCCATTAGGAGAGGGTCAAGAGAGGGGCCATGGCAGGATTAATGATGCCCTTGTTAGAAAAGGAATAGACACCAAAGCTTCCTCTCTCTACTATGTGAGGACACAGCAGAAAGGCAGCCTTCTGCAAGCCAGGAGGAGAGCTTCTACCAGACATAGAAACTGCAGGTACCTTGATCTTCCCAGCCTCCATACCTATGAGAAATAAAGGTCAGTTGTTTGAGCCACCCAGTTTATGGTATTCTGTATGGCTGCCCAAGCTGACTAAGACATAATTTCAGTTCTGTTCTTGGGATAAGATTTTGTAATTAACTTCAAGTCAAGAGTTATCCAAGAAACATAGGGTTGATTTTTATGATTCTAGTGTTTTATAACCCAACAACTCTATTATATTTTTTTCCATATATAAAACAGGTAAGTTGGATTTATCTAGGTGATATGTAAATAAAAAAATATTTTAAGATTTAATTAATTTATTTGAGAGAGAGAGAGAGAGAGGAGGGGCAGAGGGAGTGGGAGAGAGAAAATCTCAAGCAGACTCCCCACTGAGCGTGGATCCTGACGCAGGGCTTGATCTTAGAACCCTGAACTCATGACCAGACAGTTAACCAACTGAGCCACCCAGGTGCCCCTGAAAGAAAAAAAAATTAATTTTAAATAAATTAAAATGAGATAAGGCAATCAAAACAGTGGGGATAGAATTGAGAAATACTTGTTGAAGATAATACTACATGCCACTATTTTTATTATTACTAATACTCTGGGCTGTTTCAGGGTCCTTGTACATTGCAGCTGATTTGTAGAGTGTGAAATTTGCAAAAGGTCAGGAAAAGCTATGATCAAGGTGACATGACTAAGGAACTATACACTTTTTGAGAACATATACTATGTATGGATTGCTTGAAATCTCATGTTTACAGATGCAGAGAAAAAAACTTGAAGAGATTAAATAGCTTGTTAGGGACACACAATTCAGGAATAGTGGAGGTGAGGATTGAAGCCCATATTCTTTCTGTAGTATCATATTTTCTTGCTATATTGGACATTCTATCTTGTTACTCCTTTTTCTCCTTTCTTCTCTAATTAGTCAATAGTTTTCTCTCTCACAGCTAAACCCTGGAAATTGAGAGAGAGCAAGAGAGAGAGACAACGATCACTGGCATAACATAAATAGCAATTGGCTCTATTGCCAATAACACAGTAATTTAATTCACATCTTTCTCACTCAGGGAACATACAATGCATATAAATTCTCTTACTTTCTCTTTTTTCTTTCTGTCTAATTACTGTCATTTTCATTATTCCAACAATAATATTACCATGTTTATGCTGAATGAGGTTAAGGGGTTAACTGCTTTATTTAGAAACTATGTTTTCTGCTCTATTCTGTCTCCTATTGGCACAAAGATGAGAAGGGTATTAACTGAAAGAAGGAAAAAATTACCTTGGTGTCCACTATATGTTTTCACATTCTGGGCTCCTAGAGTGATATTGGGCCCTAGTACAAGGGGGACTAAATTCCAATCTTCATGCTTATAACATGCAGTAACTTCATTCTCAAGACATTTATGTATCTATATCTATATCCATATCTATCTGTCTATATGGTTTTTGCCACTCTCCCTCAACTTTTTAGGTTTATACCTTAAGACCTGGAGGATTATTTTCTAGAGAATAGAAAGCCAATCCTCTTTTACTTTCTTGTCCTGTCTTTAAAAATGGGAAGTTTATTTTAAATAGATGTATTTATTCCATAGTGAGGTAGAGGGAGTGTTAGACTATGAACCAAAGCTCAAGTTCTAGTTCATGTCTAACACTTTTGTTTTGTGATTCTACCTGGTCAGTGGTCTATGAACTTGTAGTTCCTGAGACTATTTAGAGGATGTGGTATGGAACACACATAAAATTTTGTTATAAACAAAGAAGAAAGAGTCAAATCAGGTAGAACTATGAAGCTGCTGATTTAAATATTTGTGGAAATTGTTAGTGCCTGTAATCAAGTCGACTGGTAAGTATTTTGTGACACATTTGGAACTCCCAACTGAGTTGGCATCAGATCTCTCCCTGTGGGCTGGGTGTGGAGGAAAGAAAAAAGGAAGCTCTGCCAATGGGATTCAGAGGAGGAAAGTCTCATGAAGTAAGGGGGAGGCTCTCTCTCTCAACTCAAGACCTGAACAGCACTGAACCCATACCATAGAGCTAGGAGTTAAGTGACAATTCAAGTCATCATCAATACAACAACAGCAGCACATCACCTATGAGTTAGTTACCTTCAGTTATGAAGTGACGATTCAAGTCATCATCAATACAACAACAGCAGCACATTACCTATGAGTTAGTTACCTTCAGTTATGTGCCAGGCACTACAGAAAGCAATTAGTATCCATGGTCCCATTTCATTTATTCATTCAATGCGTATTTCAAAGTGTGTATCATGTCCCAGGCTCTGTTCTGGGCATTGAGATGGCAATGGTGAACAAGACAGACAAGTAGCTGCTTTCTTAGAGCTATATTTTAGTAGGAAAGGCAGACAATAAAGGAGAAACAAGGAAAATAATATTATTTCAGAAAGTGTTACACTATGAAGAAATATTTGGAATGAGACTTGTATAATGAGAAGCCAGACATAACAAAGATCAGGGGAAGGCCCAGTCTAGCTAGTGGAAAGATCAAGTGCAGAAGGTCAGTGAATAGGGGGTCCTCTTTGGATTATGAAGGAATTCAAAGAAGGCCAGGATGGCTGGACCATAGTGAGTGAGGTAGAGAGAGAGATGACCATTGACACTGAGGAGGTAGGCAAGTGTCACATCTTATTGTGGCTTGAAGCACCATGGGAAACAGTTTGGATTTAATTTTAGGTGTAAAGGAACAATTTACACAGGGGAATGGCATGATCTGGTTTCTGTTTTAAAATGACGATGCTTTAGTTAGATAGAGTATGGTTTGTAGAGTGGTCAAATGTAGAAGCAAGGGATGAATGGGAGCCTGCTGTAGTGCTTGGCAAGAAATGCTCCTTGTTTGGGTGGGAGTGGTGGGTGTAGAGGCGGAAAGAAGTAGGAGGTTTGCAGATGAGATTTGAGGGCTTGCTGATAGGATGTGCTGAATGACTGAGTGTGGTATTTAAATGTAAAGAAAAATTGATATACCAAAGAGGTGGACATACTAATTTTGAGATGCAGTTTTAGTTAGGATACTGGTTGGACTGCTGAAAAACATTCAAAAATAACAGAGGCTTAAATAAGATAGACCTTTGTAATAGTCTGAACATAAGTAGTTCAGGACTGAGGTGATAGGGCATGATGGGGACCTAGGGTTCCATTATTTTGTTCTGCTATCTTCAACATTAAGTTTCCTTCCTGTGGTTTATAGTAACTGCTTTGGATCCTTCTATTACTTTCCAAGCAGTGGGAAGGGAGGAAGGGAAGAAAGGGGGTACATTTTTTTCTTCTTAAGAAAACAACTCTGAAGTTGCATTTATCACTTCAACCCTTATCCCATTCTCTAAATCCAGGCTATATGGTCCCACATACCTGCAAGTGGAGTTGGAGGGTAGGAAAATGTGTCTGAGAGCAATGATCACCTACATCAATATGACAGAACTGTTAGGGCTAAGACGGAGAGCATCTGTGTCAACATGACTTGTTTGTTCCAGCCCAGAAAAGATAAGACTGTAAATCAATAAATAACTTCACTATTTGCTTCAGGAAATTCTTATAAATCAGTTTATCTGAGAGAACAGTATTCTACTCATCTGTTCAAACAGGTTGCTTATCAAACAAAAGTTTACTTCTTAACACTTATTTCCAGAACCTTCCCTTACTAGGTACACCAATCCTGAACTATTATGTCCTAAACTTTGTCTGATCCCAATCAGTTCCCTATGAAAAACGTGCTTTAAACCAATTTAAGCCAGAATCCAAACCCTATAAAAATCTCACTTCTAATCTCTCCCTACTGATACGCTAAAAGTTTGTCAAGGTAGTGTTTTTTCTCCCTTACTAAACTGAGTTTAAATAACCTTAGATTTTGCTTTATTGAGATTAGTCATATTTTTGAAATTTCTACTCTTTTGAGGTTCATGAGTCCAACTGAGATGGCTTTCAATGCTTCAGCATAAGATCCTTAAAACCTCGCATTATCAGAATGGTGAGGCAAGTCTTGAATTGGATTTGAGCTCCAATTATTTTTCACTGAGCCACAAATGTTAAGTTTATATTTCTCCCTAAGAAATGATTTCCCTTTTCCTATGATAACTAATTTGATTTATGAACTCTCAGCCTTGATGGAAACTTGCCTTGTGGCTAATAGAAGTACTGTTTGCTTGACCTTATCTGTTCTTGCCTCTGTATGCTTTAAATTTATGAGAGTGAATGTTTAGGGAGAGGATTGGAATAGACTTGATAAGTCCATCTATAAAAACAAATCCAGAAAGTCTTGTTTGGCATCCCTGTACACTGTTTTCCTTGGGTCACCTTATCCAAACATCAAAGATTTTTTCTCAATCTTGTCTTTGTATCTCTGAGAACTACTATGTTTGGTCCCATATACCAGGAGTCTGCAGTTTGGTCAGATTCTCAAAGAGTGATGATTAGTTTGATGGCTAGATTCTGCACATATGAAGTTGCACGCCCTGCACTCTTACTGATCATGGACGTGCTCTTAAAACTGTCTCTGTCTAAATTGAAGTCTGTTTCTCCTCTGGGCTACACTCCTTACATATATTTATGATAGCACTCTATTCCATGTGACTATCACTGAATGGCACAATTTCATTAAGGATCATTGAGGATTATGGGAGCTGCTTCTGGAGATCTGAACAAAATTCATTTGAGAACTGTCATACTATGAAAAAGGTGTACAATTTCAAACATTCATTGGTCTTTAATTTTTTATTGGTATGAAGAGGCTTTCAAAATAAATTTAGATTCCAAAATTGCTTCCTTAGAAAATTCTTTGGTGAGGGGCGCCTGGGTGGCCTTAAGTGTCTGCCTTCAGCTCAGGTCATGATCTCAGCGGGAAGCCTGCTTCTCCCTCTCCCACTCCCCCTGCCTGTGTTCCCTCTCTCGCTGTCTCTCTCTCTGTCAAATAAATAAATAAAATCTAAAAGAAAAAAAAAGAAAATTCTTTGGTGAAAACAAATTAAAAATGTGGAAAATCTAAAGTGAGATTTTCTTTAATCTCTCCAAGTCAAGGCAGGGGAACAGATTCTTTGCTAGAGTACCCAGAAAAAAACGCAGCCCTGCTGACACCTTGATTTTAGCCTAAATGGAGCCCATTTTGGCATCTGGTCTTCAGAAATGGAGACAAAAGTCTGTGTTGTTTCAAACTACCAAGTTTGTGGTAATTTGCTACAGTAACAATAGAGAAATAATATAGCTAGTAAATGTTGAAGCAGATTTTTGTCTTGTCTGACACTAAAGCACATATTTTTAATCAGCCCAGATAGCTCCCCAAAATGAAAATCATCAAACAAATCTCCCAAACCCCAATGGGGCCAAAGCCAAAATGGAAACCAAGATGAAGAACTAGGAATCCAACAGTAAAATCTGATTAAAAAGAAAAAAAAGTGTGTGTGTGTGTTATGTGTTGTGTTGGTGGTGGTGATGCTCTGTATTGAGAGCAATTTTATAACAACAAAAAATAAGGGAGCCTCAAATAAACACTGGCTATATTACATTCTGTTCAAAGTGTTTAACTGGAAAGATCAAGTAAAAGTTGCCCAAACAGAGCAGGCACTATGCACAATAACCAACACTTCAGAAACATCCTCTTTTGAAAAGTGCCTCTATGTTTAATTGATTCGCATCTTTATTCATTTCAGGAAAGCTCTTGCTAAATTTAATGTGATTCAATTTCAAGTTATTGTCAATAGAAAGATATTTTTTATCGTGTGTTTTCTCTTTCTCTTTCATGTTCTTCTGGTTAACAGAAATGTTTTTAACATTAGCCACTTCAGATAGCAGGAGGTCCCTTGATAAGCTGAACTTGGAAAGGAGTAATCTTTGTTTTTCACAGTTCTATCCTTGTACACCCATGTACAATAACAGACTTGCTAATTAGTCTAAAGACCTCGGTAGCCAGCATTCCCCAGGTTCTGTGCATCTGCTGCCCATCACCTCTGCCCTAATTGCTATAATTGTCTACAACTATCTACAACCAGCTCCCTCTACACTCAAATATCCCTGATTTTGGTTATATCCTAAAGATACTAGAGAAAGAGAAATTTTAGCATAGATGCTACTCCATATTTATATATGCTGTTGGCATGTTTCTTTATCCCTGATTTGTATTTATGAAAGCAGATTTAGAGAATCCAAAGTCCTACCAAATATTTATTTTCATCTCTGGATCACCTCTTCTCCTTTTCTCTGTTCCTAATTACATCAAAAAGAGAGATATCTGAGAAAATACATGGGGTATCACTGAGCATGTATAATTCTCTTTTTCTTGAACAGAGTTTTGATATAATTTAAATTCCTATAAAGACACCTGAAATTATTTTCAGTGATAGTGCTCGTATTAATACTACTCACAGGATATTCTTTTGTGAAACTACAATAATAAATAGCCATGTGTTCTTGCTAAAAAGTCAAACTCTAATCCTCTCCTCTGCTCTTTGTATTTCCCAAATGGAATTTTGGAAGGGTGCACATCTGTTTCTCTCTTGTCGGAAGATACAAAGTACGCAATCTGGTAACTGTTTTCAGCAAGGAGTATGTTCAGCACCAAGGATGACAGAATCTCCCAGGCAGGAGTTATTCCCTCTGAGTACAAAAGAAATAAAGGTGGACAATGAAAATTATAATCCTCTTCAGATAATCTGCTTTTTATACCAATAACAAATCAGAAGCCACTCTTCGCAACACCGCAAACAGGAAGAATACAATCTGTTGTTCTTTTATAAAATTATGTATTTTTTGATTCAGTGAGGCATGTGATTGATATAAAATCTCCAGATGTTCAAAAGTCTATCCTCCAATCACTTAGTTGCCTTCCACAGAGATTGCCACTGTGTCCACGAGGCATATATTTTTCTCCATAAGGCATATCAAAATCTTCCTGTGTTTGGTAATAGTAGGCAGGACTTGAGCAGCCATTTTAAATAACAAAATTGCCAATAAAAAGCACAAAAAGTTGTAAAAAATGTGGCACAAAACAGACCCCCAAAAGAGTACTTGTTTACAGTATGAGCAATGAAATGAGAAGGCAGTCACCTTGTTCACCTCAGCTGGGAACATGTGCAGTAGGTGACTCAAATATTTTGCTGCTCTGTGCATATGCTCAAATGGATGCAAAAGTCCTGTGGACATTGATTTTGGGGTTACAAAGAAATTTTACCGAGTAGGTGAATCTGCAAATGCGGAATCTGTGAATAATGAGGATTGATTTCCTTAACAAATACCTTGGCAAAATCTCCTAATAGTACACAGAATATTGTCCTGTTGTTTCAGTTACATTTTATTCCATTTATGAATGCAACACAATCTCTTTTAACCAAACTCTTGTTAATGGAGATTTAGATTATTTTGTTGTTGTTGTTGCAAACAACAGGACAAGAAATATTGTTACATAAGTTATTTTGTATATTTGTAGGTGTAAGTGTAGCATGTATTTCTAGAAATAGGATTGCCAGATCAAAGTATATGTGAATTTTTCATTTTGATAGATATTTCCCTTGCTGTTTTGTTACTTTTTAAATCAAAAAACTGCTCTGCTAAAATATTGCTCTACAGATTCTGTAAGCAAACATGTCATCTTTTAATAATAGAAGTAGAACATTCTTTTAAGAAGGAATATCATATTTTTAAGTGGAAATCTAAAACTTGAATTGAGCTCCATCCTGTCGGAAAAAAAAGCAAGGTTCTTTTGAATTGATTTTGATACTATGAGACAAAAGTAAGTGGGAAAAAAAAGAGATGATGTGTTTCACCTCACTTCATACTGGTTGCTGAGACTTGGTAGAAGGCCAATGTGTTTCAAGCAGCACATGATGATTAATAAGTGATGACAAGGTTCAGAGACAGTCACACACCCAGGCTGCTCCAGGCAGCTCCCATCCTGCCATGCTTTTTTTGGCAGCAGACTTATTGGTACTGGCTAATAGTAACATGAATTCTATGATGGTCCAGAGAAGGAGATATGCTGCATATTCTTCCTGTCAAATAAAAATGTGGAAGGAGATACAGGATGACCTTGCACACATTATAGCTGGCCTACTGTAGATTGCAATTACTTAGAACTGTCAGAAAAGGAGTATATTTTGGCACTACTTTTGATCAAGGCTCTCTAATTTCTGGCTTCAGCATAAACCCAAGCAGGATTTACTATTGATATTTGACCTGATTTTTGCCATTTTCTTCCTTTGACCCATGTGACCTAAAGAGCAGAAAAATTAGGGTCTCGTTAGTGGAAGGAGCAGTTTGATAAGACTGCTCATTCCACAAGGATCTAGGAACATGAAAGGTTTGAAATTCAAGAAATGTTCTTTGAATAAGAAGCTTAAGGCAAAATGTGGAATGTAGATTTAGGTAGGTGATAAACTCAAAAGCTATTTATGCTTAGAAAATAGTTAAATCAGAAGCAAGTTGCTAGAATCAGATGAACCACCAGGAAGAGAGTAAAATATCAGAATCAGGCAATGAGTCAGAACAGATGGGTCTTGGAGGACCAGGCAGGCACTGAAGCTGAAAATGAGCTTGACACATTGGATTATCAATTATAGATCCACTAAAAATTGAAAACCGTGATTAAGGAATGAAGGCAAGTTGTGTAGCTTATAAATTTAACAAGACGGATCCCTACATTGACTAATGAACTCTCTCATTGTGGTACATTGAGGTTTCTATCAAGGTGGGAACTAATTTCTAAGTTTGGCTGTTCTGTTTTCTGTAGTTCAACTTAAGCAGGAGCATAAGGTATTGAAGGAGCATAAAAAGCTTTAGATACTATATTAGCTCAGTTTCTTAGAAAACTTCTGTGTATCAACATAACAAGTTCTGCTTAAAAAATACCTCAGAATTCTAGTCTACAGAGCCAATATAAGTTCTTGAATATGTCATAGAAGGGCCATTATTTTTATCCCCAACCATCATTCCTGACGCAACTCCCAGAATTCCACCATATTTACCAGGAACTCTAGCCACTCCAAATCACTAGGATTTTCTTTTACTATGCCATGTTCTCTCTTGCCTGAGATGTTGTACATCCTGTCTCTTCTGCCTATAACACCCCACCCTTCCTCTTATCTAGTTGTAAGACGCACTCCTTTCTGAGGGCTTCCCTGACCATCACGGTAGAGCTAAGTGCTCCTTCTGTTCCCAGTTCCCATAACATCTTGCGCAAATCGTTGTTTCTTTTCTCATCTCTTGCCATTAATATTATTATTATGTTCAAATGACCGATGTGGAAATTGAAGCTCAGAGAGATTATAGCAAAAAGGTACCTGCTCTGAACATTGGTTATTCCCAAGCTATAATGACTGATTGATCTTCAAGGGGCTTAGTTGTCTATATTTTCTAGTATGGTGCATTTGATATTTGGTACCTTTATGTCTGAATGGGATAAAGTACATGCCTGACTATCAAAATACAGTAATACTTGAGTTTATTTTTAAAGTGAAAGGCCAATAACCTTGAATTAAGGGCCAGTAAAATTATATATTTCTCATTTAAGAATGTCTCTTTTATCTACCTTCAATTATAACTATAGATCATTTGGTGGTCTTGTCTATCCTCCCATTTATTATTGTTACAATAGTATCTGGAACTAGTGTGGCTTACAAACTACCTCCAAATTCCCTGCTCTTTTTTCTCAAAACAAACCATTAGGATAGTTTTCTAAGAATTATTAGGGACAAGAAGGTATGATTTACCCAAAGTGATATAGTCAATAGCTGTGATGTGACTCAAACACAACTTTTCTGATTCTTTGTACAGTGCTCTCACTCTTATGCTGTTACATAAATAAACTCTTTCTGTTGATTGTCCACATAAATTCTCAACTAAATTTCCACAAATCGAATGTTGTCTGGTGTAATAATGAAACATGAGCACTTGGAATTTTGTAGGGGCATGAATGTCACTCTACAAAGTCAAGCAAGCAAGAAACAATACATGTTTTTATTTTCCACAAATCAGTTGATTTCTACATCAAGTCCACTATTCTATACAGAGGACAGGAAATTTAATCTCAGCAATTCTTGGGCTTCCCCTCTTTCTCAGGGTCTGGGACTTCATACTGTTAGATTTTTCAGAGGAGGGTCACCAAGTCATATGTCTCCGTAAGTTACCCTGAGACAATCATTATTCCTGACTAAATGGGCCCTTTGGGTATATGGCTGTCTGTGGCTTTGTGCCTGTGACCCAGAAAGACATTCCTCTCTGGGGGCTTGTCTGCACCAAGCCAAGGGATTCACTAAAGTAGACCTCTCTCCTTCCTCCCTTCCCAACAGTGAGTGAAATATATAGTTTTGGTGCGGAGGGTTGAAAACATGACCAGGGGAGTCTCCCCCATAGTTCTTCTAATCAGTCTGTCTCTATTTTCAGTCTGCCTTTTTTTTTTCTTTTTTCAAAAACCTTGCTAAATTTTCTAAGGGCTTAAGTTTTTGAAAAAAAATGAGAAAGACTTGCAGGCTACTCATATTTTCAGGCCTTTCACATACCTTACTTCCCCTGAGCTGGCTAGTAGTTTGGAACAGGAAAGAAGTCAGGTGAAGTATGTGTGGTGAGGGCAAAAGAGAAAATTCAGCAAGACAAAAATTGTAAATCAATCTAAAAAATCTCAAAATAACAATATCATCCTTCAGTATTTTTAACCTTATAGTAAACAACATTCCATATCATAGATGCAGTTATAGAGCGTAGGATTAGGAGGGGAAAAAAAGTAAGGATATGACATAATAGCATAATCTTCAAGATATTTCAACAGTAAGCCATTGAGTCTGAAAATATGGTTACTGTATCAGATATTAACAAACACATGACCTTAAAACCTGAACTAATGAGTAATTGTGCCTATAATATTTTAATTAAAGTTATTAAATAAAATCTATTTGGTTTCTGAGCTCCTATAATTGATTTTCTTTAGGAAAAAGGTAAATTCTCTCTAAACATTTGATGCTTTCATCCTGTGTAAATGTGGAACTCTAGAGCTTTTTAATTCCTTTATGAACTTTAGTTTCCTTATATGACTTTCGGGTGGGAAGGAGACTTCCACAACAATTTCTATGTAGGAGGATATCTTTTATCTAAACACTCCCAACCTTGAATCTTAACATTTACTTCTCTCCAGAGAGAGGGGAGTGAGTTCCTTTGCTGTTGAGTTTGGCAGAAGACCTGGGAGTCAGTTCTTAGCCTTTCCTTACCTTCTCTCTCTCTGAAAAGCAAGCCTTCTCACTTCTGCCTTAATGTCAGTTTGACAGGGGAAGACTCCACGCAGGGAGTTCTGCCGAGTTCAGCCTCTGAGCAGGTGGCTGAATTGTCCAACTCTGGGCAGCCATGAGGAAATTGTTGTAGTTCCCTTCAAAGCCATGTTAATTGGTATTAGTTTTATCAGTAATATAGATGATTTTTAAACTATTCATTCTGTCTAACTTTTGTCTTATTTGTTAATTAGTTCACCCATTGGGTGGGAATAAACAATGACTTAATTGGGTTTCTCTTTTTTTTTTTATTATTTATTTGACTGAGAGACACAGCGAGAGAGGGAACACAAGCAGGGGGAGTGGGAGAGGGAGAAGCAGGCTCCCCGCAGAGCAGGGAGCCCAATGTGGGACTCGATCCCAGGACCCTGGGATCATGACCTGAGCCGAAGGCAGTCGCTTAATCGACTGAGCCACCCAGGCGCCCTAATTGGGTTTCTCTTAAAACACTAACAATCACTTTGGACAAGCTATTCAGTTTCTAGAATTAAAAGCTGTGCCTCATATGGAACAAGAACAACTGGCTAAGTTCAAAGCAAAATAATAATAATAATAATAATAATAATAATCAACTTTTCAACACATTGCCAAATAAGGATGGCTGTGTTGATTTTTTAATTTAATTTCTAAATTGAGGTCAACTAAACCTACCATTCATTTTGTTGTCATAGTTTCAGTGTCTAATACAGTTAAATCCATTTTATCTATTACTTTTAAAATTTCTAATTAAAAAGCAATCTCACTTATTTCACAAATATTTTTTGAACAAGACTCAGAATGTACTTTTATATCCTTAAACCCAATCGTTTCTTTTTCCCTTCTAAATCCTTCATTAAACACATTTTGTACAGTGATACTGGTCAGTATAGTCTTTGCCTTTTGGGTATTCTCAATAATACTGGAAGTGAAGAATAGAAAAATGTTGACTTGTTCATTCTAGATTTTATTAATGTGGTTGCAGAACCACGGCAGAACTAAACTGATATGATCTTATTCAGTGTTAGGAAGCTGTGGTCTCAAGACAGACTTTTCAGCCAAAATCCCTAAGGGTTATTGGTGTTTCTTTGTACTAATTAAAAATGATCTGTTTGAATGGAAATAATAGTGAAAATCTAATTTTATGAACTTTTGCTATAGGGATCAAAATGAATGCAGGGAGGAGGTAGTTGAGTTGGTTTTCCCAATAAAAATTAACATTGACTTAAAGTTACAATCAAAATTTTTGTGAAGTGATTAAGCAATTGAGTATGGCTGTAATTTCAGATCTTGCCGATACCTATGTAGACCTTATGTAAATTTCTTGTGTAAATTTCTTAGATCTCATAGCTTTTAATAATAATGTTCTGTTGCTTGGTATATAAATGTAAGGGAAAAATAACACAATATGATTATGTGGTTTAAATGGTTTTGTACTTTCAATGGCATGTACTTTCTACATCTTATCTCTTATTTACTGACTTTTCATTTAGAGTGACATTAAGATGAACCAATAGTTTGTTCTAGTATTATTTAATTATAATTTAAAATCTTAATTCCTTAAGCAGTGTTGGCCATGGGAGAAGTGAATTTTGGACTGAAGGCCTTTTTCTGTTACTATAACACTGCCATACTCAAGTCTCCCAACACTCATCTGTTCATGTTTTTTGGTACTGAGATTCTTACTTTTATGATTATTGCTATCTCACTTGTGAGACTAAGTATGATTATTCAATAATAGCCTTAATAAGTTAACAGTGGAGGATGAGTTCTCTCTGGCATATTCTTTAGGAATGAGTGATCTAGCAGGGAGATTTTTAAGTGGTAAATCAGACTAATAGAAGACTTGTTTGTGACATTTAGAGCATAACAGGCCAAGAGAAGAGGAATATGAAATCAGTTAGAACTTTCACATGATTATTTAGCCAATCATTTATACACTTAACAAGTATTTCTTCAGCACCTACTATAGCCCAGACACTACCATACAAGGGTGAATGTTGTAGAGCCTCATGCAACTTTTCAGGTCATCCATTTTAGTATGTCTTCCATCTATCCATCCATCCACGAACATCTTATATAGGCCAGTCTCTTGTTCAATGTTTGTCTCTCCTGTTAGAATATAAGTTCTTTGGAGGAATTTCCGGTGTTAAATGCCCATAAGCTAGCATAGTGTCTTGCATGTTGTAGCTCAGTAAATATTTGCTGAGTCAATGAATGAATATGCCAGGCCCTGTGCTTAGTGATGGAGAAATAAGATGAAGTAGCACATTGCCCTTGCAGTATTCTAGCTTAATGCCTATTCAGGAAATTATAGTAAATCCAATCTTGTCATCTGAGTGATCAAAGGTAAACCTTAATGTTATTCCTCCTAAAAAGGGAATCTAATTTCTTATAGTTAAATTTTTCCATTCCCACACTATAAGGAAATGTTATATTTCTATGTCCTTTCCATGGGGCTAAGAATGCATTACCATATCTGAGGTATTGTTAACATCTTTTGTTCCTCTCATTAAATTAATATAAATCAGATACTTTTTATGTGCTGATAGCTTTCCTTTTCCTTTTGTCTTTTCTTCCTTCTTTCATTTTTTTTCCATCTTTTTTCCTTTTCCCCCCCAAAAGTCACTATAGAATTGGAATAATTGAGTATCTTTCTGAATTAATGTATCTGAAGAGTTTTTAAAATATATCTGAAGAGTGTCTGAGAATTTGGAGGCCATCATTTCTTAAAAGGTTTTATTTTGTTGTGTATTTATGGACAAACCTCTACTGATGTTAGAGGTTTGGTAAATTTACATATTACATCAAACAATTAAAGGTAAATCTGACACAGATGTTGCAAATGTCCTTAAATTTTTAGTTCAGAGGTGTAAAAATTTGGCAGGGTAATCGGGAGCCTGAGTGGCTCAGTCATTTAGCGTCTGCCTTCAGCTCAGGTCATGATCCCATGGTCCTGGGATTGAGCCCCACATTGGGCTCCTTGCTCAGCAGGGAAGCCTGCTTCTCCCTCTCCCACTCCCCCTGCTTGTGTTCCCTCTCTCGCTATCTCTCTCCCTGTCAAAAAATAAATAAAGATCTTAAAAAAAATTTGGCAGAGTAAGCCATCTCCCCAGTACCTCCCTTGGCAATTAATAGAGCTCAGCATCTAATCGTGCACAAGTTGAAAATGTATCTGCACTGAGGCTTGACCAAAGGACATGCCTAATAAAACACATATGTGCCTTGTGTGCATTCACATTTAGAGCTAGCCAAAGTAATTTCAGTGTTGTCTAAGAACAGTATTGTTCTAGTTAAATTCAAAGTGCATTGTAAGAAACTGCTATGAGATGATGAAGGACATGTAATGCCTGTTACTAGGAAAGTACCATCGGTGGTACAACCACTTCCCCAGGTGCCAACCTGAATTATATGACAATTAGGATGGGAAAGTCTCAGGAAAGAATGCTGAATTGCGGGTGGGAACTGTTGGCTTTTTGGCCTCTTTGGACCTTTGCCCAATTCAGTGACTTTTCATTAATTATGTTGTCAGTGCAGCAGACCCTGGTAACTTGAAAGAGCCCATCTACTCCTCGGAGGAAAATATAATGGAAAAATCTACAAAGTATTTGCCAACCAAGTACTTGTCAGAAATATTTACTACCTACTTAAGTCAGTGTGAAAATAAAGGAAGTCAAGAAAAAATAAGGACATTTTTCTGACCAGAGATTCTTGTACTCACAATGCAGAAAATTTGCAAGGACTTGAATTACTGACATGTGAGTTTTTTTCCTTCCTATTCCTGGAATCCACTTAGCCTATGCAAAATTGGAAACATGGTATTGCAGCACTGAATACTTCCATGAATCATAGATAAATCTTATTTTCTACTATTTCTTTTTTTTTCTTAAAAAACACGATAAATGAGCAGTTCTATAGTTCATCACAGAAATAAATGGATTGGATTTTCTATTCATATTGTTAAGTGGATCAAAGGATGAAAATTTAAACCTAATTTTGATGAATTAACTAAAAAATGTAAAAAGGTACAATCAACTCAACCTTTTCCAGCATCTATATTAATCAAATAATCAGTTCAAATATATTTCCTCACTCTGTAGCCATTAATATTAGCATTAATTATATACATCATTAGCTTTCCAGAAAAAAGAAAACAGAAACAGACATATATTTGATACATATTGTAGCATCTGAAATGTAAAAGGTATATTAATATCTAATAAACAATATCAAATAATAGAAGTTAAGGAGAGTGTACCTCCTTATGCAATATTTATGATCATAAGATTTATTACATACTAACTTTTTCAAAGTGGAAATTATTGTAATGTCTTTCTGATTATCTGAATTATACATACTCATAAAAAAAGCTTTTAGTAAGTAAAACAATAGAGAAAATGGGAATAAGAAAATCTGCATGCCCAATTCCACAATTCAGAGACAATTTTCATTTACATGTATTGGTTCTTGAATATTTCATAAATACTTTAGAGTCAACAAGTCCAAAGCAAAATTAAAATCTTCTACCATATTTCTGGTTATTGTCATATATTCTTCCTTTTGGGATCTATCTAGCTCAAGCAACACCCCCAGGCTTAATGGCCAGTTAATTTTTCTCCCCCACTTCCAACATTCAGTGGATCAAGATCAATTTTGCTCCTCAAGCATTGATATTTATTCACTTCTCCCCATTTATACATCTACCTTCTAGTGTAAGCAAACATTAACTCTTGTCTGGTGCATCCTCACAACGAATTATCCAACCTCCCTACCTTCCCTTGATTCCCTCTAATCCAGTGATTCCCAGTTGGGACAATTTTGTCATCCAAGGGACATTTGTTTGTCATTTTATTGGTCACAACTATTCACAAGTAGTGGGGAGGGTGCTACCAGCATTTAGTAGGTACAAGTCAGGGCTACTGCTAATCATTCTATAATGCCTAAAACACCTCCACAAAAAATAATGCAAGTTTGATTAGGCCAAACTCTTGCTTAAAATCTTTTGATTCTTCTTATTGTTTTAAAATTTGCATTCAAAAGTTTTGTTTTTTAAAGGTTTATCTGAGAGAGAGATTGAGAGAGAGAGAGTATGTGGGTGGAGGGGCAGAGGGAGAGGGAGAGAAAATCTTAAATAGATGCCATGCTGAACGTGGAGCCTGATGCAGGGCTTGAGACAAGACCCGGAGATCACAACCTGAGCCGAAACTAAGTGTCAGATGCTTAATCAGTTGAGCTACCCAGGTGTCCCTGCATTCAAAAGTTTTAAGTTGGCCTACTTGCTTACCTTCCCAGATTTATGATATAAAACATTCCTTCTCATTTGCCTGGGCTGGGACATACTGAATTTTTTTAAATTTCCTTGATTTCACTGTATTATTTCAGAAGAGTGTCTTTGTATTTGTTCTAGTATCTCTCTGGAATGCCTTTCAACTCTCTCTCTCCTTACGGTCTAGGTAATCCTACTTATTTGCAGGTCTGAGTTTAAATGCCACTTCTTCAGAAGCTTTTCCTAATTCCTAAGACCAGCTTAGTTCTCTGTACTGTATATACTCTTAGCATTCTATATTTCTCTTTCATAGCACTCATAAGACTTTTATTATTCTTCCACTCTTTCATTATATGGCAAACTAAATGAAGGTGTGAACTATATTGTTTATCTTCTTATTTCTAGTGTTTGGCACATATGAGGATCTCAAATTTTGTTAGATTAATCACTACTATGGAAATCAATGTCATTGGTGTTTATTGTCATAATATGTTATTTTCATAATAGATAAGTTTGGTTTTTTTCCATCTTACCTTTGCTCCAGACTTCTTTGTTGGTTTCATCATTTTCTAAATTTTGCTCTGTGGTCTATTCCCCAATCCCTACCCACCACTCTCACTAATTTTTAGGTATGCTGCATGTTTTAGATCAACTAATTATTACTTATATAACCTTAAATAATAATTATACATTTTATATATTTCCTAAACTATAAACTTTTGCAATTAAACAGTAGACACTGAATTCCTTCATCATCTGCAAAATGATGAAATTCTTCACTTTTTTTTTCCTTTTCTGTCAACATGATCTTAGACTTTGGTGCCAATCTATTATTCAATTTTATTACTGTTATTACTTAAATTCTTTCGTAATAGTATCCTTTTAACTTTTACAGTTGTATGTAATGATACATATGGTAATAGTGTGGTAAAAATAAACACTACCAATATTTAAGGTAAATCTATGTTTATATTTATTAGCTATTTCCCACTGGTCTCCTCATACCATAGATCCTTCATTTGTTACTTATATATTTGAATATGTTGGTTGCCTGGATTGGTCTAAATTTTCCCAAGAAATTATCTGTCTACCTACTTACTTATCTATTTATCATCTATCAATTTCTATATTCCCTGAATATTTGAGAATCCCTTCATATGTGATTAATAACTGCAATGGTTAAATATGTAATTTGTCCAGAACTTTTCCCCTCAAAATCTTTTTTTTTTAAAGATTTTATTTATTTATATGACAGAGAGACACAGCGAGAGAGGGAACACAAGCAGGGGGAGTGGGAGAGGGAGAAGCAGGCTTCCCGCGGAGCAGGGAGCCCGATGCGGGGCTCGATCCCAGAACCCTGGGACCATGACCTGAGCCAAAGGCAGACGCGTAACGACTGAGCCACCCAGGCGCCCCTCCCCTCAAAATCTTGTAGCAGTTGTTACACTGTCATCAGAGGTTGCTGAGAATGTACAGGCAAGTCATATTTTTCTTCTTACTGGTAGATGATCTCTTCTTTTTTTCCTATCTAGGTTAAGATTTTCTTCTTGATCCTTGAATTTAAAGAATATCATTATCAAGATATATCTTGGTTTTTGTTGCTCTTTTCTTTCTCTGATGAGGAGGGTCTATTCAATTGCAGACTCAGGTCTTCCTTAATTTTCTGTAAGTTTTCTTTTTTAAAAATACATTTTGTTTCATTTGTTTGCATCTCTTCTTTAGACATATGAAATAGCTGTATGTTAGGTCATATTGTTTTGCCCTCCATTCCATCATCTTTCTTCCACTTTCTTCTTTCTCACTATTCATTTTTCTTTCTGTGATTTTTCTCAAGATGTCCTTCACATCAAATTTCAGTGTATATTCTCTCTTCTATTATGTTTTTATTCTAGGTTAAGTGTGCACTTGCATTATTATACATTGAATTTCCTTGCTCAGTCAATGACTATTTGCTCAGTTGATAACTGTTTTATCTTGTTTTCTTACCTAATAACTAATTTTGAATCTTTTGTTTAAGAGTCCACATATTTTGGGCGCCTGGGTGGCTCAGTTGGTTAAGCGACTGCCTTCGGCTCAGGTCATGATCCTGGAGTCCCAGAATCGAGTCCCACATCGGGCTCCCTGCTCAGCAGGGGGTCTGCTTCTCCCTCTGCCCTCTTCCCTCTCGTGCTCTCTGTCTCTCATTCTCTCTCTCTCAAATAAATAAATAAAATCTTAAAAAAAAAAAAAGAGTCCACATATTCCTTTATACATTTGACAACATGGATCAGCTATATTAAAATTTCTTCTGCTTTTCTGGAATGGTGAATTAAACCTCTCAAAGTATGATCTTAATCTAGCTTTCCTCAGGGGATTCTTTTTTTCCTTCCCCACTCCCACAACTATAATCCACTCTCACTATATCTTGGAATTATTGGGTAGTTTTATATTTATTTTGTTTGTTTAACTCATCTTAGAATAGATGTTCTCTCTTGAAATGTTATATATTCCACTTCCCTCTTACCTAAATCCTTCTCTTAAACCTTAAACAGAGCTGGATATTGATGGTTTATATCATTTGTTCAGTCATTTATCTGTGTAATATTTTGGAACAGTACTTGGAGCAGTGAATGATTGTTTGGGCACACTTAATTCTGTGCTTCTCTGGAATCATCTGTGTTAAGAACTGTCTTTCCAAATTGTTGGCATATAATTTTAAATCAGAGAAAGGATCTTAAAGTTTTTTTCAAAATCTCTACTCAACCATACTGCTCTTCTGTCAAGTTTTTTATTTGTCTGTAAATCAGGTTTGTAAGATAAATTCATTGGCATTTGTCTTGGGATAATTATACAACTGCTACTGTTTTTTATGCTTGGTGTTAATAAACAACAATGTCCTCTTCCAAAATGTTTCCTGTGTATACTGCTTTAGTCACTGCTCAGATAAAATTATAATGGTGAGAAATTTTTACTTTGGCTAACAGTGGAATAATAGGGACATTTAATCTCTCATCATAAACTAGAGAATAAAAAATCTATCAAAGTAATGGTTTTCATATACTTTGGAAAGTAGACAGTGCAGTACTGTGATCCTTGAAAAAAGGGTAAGAAAACAAGGTTAGCCCTACAATCACTTTGGCTTTCTCTTTGGAAGTGTATTCCAAACCTCAGAGTAAGGACAAGGGTCCTAAGCAGATCATGGTTGAAATTTGTGGGGGTAGATTTTTAAAATGGGGGGTTTATACAGAAAAAACAACTTTGTAAATCTGCCTAGATGCCCTATTGATTGAGTCTCTTCTGAATATTAAGTTGAGAATGGACAAAGAAACATGAATGAGCTGTGAGCTGCATGGTTTCTAGACCTTGTACAACAGGATTGGAAGATGTTTAAATTTTTACTAGCCAGAGTTGAGAGTCCTCACTGATTGCTCAAGGCATTCACTAGACACCCAAAAAAGATTATGCCTCAGAAATGGGGCTAAGCCTTACCTAGAGTATAAGCCACTCTATAAGTACTCTAACAAAGTTAAGGTTAGTCACACTTGAACTTAAAGACTTTAACTGACTACCAGAACAAGATCAACACCCTTTAAAGGAACTAAGCAAATACTAGACAATAACCTAAAGTTCACAGTACCTGGCTTTCAATTAAAAATTATTAGATACGCCAATAAACAAGAAATATTGACACAAAATCAAGAAAGATCAGTGTATAGAAAAATGTCCACAAGTGAAAGTGAGGGGATTACTAATATGTTATTATACATAAGTTTAAATACATAAAAGAAAATATGAAGATAGTGAGGTAAGAAATGGAAGACACAAAAAGAAAAAAATAAAACTTCTAGGGAAAATCTAATATCTAAAATGAAATAGTCACTGATGGCATTAGCAGAAGATTAGAAACTTCAAAAGAAAATCAATAAACTGAAATCATAACAACGAAAACTATGCCACATCAAACACAGTGAAAATAAAATCTGAAAAAATAATGAACATACAGTCAGTGAATTGTATGACCATATCCAGCATTCTAACATAGTATAATAAGAGTCCACCAAGAGACAGTGTCAGAAAAAAGATTTAAAGAAACAATGGTGAAATTATTTCAAATTTGATGAAAGTTGAATACAGATCAAAAACTCTCCAAGCAGGATTAAAACAAAGAAAAACACATAGGGCAACTTATAATGAAAATTGCAAAAAAAAAAGAACAGTGATAAATAGAATTTCATGAAAGTTCCTAGAGAAGAAAATATGCATTGTGTATAGCAGAATAAAGACAGAAGGACTAGAAACTTTTCATCAGAAACAATGCAAGAGAGAGGACAATGGAACAGAAATTTACATAAAGTACATAAATAAACAACAACAACCAACAACAACCTGTTAACCTAGAATTTTCTACCCTGTGAAAGTGTCGAATAGCATGATGTAGACTTAAACCCAACCACACCAATATTTGCATTGGATTTTAATAGTTTAAACACTCCAATTGAAAGTAAGGGATTGTTAAATTGGATTACAAAGGACAAACTATATACTGTCCTCAAAAAACTCTCTTAATATATAAACACGTTAAAATTAGAGATGCACCATGTAAATATAATAATCCTAAAAATGTTGAGTTCACGACAGGAATAAAGCAGTACAGTTCTAATAATAAAGGGTCAATTCACTAATTAGACTTAGTAGTTCTAGATGTGTATATAATTAATAATAGAACTTTGAAATGCATGAATCAAATACTGAAAAGTGAATGGAGAAATAGCTAAGCTTACAATTATATTTGGAGAGTACAATATTTTTCTGTCAGTAATCAATAGGGCAGGTAGACAGAAAATCAGTAAGGATACTGAAGACTAGAACAACAATGTCAACCAACTTGACCTGAGTAACTTATAGAATATTCCACCTAGCAACTGAAGAATGTACATTCATTTCTAGTGCACATAAAAACATTCTTGGGGCGCCTGGGTGGCTCGGTTTAGCGACTGCCTTCGGCTCAGGTCATGATCCTGGAGTCCCAGGATCGAGTCCCACATCGGGCTCCCTGCTCGGCACGGAGTCTGCTTCTTCCTCTGACCCTCCCCGCCTCATGCTCTCTCTATCTCATTCTCTCTCTCAATAAATAAAATCTTTAAAAAAAAATTCTTAAAACTAGACCATATGCTGCTCTAAGTCAAGTCTCGATAAATTTAAAGGACTGAACTCATTTGAAGTATATTTGTTGTATACAACATAATTAAATTAGGACTAAAGCATGATATCTAGGAAAATTTCAAATATCTGGGAATTAAACAACATATCTCTAAATTCATAAGTCAAAGAAGAAATCAGAAAGGAAATTAGAAAATATTTAGAAATGAGTGAAAGCAAAATATAACAAAATTATAAAATTAGGTTCATGCAATTTATAGAGAAAAATTTATGGCATTAAGTGCTTATAGTAGAATAGAAGCAGGATCTAAAATTAGTGATCTGTGCTTCCACCTTAAGAAGCAAGAAAAGAAAGAGAAAATTAAATCCAAACTAAATGAAAGGATGGCTATAATAAGAAATCAGTG
Source organism: Leptonychotes weddellii (assembly GCF_054177405.1). Taxonomy (NCBI): domain Eukaryota; kingdom Metazoa; phylum Chordata; class Mammalia; order Carnivora; family Phocidae; genus Leptonychotes; species Leptonychotes weddellii. The sequence goes on along the minus strand of NC_138371.1, from coordinate 160,482,913 downwards.
AGAGACAAAATGAAAAAACTCAATGAAACTAAGAGCTTATTCTTTGAATAAGCAATAAAATTGAAATTTCTAACTAGATTAATCAAGAGAAAAGAGAAAACACAAATTACCAATATAATGAAGGAAATATGGACATCAACACAGATTCAAAAAACATTAAAGGGATAAAAAGGAACTATTATGAGCAATTGTGTATTAATAAATTGTACTCTTGTACCACCTACATGAAATGGGCAGACACAAATTACCAAAATGGAATCAAAAAGAAATAAAAAATCTAGTTTAGGTGTAATTTAGTGATTCAACATTACGTCAAAAAAAGAAATTAAAATATCTAAATAGCTTTATATCTGTTAAAGAACTTGAATTAATAAGTAAAATCTTCTCATAAAGACAACTCCAGGCTAACATGCATTTGCTGGTGAATTCTATTGAAAATTTAAGAAAAAAATAATGGTACTAATTCTACCAAATTCTTTCAGAAAAAGGAGTAGGAAGGAACTCTTTCTGGTTCATTGTATGAGGGCAGCAATTGAAAATCTGCCAAAGACATTACCAAAAAAGATAACTATATGCCAAGATTTCTCAAAAATATATTTCTCAAAAATAAAAAAAAACTATTAAATACTAACAAATCAAATCCAACAATATGTAAAAAATGGTTAACACATCAGGTATATGACCAAGTAGTGTATATACCAAAAATGCAAGGTTGGTTTTGCATTTGGAAATATATCTCACCATGTAAAAGAGTAAAGGAGAAAATCTATATAGTCGTCTAAATAGAGGCAGAAAAAGCATTTGACAAAAATTCAACAACTGTCCATGAGGAAAACTATCAGCAAATTAGAAACAAAAGAGAACTTCCTTAATCTGATAAAGAGCATCTACAGAAAAATATAGCACTGAGGCCATATTGAATCATGAGACTGAATATTTTGCTCTAAAGTTGGGCAGAAAGCAAAAGTGTTCTTTCTCATCACGGTTATGCAACATCTCAGCAATAAAGTACAAAAAAGAAATAAAAGACATTTAGATTGGACAGGAAGAACCAAAGTGTTGATTTGCAAATCACATAGTTGTTATTTGGCAAATGCTATGAAATATACATCAAAGCTATTGTATTTAATAAATCAACTTAAAGTTACAGGACAATGGGTCAATATATACAGATCCAATTTTATTTAGTAGCAATGGACATTTGGAGGCAAAATCAAAACCAATAATTATAATAACATTAAAACTACGAAATACTTAAAGACAATTTTAAGACAATATGTGCAAGAATTATTTACTGAAAACTATAAAGCTTTGCTGAGGGAAGTTAAAGATCAAAATAAATTAAGAACTCTATAAACTCATGAATCAGAAGACTAAATTTTTAAAAAGTCAGTTCTCCCAAAATTGATCTACAGTCAATGTGATCTCAAGATTTTTGCAGGTATTTTATAGAAACTGATGAACTGATTCTAAAATTTACGTGGGAAAACAAAGGACCTGAAATAGCCAAAAGAATTTAAAAAAATAGGACAAACTGATTTCAAGACTTGTTGTAAAGCTATAATAATTAATATAGTAATCAAAACAAAGACACTCAAAATAATGGAACAGAATATAGTTCAGAGATAGACCCATGCATATATGGTTAATTAATGTTTTTTAACCAATGTACCAAAGTAATGCACTAGGGAAAAATGATTTTTTTTTTTTGTCTAATTGTGGGGGAACAGCTGATTGATTATCCATATGCAGAAAAGGAACCTGGATCCTTACCTCATACTACACATAAAAATTAACTGAAGCTGGATCAGAGAGTTAAGCATAAAATTGAAAAGTGTACAACAGAAACCAATAGGGAAGGAAAATTTTTCTTGATCTTTGGATAGATACAATTTTTTGGAACAGGGCATAAAAGCACAAAGCATACGAGAACAAACTGGTAAAAGTTATGTATCTATATATAAAACTTGCTCACAAAAAGCACTTAAGAAAATGACAGGGGGAAATACATACATATATATATATGATAATAATGATAATCATATATATATATATATATGATGAAGGATGCATGTTCAGAGTATGTGAAAAACTCTTACTATCCAATAATAAGACAAGATAATTAAAAATTGGCAAAAGGTTGAACATACATGGCATTAAAAATGTACACACATGAATATAATAATCACATGAAAAGTTGCTTAACATCATTAGCCTTCTGAAAAATGCAAATTAAAACCACAATTAAATACTATCACATAATATTTTAATGATTAAATTATAAAGTATATCAAGATTCTATGAAAAAACTTGTACACAAATGTTATATCAGCTTTATGTATGATACTCTTGATTGGAAAAATCTCAAATGTTTTTTAGTAGTTGAATGAATAAACAGACGGCTGTGTATGTGTATACAATGAAATAATAGTAATGTAAAAGAATAAACATACTGATACAAACAACCATATGAATAAATCACAATAAATCCTGTGAAGATACAAAAAAAATCCTGCTCAGATATAAAGCTTGATGTAAAATTTTATTTATATGAACCTCCAGAACAGTCAAATTTAATCTAGAGTGAAAGAAAATAGGTCAGTGTTTGCCTGGCGGTGGGACAGAAGGAGAAGTATTGATGGAGAGGGGTACATGGAACATTTTGAGGGTGATGGGAATACTCTAGATTATGGTTAAGATTATCCAGGTGCATAAACTCGTCAAAATTCATTGAAATACACACTTCAAGTGGGTATATTTCACTGTATGTCAGAAAAACTTAAGTTGCTCTCCTTAAGTATATTGGCAGGGACAAGGTATCAGTAAATATTCCAGAGCTGGAGAATATAAGTGGACTTATTTATAAGTATGCACAGTATACATACAACCTGGAGACTCTTAAAAATGATTCAGTGGATGTGTGGGTGTGGAGGTTGGAACTGCAGCAATTTATACAGGTGGATTACAGAATCAGTAAAGTGTGATATGGTAAAAATCCTGATGTGACCTCATTCGTTTCTGAAGACTGGTAAATCTGAAGTTATATGAATTACATCCAAGAAAACAGAATCACTTCTTTCTCTTTAGTTTAAAAAATAGTTGCTAATAGATTTTCTAATGCAATTTAATTGTGGTCCTCCCTGGAAATAGAGCAGTTGGATACGTTGTATATCTTGAAGCATCTGTAGTGTGTTATAAATTCAATTTGTACAGATATCTATAATCAGTAGAGTAATAAACATATTTTGGAATTGCAAAGCAATATATTGAAAAGTTTAGGGGCGCTTGGGTGGCTCAGTTGGTTAAACGTCTGACTCTTGATTTCGGCTCAGGTCAAGATCTCAGGGTTGTGAGATCGAGCCCCAGGTTGGCCTCTGTACTGGGTGTGGAGCCTGCTTGGGATTCTTTCCATTTCCCTTTGCCTCCCCACTCCACCACTCATGTACTCTTTCTCTTTCTCTTAAAAAATAAAAAAAAGTTTATATGGAGCCATAATGTTAGAGGTGGAAAAGATCTAAAATATTTAATCCAATTTCTTCATTTCAAATATGGTGATTGAAGGCTAGTTGGTTGGTGGTGGACTGCATTATGACTGATTTTTTAATCTTTCTAAGTCCGTTAACATATGGTTTTGGAGTTCCTTACACAAAAGTGGGGTGTATTTCCTTATCCTTGGCATGTACATTTGGCCACGTGACTTGCTTTGGCTAATAAGGCAGAAGTGACAGTGTGCTGGTCCCAACCCTTGAGTGGATTCAAAGTGGTTCTCCTTATCACCTCAAAAAGAACATGCCCACATTAAGCTACTGGTCTAAGAAAGAGGATGAGACAAACGAAGCAGAGTGGCCCAGGTGAGTTGTCTTATCTAAGCCAAGTCTAGAATAGCAGATCCCTAGGCAACCTGCAGAAGCAATGTCTTAACAATTTTTTCTTATTGGCTTTCCAACGTCCAATAAAATAACTTATTTGGAGAGAGTCTGGGGATGGTATAACATAAACGAAGGGGCTAGAAGTTCTCAGTGAAGTGTAGTGTTTCTCCATTAACTGGAGAATGGACTTGTATTTATATATACAAGAGTCGAAGGCCCAAAGCAAAGACTTACAGAAAACAAAATTAACTTTGATGTACATATAATCTACCAGCAACTAAGTATTTTCAGGTGTTCAAATGCTTTATTTTGGGGATAGAACAGCTTGAAACCTAGCTCTCCTATTGCATATTACATACAGCTATATTATAATTCATGCTAAAGCTATGGAAAAATAGGAGGCAATTTTTAAAAGAATGAAGAGCAGGGAAAAAAGAATCATATTTCTTGAGAGAAGATAATTCTGTGTGCCAGTTCTTTCTTTTTAAAAAAATTAATTAATTTATGTATTTATTTGAGAGAATGACAGAGAGAGCATGAGCAGGGGGAGGGGCAGAGCGAGAGGGAAAAGCAGGCTCCCTGCTGAGCAGGGAGCCCAAAGACTTGGGGCTCAGTGGGTCCTGACTTGAGCCGAAGGCAGACACTTTACCGACTGAGCCACCCGGGCATCCCTTCTTGGTGCCATTTCTCTCAGAAGTTATTTTTTTTTAAATAAGATAAGTAAGATGTTTTTATTCAGTTGAGTTTTTATTCAGAGGAGGGAAACTAGAGGAATTGTTGCGATATGAAAATTAGAAAAAATTAGTGTGATGTTCTTCTTGGGGTCGAGTAGCGCTGCCTTTTCTTGTCATTGCGGCTGCTAACTAGTATGGCCAAGGTGATCAGGTGAACTTAACCTGACCTTGTGGGAAGCCTGGAAAGTGAATGTAAAGCATAGTAGGAGACCCTGGGACAAATATCAACTCATTCACATAGTAAACCTGAACCAAGCACAAGATGAATTCAGTGCATCAAAAGCAAATGATCAAAACAAAACAAAACAAAACAAAAAACAAAAAAGAAAAAGAAAACAACAACCCCAAACCCACAAATTTTCTGATCAGACAGAATAAAGTATCTTCGATTTAAATAAAAGATAAATGGAATTAGCACGACAGCAGCTATAAAGGCATATAAAGGAAAATCCTTACATATTTAAAATCTGACTTCAATAAAACAAAGGGAAAGAAATTTTGCAGTCAGCGAAATTAAAAAAAAAAACGAAAGAAAAATAAAACCTGGTGAGGATTACCGGGAATTCTTCAATAACCATCTTAAGACCTGGCCAAGGGTCACACTGGCACCTTAACAGTCTGCCAAGGTCTAAAATGAGCTAAGTGCACCAGGGGAGTCTAAAACTAGGGAATTAATTGCACAAAGGGGCTGGCCTCAAAGGGAGTGGCTAGTTGCTGCCCTATGTTTCTAGCACTACAAAACAAAACCAAACTGAGTGAGCTGAAGCAAAAAAAAAAAAAAAGGCAAACCAAAAACACAACAAAAACCCCATTTACTGGGAAGACGCAGAGTTATCTTTTACAAAACTGAAGATTATGGAGTATGTTTGCTCTTCCACAGGCTTAGTCAGAAGTCCATGTACTTAATCTCACTCTTTCTGGTCTCCCCACCCCCCAATCTTGGTTTAGCACAGTAAAAATTTCTAACTCACAAATCTAGTTGGGTACCAGGGGAGAGGATGGCCATTTGAGGATTTAGGACTCTGTCCCATCTTTAAAAATGTGCTTGTAAGGACTTTGTGGCATCCTACCTCCAATTAGTGGATGCAGAAAAAGACAGAGGATTGATCATGAGGGCTTTGCGTGGCCAGGTCTAGAAATGCAAGGCCCCTTCCCATTCAGAACTCAGTCACTTGACTGCATTTAATTGCAACAGAGGAGAAGAAAAGTTGTGTGCCCTGGAGTCAAAGGACATTAATTTGGTGAACTGGAAGCCAGTCTCTGAAACTACAACAGTCCTCTCTTTTGGTGACCAAATATGTTTCACCCTTTGTTCCCGTACAGAGAGATAATCCAAAGTTCCACCTGCTCACTGCAGGCCAGTGACTTTTGTCCAGTGACCTTAGATCTAAAAAGACAAGTGTCCAACTTTGAAATGGACACTGAGGACTACTCTCTCCTTAGTGGCCACACAGTTTTTGGAGCCCATTTCCTGCTAGTGCAAATTTGAGGGTCCAAAATTTATATTTAGACTGCTACAGACAAAGATGTATTAAGTCTGGGATTTGCTTCTGGTTAATACAATTCCCTTATAAACTTAGTAGGCTGCTAATTACTTGCTTGCAGTAGGTTTCCTTTCTAGATATATTTCTCAAGCTTGATTTATGTTGTTCCTTTCTTGCCCTTATACTTTCTTCTGAGCTTATAATTGGCCACTTTATTGTCTTCTGAAATAATAAATGGGATGGCTACACTCTGAATCTGATTTTTGCGGGACTGAGTTTTATGGGGCTTTTGTGGCTCAAAATCCTTTTCAGCCTTAACTCTTCTTGCTTGGAGTCTGAAGCAGGCAGTGTTGTAACTTGCAAAGCTCCAAATTTGCAGATGGCTGCTCTTCCTCCATTTACCTGGATAGAGAGGATTCAACAAAGGAGTCAAAGGGTTAGCGCACAGCAGAGCCACTGACAGACAGAGTTTGTATTTGTTATTATTGTTATTATTGGTTATTGTTGTTATTGGTTATTATTGGTAGGATATTTGTCCAAGGTTGCTGCCTAAACAGAACTTTTCCTTGAGTGGGGAATAAACTTTTAGTATGCTAAGATTCTGAAATTTTGATGTTTTTTGTCATAGCACTTAGGCTACCTTTACTGATTACAGGGGCAAAGCATAGAATTTTCCTATCATACATTTCTTGATCTAGACATCAGCCATCTCTATGTATATGCCCTAATTTTCTCCACTTTCAGTGTAAAAGCCTGGATTAGAGTTTATCTCTTTCTTGATTCGTATACTGATAATATCTGAGACTTACCAAGTGCACGGTCATATTTTTCCAACATATTTCCAAAGACTGCTAGGTGCAGGCCCAGTGCAGGAGGAATCCTCATAGCTATATGCTGTTGTGGCTCAGACAATACCACACTTTGTCTTAGAGACTGTTGCTAGAGGTACCATTTCCTGGTAAAATGCATTTTAAGGATTTAGAGATATTTTATAGAATGCGAAAGTAGAAAATAAAGATGAGCCTTGGGAATGGAAAGCCCTTGGGAACTGGAAAATAATGAGGAGCTGAGGCCCCTTCTCCCAGGGGCTAACTGATCTTTGCCTCTACTTCTCTCTGCATGTCAGCTTTATTCTTATCTTCTGAAGACATTTTCCCTGCAGTTCTCCTGCTCGCTGCCCCACAGGTCCAGTTTACAGCTTCAGTGCAAGTGAATAACTCGTACTGGAAGAGAACCTCTCAGTCCTGATTCTGAAATCCCAGAGAGAGAATCTGATTGATCTAGCTCAGTTCGACCCCAATGTCCATCTGCAACCTGGAAACTGGGGGCTTGGGTCATGTAGTACAAACATGGCTGCATGAGGTCCAATCCTTTGAAATGTGAGGGAGATTCCCAGAAAAAAAAGGAAGGTTACAAACCAGACAGATGCTTTGTAAGATTTATATACTAACTAACCACAACACCCTGGAGGACTGGTGAGTTCATATCCAATCTGGGCTGATGGCTGTTGTCTACATATAAGAGAGAAAAAATTGTTCTATTTTATACAAATAAGTTGCCATGGAATCAGAAATCCTATGGTGTGGCTAAAAAAAAAAAAAAGAAAAAAGAAAAAACCACATAGTTTTTAAATCAGAAGACCTGGTATCAGTTGTGACTTTGCTTTTATGCTGGAAGTATGACATTAGACAGAACATGTAACCTTTTCAGTTCTCATATTTTAGTGCTTGAAATTGGGCTAAGGGTCCCACAGGTCCTCTTTGTAGATTTGATAGAACTTAACTGGTTGTTTTGACTATGTATTTTGACAAATACTAGCTGTTGCTGTGCAGCTGGTGATGGTTTTATTTTTAAGACCTCAAGCTGTCTTTCTGATGAACTGAGAGAACAAATATATTCTATACACCCAAATTCATTAACCTTATACCAGTCCCCATATACTCATTTCAGGGCAACCGGATCTTTCCCAAACGGGCACTAATTTCTAAACAATCCAATGCGGAAAATCTATAAATTAAACCTTAATTCACTATTAAAACCATGTTTGCTTAGATTACATAACTGCCAAATCCGAGTCTTATCTGCCACAAATGAGATTTTCCTAAATGTGTTTTTAATCACTTTGTTTTCATGTACCATGTCTTATCTAATCTAAATAAATGTTGGTACTAATTCATGCAGCAGTCAAACAGTTTCTTTCTCTGTATTTTGATAGAGCTCAAGAACTCTTGGATTGTGTGAAATTGGTGAAGATGGTTTGCCTTGAACAGCTTCAGTCCTTGAACCTGTCCGTGGGCCCAGAGAAGAGTTTCCATAGTGCTTACTCCCCACCTGCACAGCTGAACCTCAATCTTTCCAGTAATGTGAAGCAATATAGAAAAGAGTGGAAGTTATCTCTTCCCCTTTATGAAAATTAGTCCAATTTCTATGAGTAGAATGTTCTTTTAGCACCCTATTCTCCAGTGAAAAAATGGTAGTAAATTAATCTGAAGCTAAATGGAGAATGCCCCTTTGTCGATGGCATCTTATGGCTACAGGTGTTAACCTGAACCTGTTGTTGAAGTCCCCCATGATCCATGGTTATGCTTACAGTTATGATTATGGTTATGGTTATGGTTATGCTTGCCTCTTAAACTTCATCTGTTGCCACTAAAGTCAGGATGTTTTACCTTCAATTATTGCTTAACTTCCAGTGCTTACTAAGCTATTCCAAATTTTTACAGTATCTCCTTTAATTCCCTCTCCATATTTTCTACTAGGCAAACACCTAGATAGATATTTAAATTACATGCCCTGTGAAGAGTTTCTATGACAAATTAAGTGTGGTGACTTATTAACTTTCTTTTATGTCTCAACTATTCATCACTTATCTCCCAAATAACACTTATCAAAATGTATTGTAATTATTTATTTTCATGTTTAACATCTCACCAGACAATGTGGACTATTGAGAGAAAAAATATATATCTTATTTTTTAGCATGTACCAAATCCTTACCAGGTTACCTAATACTTAGAATGTGTTCAAAATATTTTTGTTGAATAATTTTAAAAAATCTTTGTTGACATTCTGGGTAATTAGTGTGTCAACTCCAAGGAAACAATGTTTTGGCCAAGGAAAAAATAAAGTCCCTTAAAAAATTATTATATTTAGATCTAATTTTTTTTTTCTAGAAGCAATGTTTCCCACTTCTACAGTCATAAAATCATAGGACAGGTACTGATTTCTGGATTTAATATTATTGGTAATATTAAATATTTGGAAAATAGTTGAACTATTTTGTCATCTGATTATCGGTTCCTTGGTTAACTAATATTGTGTAGGGAAACCTGAGCTTAGATGTTTATGTAGATATTTGAGAATAATGCCAAACACAATCAATGCTCCTATATTGCCTTGTATATACAACTTGTCATATTTGTTTTGTTTCAACATTTTCTCATGGAAAAAAAAAGTCTAGTTATTACTGAGAATGAGTATATATAAGAAAAGTGAATCTATAAAATTACAGAACACTAACATTTTTCCTTTTTAGAATGACATATGTGGAATGACAACTGGAAAGATGTATAATGCGGTTCTTTCTAGTATTAAAGAATGCTTCACAATTTAAAAATATTGTAATTCATTGCATTAGCAGACAGTAGTGACTGCCTCCCTCCTACCCCAATATTTCTCCTCTTAATGGTAAAATAAATAAAAAATTTTCTGTTGATGTTATAACCCTTTAGTTAACACATAGTCATACCTTCCTAAGTAAACATTTTGAAGACCACTCCTGTAGATCAGCGATCTGCTCTGCTATTTTGGCTTGTACCTGTGGTTGCATGAGTTATTTGGACTTAATTCTAGCTCTTTCATGGTAACTTTAACAGTATTAGTCACACAGTTGAGCTAACAATTCTTTAAATTGTCCAGAAAAAGGCTAATTCCAAAATGTAACAATTTAGGGACACAGGCCAAGGTATGTTAACACAAAGTGTTGCATTTGGAATATGATAAGTGTAAAAGTGTGTTTTGTTTTATTATGTTCATATCTTTATGCACAGTACATAAACTGTCCTTCCTTTCTGATTTTCTAGGATCTTTTGTAGTACTGATGATCTAAAGGTGATTTTTAAGTGTGTGAACAAATGAAAATATATTATGGTGGTGCCTTAATCTGTCCAGGCTGCTAAAACAAAAACATCAAAACCGAGTGACTTAAACTACAAACATTTATTTTTCACAGTTCTGGAGACTGATGAAGTCCAAGATCAAAGGGCTTGCAGATTTGATATCTCATGAGGAAGCATTGCCTGGTATATAGATCACTGCCTTCGCACTGTGTTCTCACATGGTAGAAGGGATGAAGGAACTCTCTGGGGTTTCTTTTATAAAGACCCTAATGTCATGCAGGCAGGCTCCACTCTCATGACCTCCTGACCTCCCCAAAGCCCCACCTCCTAATACCATCACATTCTGGGCTACATGTGAATTTCAGGGGTACATAAGCATTCAATCCATTATAAGTGATTAAATAATCAATTATTAATTATATTTATTAAGTTTGTTGAGGGAAGATAATGGAGTAAGGATCTGGCTCCAAAATTTCCTTGGCTACTATTTTTTTTATTTTTTGTTTTTTCAAACAATATTGCTATTAGTAATGGAATTTTTGTTTTACACAAATAGTTTTGTGTACTCTTAGAGAAATACAGCATTGAAGTTTTTCTACTTGCTTAAATTTATTAACAGAGTCTTCTGTCAGTTTGTATTTCCTTTCATTAGTATTTCTCAAAGTGTGGTTCTTTGACCAGCAGCCTGCATCACCTGGAAACTTGTTAGAAATGCAGTTCTTCAGACCCCAATGCAGATTTACTGAATCAGAAACTATGAAGGCAGGGCCTAGAACATGGTTTATCAAGCTTTCCAGGTAATTTTGTTCTATAACTTGTCCTTGAAAGTCACATAGTGTCCCTTGTGATGTATCGTGTAGGTCAAGATAGTCACAAAGTTCTGCCCAGGTTCAAGGGCAGGGTATATGGACTCCATCTGTCAGTGAAGGAGCAACAAGTTCACATTATAAAAAGTATATATGGGATAGAAATAGGGTTACACCATCTTTGAAAAATACAATCAGCAAATACCCTCTGAAACCTAAATGTATTTAAATATGTAAGACTGATAATAAATATGATAATCATGTTTAAAACAGAAAATAAATGAATGGATAAAATGGAATTAATTTTTATGGACAAAGAAAATGAAGACTTTTTGGTTTAGAAAGATAAGATGGGTTTTTTTTTTTTAACCCCTAAAAGTCCCTTCTACTTAATTTAAGAGATTCAAATGAGATGATAATTTACCAGTATTCTGGCTATAAGTTATAAAATAAGAAAAATATTTAGAGGAGACTAGAGAAATTCAAATCTATCAGTTAATAGAAATTGATACTATGGATTTATAATTTCCCTGGAAAGGGATATGTAGGTCCCGTGAAGTATTAATCAGAGCCTACTGGACAACTGGTCCTTGAGAAGATTTAACCAAAGTGCACAATGCATAAACTCAGCATCTTGGATGAAGAAAGGAATGGGAATCAAGCAAGCAATCAGACAGAATAAATAACTGAACAGATTGGGAAGAATGAGAAAATCCATGACCAAGGCAATGGATTACAAGTAATAAATCCTAAAGCAAGAGAAGAAACCAAGGCCTTGGAAGATATGCTGGAGGCTCCAAGGCTTGGTTATAGGCCTATTTGCCCTTGAGGCCTTGAAGATGGTTGATGAGGCTACTATGTCAGATTAAACATTCAGTGCTATTTACTACTAATAGATAACAAGCACAGGTTCATAATTCAGCTGAGCATTTCTGCTGATCTGGGCCAGACTTGGCTGATCTTGGATGAACTCTCTTGGGCATCTGTGGTCAGATGTATGCAGAGAGGATAAGCACCTTGGTGATTTGGATTGAGTGTTTTCATATATCTGTGGCCTTCGCTGGTAAAAATGAGATGAACCAGATTTGCTCCATGAGGACTTCTTCATCCTGCCATTGGTCAAGAGTCTAAAAGACCCATGGAATTGTACAGGGCCTTTTGGAGCCTGGAATTGGGACAGGTACTCCCTCATTTTCTCTTCATTCTATGAAATCCAGGCCAGCTTAGATTTGAGGGGTAGAGAAGCAGATTTTACTTCTTGATAGAGCTGCTGAAAACTCCCACTGAAAAGGAGGATGGGTATAACAAAGACAGCAGTGGTGGCCGTTTTTACAATCTACCATGGTCTTTGATAGAATCAGGTTTAGTTTCTAGTGGCCTGGGGAGGGGGAGAGATGGTTGGTTGGGCTGGGGAGATTGATAATGAGTCTACACACACACACAAAAAAGGAGGGAAACAATAGACAAGTAAATAAATAGCATAATATCAAGCTAATGTAAGTAAGGTGAAGAGCATTTTAGGAAGAGAAACACATGTACAAGAATTTTGGGTTAGAATGAGCTGGCACATTTGATCACAAAGAGAGCCAATATGGCTGCCATGAAGTGATGGAAGGGTAGGGATGGTGGATGAAGTGGGTACCTGTGGGTTCAGATCATATTATGTCTTGAAGGACAAAGTAGAGTTGGTATTTGTATTGTAAACATTGGAGGATTTTAGTTAAGAAAAAGACCTGTTCTAGGTTAAACCCCATTTTGAGGCTTCAATAAGGTAGATGTCCTCAAATGACATTTATGGTTGAAAATACGTATTCCTGAGTGTTCTTTTTTTTTCTTTCTAGTTGACTTTTTTTTTATTATGTTATGTTAATCACCATACATTACATCATTAGTTTTTGATGTAGTGTTCCATGATTCATTGTTTGTGTATAACACCCAGTGCTCCATGTAGGACGTGCCCTCTTTAATACCCATCACCAGGCTAACCCATCCCCCCACCCCCCTCCCCTCTATAACCCTCAGTTTGTTTCTCAGAGTCCATAGTCTCTCATGGTTCGTCTCCCCTCTGATTTCCCCCCCTTCATTCTTCCCCTCCTGCTATCATCTTCTTCTTCTTCTTCTTCTTCTTCTTCTTCTTCTTCTTCTTCTTCTTCTCCTTCTTCTTTTTTTAACGTATAATGTATTATTTGTTTCAGAGGTACAGGTCTGTGATTCAACAGTCTTAAACAATTCACAGTGCTCACCATAGCACATAACCTCCTGAGTGTTCTTTATGCTACTTGTAGTTTTCTCTTTTAGTGATAATTTTGGCTGCTAAGAGTGCTCTCAGTAGGCCCTTCTCCTGGCAAATGCTGTTTCCAGTTCAGTGGCCTCATGTTACCTTAATGAACCAAATTGCCCAAAGGGCCAACATAGGAGAGACAAGAACTGAACTTCAGAGTAAGGGAGAATGTATTATAATTGTCATATATAGCACTTCCTTGTACCTCCATACTTTTGTCTGTAGCAAATAAACAAGTAGGATACAAATGAGAGTATATTTATTGCAAGAAAAAATTGTGATTAAGTTTCTAAGTATAAAATCAGTGGGAGCTACAAAGTCTATCAAGTTTTCATCTACTGGAGATCCAGAGAATAAGATTCTTCTAGGCAGAATACTATTAAATTAGAGTATGGAAGTTACTTTATCTCCCTTAGCGGCTGCTGTTAGGGAGACCTTGACTGACTAAAGAAAGTCCTTTCAAGCCATGCCTATACAAGACCAAAAAGAGATAAACTAAAATATTAAAATCAAATGTAGGCACACACCCACACCTCCCCCACCCCCACAAACTCCAAAACATAAATCCTGTTTCCTAAAGCAATTCCTCCTGAATTTTTCACATCATGGCACACATAGAAAGTGATAGTATGGGGCACCTGGGTGGCTCAGTTGGTTAAGTGTCTGCCTTAGGCTCAAGTCATGATCCCAGGGTCCTGGGGTCGAGCCCCACATCCCATTAGGCTCTCTGCTCAGTGGGGAGTCTGCCTCTCCTCCTCCCCCTTCTTGAGCTCTCTCACTCAAATAAATAAATAAAAAACTCTTAAAAAGAAAAGAAAGTGATAGTATTTGTAGACCACCCTAGAATAAACAGGTGAGACTGCTTATTGAAGAAGGTGATTCTCCTCAATGATTTTGCCTCTAGAGATTTGGTCTTACTATCCCCAGGGCTTAGGGGACTGATATTTCAGCGCATGTATAACCTATTTCCTACACTCTGCTTATACAAAAAAAGAAACAAAAACTAAAATTTAAAAGTAATTTCATTTTATAAGAACTAAATTTTATTAGTCTGCTTATATCTTGGATGCAAATATTTTCAGGTGTTATTGATCCAAATGAGTGTTATTTTGACTTTTGCAGGCAGCATAGCCCTGATTCCTTTCTGTAATGACAAAGTTCTTAAAAGGTGAGGGATAGGACTAGTTAAGAATGGTTGCATGCTAAAAAAAAAAAAAAGTTTGCATGTTTATATGGCAATTCCAAATAAAGAACCAAAATATAGTAACTATAATTCGGGAACTTCTCAAAGGGGGAAGGAATTTGTGTCTTTGCAATGTTATATTTTCATTAGCAACATGTTTTGTTGGTTAGCTCTAAAAAATGAGTATGTCATTGTTGACATCCTCTTCCTGTCACACTTGTTTACAATAGTTCAACAATCATCAAGATACAAGCTAGAAGCATGCTGTGCATATGATGAGTTTTAGCACCACGCAAGTAGCCATGTTTACTTAATTTGGAAGATAGCACAGTAATTTTCCACTTAAATTTCTGTCTGTGAGTCTATAATGGAAATGATTTCCTTGGTTGTGGCTTTTGCTGCTTTAACATTTGTTGTTACTGTTTTGGTTAGGCATTGCTTGCCTTATTTTTCCTTTTTGCTATATTTGAATTAGATACTCTCAATTACTCAGTAGCTTTGAGAATATATTTTAAAGGGAATTTTCTGTTTTCCTAGACAGGTTTTTGAAGCTCCTTTCCATGTTCAGGTACCTATTTCTTACAGCTTTATTGATTTTGGCCTAATTACTTGACCCAAATTGTGTCATCTCTCTGTATTAAGTATGTGTTATGGCTTTTGTCTCAAGCTGTTAGTCTATACTTCGTTAATGATGCTTTTTAAAGGTTACAGACATTTTCTATTGGAAGAACTGTTTTTAAATTCATCATTTAAAAATTTGCAAGTATATTTTCTAGGCATTAAATATTACCATTATCATTAATATTACTAAAAGAATATTAATGAAGTGTCAATACACTGGAGGACACAGAACTTGTGGAAGTAGACATTTTCCCTCAATAGCCAGCTAAGAATTTGACAAAAGCATTGCACGCTTTTCTCCCAGTTAGAAAATTAAGCTTTTAGACATGGATAGAGAATTCTCTTACATTTCATGCCTATATATTATTTCTTTAAATAACTATGGTGTGGGGTGCCTGGGTGGCTCAGTTAGTTGGCCATCTGTCTTTGGCTTGGGTCATGGTCCCAATGACCTGGGTTTGAGCCCCGCATGAGACTCCCTGTTCAGCAGGGAGTCTGCTTCTCCATCTGTTGCTCCCCCTGCTTGTGGTTGCTCTCTCACCCTCTCTCTCTCTCTGTCTGTCAAATAAATAGATAAAGCTTTAAGAAAAAAAAATAACTGTGGTGTGAGTGAGCCAGTTGCCAAACATGCTGGAGCATAATGAAGCAGCTAACTCTAGGAGCTGCACTTTGTTTTACTGGTAGCAGATTGTCTTTTCATGTATTTTTTTTTGATGTGGCATGAATGATTGCAGCAGTGGTAGGAAACAGAGGAGGAAACAGCCTGCCATACAGAGGATACAAGTGGACTCTGGGGTTCATTGATGCACCCTCTGCTTTTTTCCCTATAACACACTCTTGAGGAACACCTACAGAGGCTCCCCAAGCTTGTGCATGGGAGAACACAACTAGCAAAGCTTCTTCTTCGGAGCATGTGGGAAAAAATGAGGAATTTGGGGCCAGGATTTCTAATTGCTGTGTTTTAGATTCTACATCAATGACATGTCTCTTAGGATGTGGAAACATGAATGGATGACAGTCACAAAAACCCTTTCACATCTAGATTGATCACTGAAGAGGACAGGTGAACTCAGTGAAGGCAGATACCCTGGTCCTTGAATGACAGCACTGAATGTTGTGACTCTTGTAGAGTATATCAGGTAGTTCGGGTTTTCTTTTATTCTGCCCTCTTCCTTATGCCAGCTCCAATAATACAAAGCCTTGCCAATATTGCCTTATAAATGTTTTCCAGATCCATCCCCTTCTTTTCCATCTGTGAACTCTGTCTTGGATGACACCGTCATCATCTTGCAACCTGACCACTGAAATAGACTATTAACCAGTTTTTTCAGCCTTGTTCCTTTCAAGTCAGTCCTTCACTAAACTATCAAATGGTTCTAAAATATAAATCTGACCCTGTCATTTCTTTATTTAAAACTCTTGAGTGGCTCCCATTACCCAGAAGACACAGTCTAAGTTTCTAACATAGAAATAAAAGTTCTACATGCTAGACTCTTTCCCCTGTACCCTCTACCCTCAGTGTCAGCAACACTGAACACTTGTTATGCAGTTTCTCTTTCTCATACCTTTGCTCATGATGTCCAATCTGCCTGGAATATATATATTTTTTCTCCTATTCATGTTTGGCTCTCCTTCATCCTTTAAAACTCTGCACAAGTATCAGCTCCACCAGGAATGCTTCCTACTCCTTTCCAGGCAGGGTTATATGCCCTTACTCAGTGCCCCATATGTTAGAAATGCTCTTCCTTTAGAAACGACACCTGCTGTATCATCTATGTGTTCATCATCACTATTACACTGCAAGCTCTTTGAGGACAGAGCATCCTCTTATTCTTTGAATTCTTGGCTCCTTACCAGGTACGTGACTCAATAAAAACACCCAGTATGTGTTTGTATAATGAATTAACGAAAATGCTTTTTGTGAATAGATAAAATCTCTATGAAGGAGAGAGAGAGAGAGAGAGAGGGAGAGGTAAGAGAAACCTGGAATGAGCCTTTGGAAATTCCCACAAATTATGTCCTTTATTGTGTTCTATTTTGTCTTTGTGTTCCTATTCTTATCTTTAGATCAAGGGCTATAACTGATTTCCAGCTTTCTCAGAACCACTTAAAAATGGATGGTATGGTTCTCAACACACAACACTGTGTGTTCAGTGAATATTTGTGATTGCCTGATAATCCTTGGGACACTGCTGAGATATCACTCAGTGTCAAGACTGAGCAATGTATAAGAAAAGTTGGTTCAGAGCAGAGATGTAAATACTCGATATTATATTGCAAGGAATGTTATTGTGCCTTGTAGAAAAACATATGAGAACATTTGTGAAAAGATAGAAACATGAAAAACAGAAAGACCCATCCTCCAGTGGGTCATCCATCAATTATCTTCCTAATCTCTCTCACTGTACCCATCACCCATTTCCCACCACCAATCATTGTTAGTTTAGTGCAGTGGCATATATTTTATTTCAGTAGCACAACTGAATCTATTTGTAAACAGGAGAGAAAACTGAATGTCAGCATTAACTGTTTACATATGTCCTATTATTTATATAGAAACCAAGGTCATTTTCTTCTTCCTGCCATGACTATACAGGCAGACAACTCCTTACCTGGTGAAACAGGAACAGTTACATCATTCTTATCTACCTAGAAAATCAGAACTAAGTGCATTCCATAAAATTGTTCCATGTGAAATTGGCGTCAATTAATGCACTAAATTATTCATTCTCCCAGATGAAAATGTCATTTAAGAAATATGAAGATATTACTTCATTGTACTAGGAAGAAAAACTAGACCTCAGGAGATTCTTATTCAAGCACTGATAGCTATTAAAACCTTACCTGAGGTGCCCTGTACCAGGACCTCTTTCACATCCTGTCTTATCTTTGACAGCCTGTCTTAATGCTGAATCTTAAGGCCATAAACAGGCCACAGCTCAGAAGGGTGAACACTGTGTCTATTGCACTGGATTCTATAGAAAATGCTTTTGTCCATGAGTCCCAACTGTCACTCTCTTTATCACTCTGTGTGTCCATGAAGCTGACAGTTGACATACATCAATCAGGAAAGGTTTACTCTCTCTCTTTGCCATTCACAAGACACTTAAAGAATTGAGGCAACACAATTCCATCAAGTGTATATTTGGCCACAAAGGGATGTTTCACATTTACCTACAGAGCAGCAAGCTAGCATGAAATGAAGCATGGTTAGTTCCAGTTATATCCTTGATCTCTTTAGCAGAGATAAAATTCCTTGATGGAATATCTAGAATTCTTAATAAAAATTCCTGGAAGCCTGTGAACTTCTTGGTGGCATATGTGAATTTAGGAAAACAAAATAATCACAAATGTGTCATATTAAAAAGGGCTGATTGGGTTTTTTTGGGGAACAATGGAAGAATTACTGAACACTGGCATGATTTTCTTCCCAGTGTGCCCTGAATATTGTGTATGTTTCCCTAAAATATATGAAAGGAGGGAAAACTAATCTATAATGAAACCATGGATCTTGAACAACTTCTTGACATACCTTATAAAGAATATCTGACAGATGCAAGAACATTTTGAACAAAATGAAAGACTCAGATTTAACAACTACTCTAAAATGGTTAAAGTGATGTTGTTTTCAATAATGTAAATGATAGAGTTGTGAATTACCCTGACAGTGGTCCTTATCTTGGAAACACAAGGGCTTGGGACATGGGGGGAGCTAACAGTGAAGTGCAGTGAGGGGCACGCTGCTTGAGGTCTAGTCTCATTTTTCTAGGACATCATGTGTTGGGTCTGAAGGAGGTATTGAGATTCCATGTCATTTTAACTCTTCACAGGGCTTCTTAAACAGAGAGGTGGGCTGGTGTCAAGTGATGTTTTAGAGGGAGCAAAAAGAGGGCAGGAGTTGGTGAGACAACAGTAAGTCATCTGAGAATATATAGCTACTGGAGGAAATGATAAATGTAACGACCAAAAGATGAAGAATGTTATCGAACTCCCAAGGACTTGACTGCACCTTCTGTGCGGAGGATATGGCAGATTTGGAACTTACAGATGAAAGTTTATACATTAGCTGCATGCTGTCTCAAGGCACTCATTTCCACTATTTTCATGCCTCCAACACTCCCAAGCAGTTAAAGAATAAAACAGAGAAACAAAATAAACAGTACTTGTTCTCCAGCTGAAGACAGGAGGATGACTCTGATATCTTATTTTTTAAAAAAGGCTAGCTAATGGGAGTCCACCCACACTATCTTTCTACACATTGCAAAATAGATACTCTGGCCTCCATTTAAAATGATTAATAGAAAGGATTTGATGTGCAAAAAGCACCACAAAAACAAATGAAGGGATGGATTAACGGTCAGAAAACTATTAAGACTGAATTTTGGAAGAGGAACTTACTTGAAAAGAAAAGGAAATTTCAGAAAAAAAATTATTTGCAGTCTCAAGGAACTTAAAGAGAACATGGAATTTCTATGAAACAAGGGATCATATAAAATAGTTACTGACAAATCCAGGAAAAGAAATTGAGGAGACACATGAAATAGTAAAAACCATTTGTTTTAAGAAAAAAATCTAAAAGAACTGGTGAAGTAAAAATCAGAAAATGCACAACAACAATAAACCCTAAAAACCAAAAGCATGATATGGGAGGTAAGTTAGATAAGATCATACTGCAAAGGGAAAAATTGTAAGAGCAAAATGTTTAGAAAATCATACGTGTGCAGAATGGCTATCTATCCATCTATCTTCACAAATAAATGGATAATTAGTGTTTCTCAAGAAGAGAGCTCAACAACTGAATTCCAAAAAATATTTAAAGATATATAGGAGAAAGCTTTCCTTAAAGGAAAAGTTGAATATGCATATCTTATGATTTATCTATTGCTGTATAAGAAATCAGTGCAAAGTTTAAAGGTTTAAAACAGTAACAACTTCTTTAAAAAAATTCTCTCGGGGCGCCTGGGTGGCTCAGTCATTAACCGTCTGCCTTCGGCTCAGGTCATGATCCCAGGGTCCTGGGATCGAGCCCCACATCTGGCTCCCTGTTCCAAGGGAAGCCTGCTTCTCCCTCTCCCTCTCCCACTCCCCCTACTTGTTTTCTCTCTTGTGTCTCTCTCTGTCAAATAAATAAATAAAATCTTAAATAAATAAATAAATCAATAAATAAATCAATAAATAAATTCTCTCATGACTTCCTGGATGGTTCTGGTTCAGAAACTCTCATGTATTAGCTGGAGGTAGAAGAGCAGAGCATTTTTCTCTCTCTTCATAGATCTTTCGGCCCCTCCATGTTGTCTCGCCATGGGCTAGTTTGGATCTCCTCAGCGCATCAGGGCCTCAGGACACTTGGACTGCTTATCTGGTGACTGAAGACTTCTAAGAGCTAATGATTTAAGAGAAGAAAGCAGAGTGCATGGCATTTTTATCATCTACTCTCAAAACTCACTTGAGTCTCATCGTCTATAGTCAGAAGCCTGCCAACATTTCAGATAAGGGACCATGCACCCACCTCTTTATGAATGGCAATGTCACATTTTAAGACGAGCATGTGGAATAGATGATATTGTGGTGATTTTGAACACACAATCCATCACACATGTTGAAAGGGGTTAACGTAAGTATAGTAAGATATAATAAAGAACTAATAGAGAATCACAGACAAAGACATAACATGGTAAGAGTTTTGAACTTTAAGGTCAAGGAAAGAACAATATAATCATTCTTGAAGAAGAAACAATCACAGGTAAGAGGAAGTTCAGGCTAGTCTAAGATTTCCACATAGTAATGTTCTGGAACAGGAAATGATGGTACACTTTCTTTGGAGTTATAAGGTGAAAAGACTTTTCCCCAATAACATGTCTAGTCTGTACGTACAAGTTTCATGTATAGAGATGACAAGAAGAGTATTTTAAATATGTAAAGACTGATTATATATCATCTAGTAGCCATTATGAAAAATCTTCCTGAAGACCAAATCTAGTCACATTAAAAATAGAAGAATAAAAATTCAAAATAAAGAAATCATGAATAGGCTTTTTGTTTGAACATTGGAATATAAAATCAGCATTTTCCTCTTGTTTTCTAGAAGTCATTCAAAAGTACCAAGGAGAACAATGAATACAAGGCAGAAACACTATATTTGGTGAAACTGGAAGACAGCTAAAACCCCAAATCACCAGATGTAAAGTAATAATAATAGTAATAATAATAATAAGTATAGAGGGTGGGAGCAAACTTTTGGAGGTGATAAATATGTTTTTGGCAAAGATTTCAGTAACGGTTTTAGAGATACATGCTCATCTCTAAACTCATTAAGTTGTATACATTAAATATGTAGACCTTTTTGTATGTCAATTATACTTCAATAAAGTGGTTTAAAAAAAGATATTTGGAAGGGTGACTTACAGCAGAGGGCATGCAGTACAGGAAGTAGGAGAAAGCCAATAAATGATGATAAGAGCTTTAGATCAGAGAAGGAGCCAGCAAAAACTATTGTATCAATGATGAAGATCATGCCAGGTGATAAAACAAAGTTCCTTATTTTCAGCCACAGATCTAATGGTAAACCTGGCATGAGTTTTACTTGACCCAGCATGGTTCCAGGAAGGAGAGGAATTGAGACGATCCTAGGCGCAATACATATGTGCAAGCAATGCTGTCTCTGTTGCAGCATAGAAAGAGGCTTTGAATTGAGCAAACTGATGCCTATTTCCACTGCATGGGAAAAAGTCATACCCAGAACCCTTGATCATAAGAAATCAAGCCTGTCCTGAATACTATTGCTTTCTCTCTCTGACATATACTCCTGGCAAATAGTTGCTGCAGGAAACATTCACCTTCTTCAACGACACAAGAAGGCACCAGCACAGGATCCGTTCAAAGACAAATCAGAAAAAAAAGAAAGTTTTTCACTATAAATTTAAGAAGATGTTAATAAGTTAACTTTTCTATCAAGTAAGATACAAAGAAAAAGGGCAAAAGCTGTGGGAAGATATGTTGAGACAAAATTATCAGCTGGTAGTGTTCAAGAAAGTATGGAAATAACACACAAAACTATTAAATTCAGCTGAACCTGCAAGAAGCTCATTGAAGAACAGATTATTCTGAAAACAAAGGATACAATGAAAAAAGTAAATGAAGTTAAATAGAAAAAAATGCATTAATAGGAGACTTATACAATTAAGAAAACAGACATTTAAAAAATGACTGATTTGGAAGTCCTATGCACAATTGGGATCCTCTATGAAGAAACAACAACAAAACAAACATAACTATTTTTGAGATTAAAAAGACATGAACTTACAAATTGAAAAGTCATATTGTGTTCTTCCCAGTAGAAAATGAGCAAGAATGTTTAACAATAAAGCAATGCAGGAAAGTTATTTGTCTTTTAACATACAAAAAGAATTCACTGGAAAGCCAGATCAGAATATAAAGTAACTTATTATATACATTAATTCAACTTATATTTCTCCACTGCAACCTTTTATGCAAGCAGTCAATAGAACAATACCTACAAAATGCCAAAGAAAAGAGAATGCACCTAAGGATTTTATGTCTAACCCACTGTCATTTGAGTATAAAGGCAATAAACATGTTTTTGAGTGCTTTAAATACTTATTTCCCCAAATTTTATTTTAGAATTTTCAAAAAAAGAATACTAGAATAGTTTAATAAATACTTGTATATATCCTCCACCTGGATTCTACAATTTTTACCTTTTTGGGGGCATATTTGGTTTGTCTTCAGACTCATTTCATCCTCTCCTTTTTTTCTCTCCCTTATCCTCTCCTTCTGTCTCCCTCCCTCTCTCTCTCTCTTTTTCTTTCTCTCTCTTTCTCTCTCTCTCTAAATATATATGTATATATTTAAAAGTAAGCTTAGGACCTCAGGCAACTTTATTCCCAGTTATTGAACATCCCTTTCCGAAGAATAAGGACAATTCCCTACATAACATTATACTGTTACCACACCTAAGAAATATAAAATTATTCCATAATTTCATTTAATATCCAGTCCATATAAAATTTTTCTAAGTTGTTGTGATTATATATTTTACAGTTTGCTTTCTTAGGAACTAGGATCCATCCTAGGTGGATGCTTTGCAATCGGTGATTTTGTCTGTTTAGTTTCTCTTAGTAATAAAGTCCCTTGCATTTAATTTTTTTTTGTAACTTTCATTTTTTGAAGAATTCAGGACAAGTGACATGTTTTTTCCAAATTTACCTGCATTTACCTGATTCTTTTCTCTTGGTGTTTTTTTAACCTGCTCCTATATCACTCCTATTTCCTGCAAACTGGATATTAGGTTAGAGATTTAATGAATAGTTTTTAAGTTGCACAAACATAGGGAATATTTTCCCCATGAGTTCTTTTTGAGGAATTTAATTGGGGGACAAACTTAGTTTATCAAGATATAATTGGCAAAATTACAACAAAATAATCAGTTCTGATCACTGGATTTATTTTAGTATTACTTACAGTAGAGGCTAAGTCCCTGTAATAAAACGACCCCAAATTCACTGACCTAAATTGGATAAAAGTTTTGTTTTTTACTGTTTTCATGAAATAATCCTGACATGAGTAGTCCAGGGCTGACATGGTATCCTTTAGGTTATCCTCTAGGAATTCATTCAGGGACCTAGGTCTTTATATCTTATTTCTTCATTATCTCCTGGGATGATTACATACTCCTCTCCACAGTTTAGACTGGCTCATTCCCAATGCAGGCAAACAGGGGAATATGGAAGCCAATATCAGGCGGCTTCTTCTTTAAGGAAATATCCTGGAAGTAGGATACACTTTAGTTCATACTCAACTAGCTTAAACTTAGTCAAAACACCACACCTAGCTGTGTTAGAGGCTGGGAAATGTAGCCTATTGTTTGATGACGGGAGCTCAAATAAAATGAAAGGAACTCATTATTAAAATAGAAAATGAAGGTGTTGGGGTGCCTGGGTGGCTCAGTTGCTTAAGCATCTGCCTTTGGCTCAGGTCATGGTCCCAAGGTCCTGGGATCAAGCCCCACATTGGGCTTCTGCTCCGTGGGAAGCCTGCTTCTCTCTCTCCCGCTCCCCCTGCTTGTGCTATCTCTCTCTCTGTCAAATAAATAAATAAATCTTAAAAAAAAAAAAAGAAAATGAAGGTGTTACTTGGGGATCATTAGCAATCTTTATTAAATTTGAATGAATTAAGAACACTAAAAAATGTAGGGATGAGAAGTACAGAAGAGAATATAAATGCCAAATGCACTGGCAATATAAAGAACAAAAATTAGAGGAAAAAGGACAAAATGTAGTTTGTAGAGTAATGGTGATTTCTTCATTTCTATTAACTGGAAGTCAAAGGAAATCAGAGATATATAACTATATATCATGGTTATCATGGTAAGTATGAAATTACTCATGATAGAGTATCATGGTAAATATGAAGATAATCATTGACTAAAAATGGGAGTGAAGACAAAGGAAGAGAGAAAAAGAAAACTAAATTTATTATAGCATAAAATTAATATATAATGTCTAACAAAATGGAGGGCTACCTGTATTAGATAAGATTATACATTAAGTTATAAGCATAAACACCAGGATGTATTAAAACTCTAAAAGATGATGAAGTAAAATATCAGAAAAATATAAAACAAAATCAGAAAGTATAGCATAAACTCGGCTGACAATTAAAACCAAATAATCTTACTAACAACTGTAAATAAATAGATATCAGTAAAGATGACTTTCAGAATGGATTACAAAGGAAAAACCCTACACCATGCTACTTAGAAGAGAAGGGACTTCTAAAGTAATTTAGAAAGATTGAAAAACAAAAATGTGTTCAGAGATATGCCAAGCAAATGCAAACAAAAGGTAGAGTTATGATTTTGTTTTCAGTTAAGTCTGAATGCAAGCACTTGAATTAATGGAGACAAAGAAGAACAATGCTAAGATGTGCAATTAACAATAAAGATCTAACAGTTATGGATGCCTATGAACAAACAAGCCTAACATTATTATGCATAAAGTAGATACGACAGGAGACATCATATATCATCAGAGAGATGCAAATTAAAATAACAATGAGATACCACTACAAGCCTATTAGAATGGCCAAAAGTCTGGTACACTGACAATACCAAATGTTGGCTAGGAACTCTTATTCACTGCTGGTAGGAGTGCAAAATGGTATGGCCGTTTTGGAAGACAGTTTGGCGGTTTCTTACAAAATAAAACATACTTTTACGATATGACCCAGCAGTTGTGCTCCTTGGTATTTGGCCAGAGGTGTTGAAAACTTACATCCATACAAAAACCCGCGCACAGATGTATAGTCGCTTTATTGATAATTGCCCAAACGTGGAAGCAACCAAGATGTCCTCTAGTAGGTGAAAGGGTAAATGAATAGTGATACGTACATACAATGGAATATTACTCAGTGCTAAAGGGATATGAGCTCTCAAGCCATGAAAAACCATGGAGGAACTTTAAATGCATATCACTAAGTGAAAGATATTAATCTAAAAAGGCTATATATTGTATGATATCAACTATATGACATTCTGGAAAAGGCAAAACTATGGAAACAAAAGATTAATAGTTGCCAGCGGTACATGAGGTAGAGATGAATAGGCAGGACGCATAAGAGTTTTAGGGCAGTGAAACAACTCTCTATGATATTATAATAATAGACATGTCATACACATTTGTCTGAAACTATGGTGTGTACAACACCAAAAGTGAATCCTTGGGTAAACTATGGATTTGGGGTGGTTATAAAGTGTCAGGTTGATTCACCTTTGGTAACAAATGTCTCACTCTGCTGAGGAATGTTGATAGTGGGGGAGGCTATGCATGTGTGGGGCAGGAAGTACATGGGCAATCTCCATATCTTTCTCTCAATTTTGCTCTGAACCCGAAATTGCTTTAAAAAAAAAACATACAATGGTAGAAGGAAAACCGACAAACAAAAAAAAGGGAAGAGTTACATACAAAAAGAAAATTATGAACCAATCTCACTAGGACGATGGAAGCAAAATTCCAAAGTAACCAGGAGCACATTAAGATAATTATACGCTTTTGCAAAATGATATTTATTCAAGAAATGAAAGAATAGTTCAAAGACAACTAAAATTAATCATAATAATAGAGCAAAAAAGAAATGTCATACTGTTGTTTTCATGTTGAAAAAGCATTTGTCAAAATTAAATATTTATACTTTTTAAAAAAATATTTATTCTTGATATGAACTGTTTAAAAAAAAAAAGATTTACTTATTTATTTCAGAGAGAGTGAGCCGGGGGCGGGGGGGGAGGGCTGGGGGGAGCAGAGGAAGAGGGAGAGAGAATCTCAAGCAGACTCTCTGCTGAGCAGGGAGCCCGATATGGGGCTCCATCTCAGGACCGTGAGATCATGACCTTAGCTGAAATCAAGAGTCCAACACTTAACTGACTGAGCAACCCAGGAGCCCCTCTTGATATTAACTCTTACAAATAAAGTAAAAAAAAAAATGAATTCCAATGTGATAAAATAAGCAGGTCAAACAAAAGACTGCAACAATCCTTGTTGAAACAACTTTAGAAGCACTCCCATCTGTATCAGGAAAAAGGCACATACTCCACTGTCACTGCTATTAATTGAATTGAGTCTGCAGGTGCAAATCAACATATTTATTTATTTATTTACTGTTTTAATTTTATTTAAAAAAATTTTTTTAAAGATTTTTATTTATTTTTTTGACAGAGAGAGCGAGAGAGAGCGAGAGAGGGAACACAAGCAGGGGGAGTGGGAGAGGGAGAAGCAGGCTTCCCGCTGAGCAGGGAGCCCGATGCAGGCTCGATCCCAGGACCCTGGGACCATGACCCGAGCCAAAGGCAGACGCTTACCGACTGAGCCACCCAGGGGCCCCAACATATTTAGATAAGAGAAAGAAATGTCAAAAATTGGAAAGAAAGAGGTGAAATGATCACTACTTGCAGATGAAATGCTTATATATTTGAAAAACTTAAAAAGGTACAAAATTATTATATAGTAATCAAGTCCACTGATAGAATGCTACATGACATAAGGCAATAAAAGACCTTATTTACATTATCAATAATAAAAGAATGCCTGTTATATTAGTTTTTTATGGCTGCTGTAACAAATTACTGCAAAAGTTGTACTTTAAAAAAACAGATTTATTATCTCACAGTTCTGGATGTGACAAGTCCAGAATGTCTCTAAATGAGTTGGAATCAAAGGATCAGCAGGACTGCATTCCTTTTGCTTGCTGTAGGAGAGAACACATTCTTTTCCCTTTACAGCTTCTAGAGGCTGCCCACATTCTTTGGCTCATGGTGCTCTTTTTGCATCTTCAAAGCCAATTCCAGGCCAAGTTCTTTTCATGCTGCTAGCTCTCTAATTCTTCCTTCACTATCTTCTTCTTTCAATTTATAAAGGAGCCTTGTGATTGCACTGGGTCTACCTGAATAATCCAGGATAATCTCCACATCTCAAGGTCAGCTGATTAGGAATCTTAATTCTATCTATAACCTTTATTTCCCTTTGCCATGTAACATAATATATTCATAGTTTCTGAGTAGATGTGGACATCTTTGGGGCAGGGAAGGACATTATTCTGCCAATTTACCTATCAATAAATTCAACAATAAAAGTGCAGTGTTTATTGTAAGACAACTTTGAAATGATTCAGTAAGCCACAAAAGAATATTTGAACAACTCGAGAGGCATACTATATTCTTGGATAAGGAGAAATAGCGTGTACTTGGATGGTGAGAAACAGCATCACAAAGATATCAATTATCCCTAAATTAACCTATACATTTAATTAAAGCAATCACAAAAAAATCCCCAATAATTTTGGAAAGAGGTGATTCTAAAATACAGATGGAAACTGAAAACAAACAAGAATAAATAGGAAAATTCTGAAAAGGAAGGGTAAGGGCTGTTACCAGATATTAAAGAATATTACTAAGCCTTAATAATTCAAACAGTGTGGTATGGCTCATGAATAAACAAATACATCAATGGAACCCCATAACAAGTCTCCAGATAGGTGCAAATCATATAGGAATTTGTTAAATGATAAGGATTGTATCTTAGACAGTGGTGGAAAGATTGTTTATTAAAACCAAATGGTGGTGGAGTGTCTTGGTAGCCATCTGCACTAAAAAATGTTCTTCCATGTCTCATATTTTATATCAGGGTACATTTCACTTGATCTTAGCCAAAAGGCCAAGAAACAATATCATGGTACATTTCAAATGAAAAAAAATTGAAGATAGAAATAAAACCACAAAACTGCTACAATAATCCATGGGTAAAAATGTTATAGTATCAGAACCAAAAGGCCTTTCTGTGACAGAAAACTTAGAAGCCATAAGGAAAATGGTTGAAACTTCCAGTTACTTAAACAGAATAAAAACAGCTATGAGAAAAAAGAATGGCAAAATTCGTCATAAGTATGTTCAAAATTCAAGCTTGGTAAAACTATTTGTAACTCATAGACAGAAGTCTAATTTCCCTTAAAAATAAAGTATTCCTACAAATTGAAGGAATAAAGACCAACAAATAAATACAAAAGATATGACAAGGTTATGAAAAGATAGCAAAAGAAGGAAAGAGTTTGGATTTTAGATATGTGGGAAGATCCTCAACCAAACTCACTCATGATGAGGGAAATAAAGAGTAAATCTGCAGTGAGATACCATTTGTTACCTTTCAGTGGATCCACAATCCAAAAGGTTAATAGCCTATTCTGTGAAGGTGAGGAGAATAGCCACACTTGTTCACTGCTTGTGAGAATGTAAATTGGTACAATCCCTTTGAGGGGAGGTATTGTCTATCGAAATTACACATTGCGTACCTCAACACCCAGCAATTCCACCCCTACAATATATTTCACTTATGTACAAAGTAAAAAAAAAAAAAAAATTCACTGCAGTAATCTCTTTTTAGCAGCTAAATACTACAAAAAAAACCCCCAAAATCTATCAATGGGGACAAGTTAAATTATGGCATAGCAGACAATGGATATTATGTAGGTATAAAATATAATGACAAAAGCCTTTGTGTAGAGTTATGGAAAGACCTCCATGAAATATTTTTAATTTTTAAATTAAAAAAAACAAGGAAGGGGCGCCTGGATGGCTCAGTCATTAAGCGTCTGCCTTCGGCTCAGGTCATGATCCCAGGGTCCTGGGATCGAACGCCGCATCGGGCTCCCTGCTCGGCTGGAAGCCTGCTTCTCCCTCACTCCCCCTGCTTGTGTTCCTTCTCTCACTATCTCTCTGTCAAATAAATAAAATCTTTAAAAAAAAAAAGCAAGAAATAGACCAATGTGTATAACGTTATTACCTGTATAAAAAAGAAGGAAAAGAGAATGTATGTATGATAGCTAACACTTGGAAAGCACTTCCCAACTATTCTAGTAAAAAATCATTCAAGGCAGGTACTGTCATTCTTTTCCCTACACCATAACCAGCACATCTGTATTATTTACTGCTTTATCTTCAATGCCTACCACAGAGCCTAACACATAGGTGCTCACTAGATATTTGATGATTAAATGAATAAAGGATTTCCCATTTAAAGATAACAAATCCAAAGCTCAAGTAGCTTGAGTAACTTGGCCCACGTCACACAACCAATAAGTGGAAGGCTGTCATCTCTCGATATCCTGTCTTTGGAAATATACACACTCACAAATCCATCCCCTTAGTTATCTGTGAAGATGCAATCTGCCTGGAGGAGTGTTGGGGACACAGGCAAAGGTCAGACTTTTTCTATAGGCCCCTTTATATTTTTTGAATTGTGAAATATGTGACTATATTACATAGTCAAAAAAAAACAAACCCATATAACTCATGAATAGGAATGCTGACATATAAAACACCAGAGAGGGGCACCTGGGTGGCTCAGTCATCAAGTGTCTGCCTTCGGCTCAGGTCATGATCCCAGGGTCCTGGGATCGAGCCCCGCATCGGGCTCCCTGCTCAGCGGGAAGCCTGCTCCTCCCTCTGCCTGCTGCTCCCCCTGCTTGTGCTCTCTCTCTCTCTGTCAAATAAATAAATAAAATCTAAAAAAAAACCCAAAAAACAAAACACCAGAGGCAAGCACAATTTTTTAAAGACATAAATAATATAAATTATGTAGATATGGCTAATAACTGTTATGAAAGGGGCAATTCTTGACATACATCTTAAGTCACTTATGATTTGAAAATAACAGACTGGGATGAAATCTCAAATACAACCGAAAGAGCTGGGTGGAAGGTCAGGGTGAAAAAAGGAGATGGTGTGCTCACTTTAGCTTCTAGATCTCTCACAGAGGGTAGCCTCTCTGGACAGAGTTTCTGAAAATGGTACATTGATACACAGGTACCCATCTTACTTTAATGTATAAACATTGCCTCTAAAAGTATTAAAAGCAGTTCCTACTCCTGTGGGTGATGAAAACAGTATAACAAAAAAAGGCTACTGAAAGAAATTAATACATTAAATGGGCTCATAATTAAATTCTAACCCATGTTAATAAAATGTGTGAAATAACTCAGAAAAGTTGAAATAATGGAGAAGGATCTAATCAGCAAAAATAAAAAAGAAGAAAGAATGTTTAATATCAAAATACAATTTTGGAAAATATTTATTAAATGAGAACATGATCCTTTTAAAATTATGAACTGAGTTCTTAATGAGCTTTTATGTACCAACTGTAAATTGGTATATTAACATCAGAATACCTGAAGAAAATATTACAGGAACTGAAATGAGAAACAGATGGAAGAGCAACAGGAGAGAGAGACCTTAAGAGATAGTTTTTCTGTCCTTGAAATATCATGTATATAAAAGTTGTTCCTACATAAAAATCTAAACAATATTATAAAACATTGATATATTCTAGTCAAATAAATAAATGTATGTACTAAAAGCTATAATCTGCAAAGGTAGAATCAATCTTCTTTTTAAATGGCCCCTGGAGCATTTTAGAAAAATAAAACAAAACAAAGAAAACCCCCCAAAAAACATAATCTCATATTAGCCAAAAAAAAAAATTCCGAAGGGGAAAAATACTTCAGATCGTAATCTGAAACCACAGTCTAATAAAGTAAAAAATAAATGTCAAATTTATTTGAGACAAAAACCTCAAAGCATTTGACATTTTAATACCATTCTTTTCTAAAGAACTCTTGGGGCAAGAAGAACTTAAAAAAAAATTGCAGAGTATTTATAAAATAATAACATGGCCTCAAATACTTTTAGTGCAAACAAAAATAATGAAAATAATAAAATCCAAAAGTTATGAAAAACAGCACAGTGGACCCAAGGAACATAGGAAAAATTAATGAAAATGAAAACATAAATAAATGAATTAGGGAACAGAAAAATGGTAGAGTTGCCAACAGCTTATTCCTAGGGAAAAAAAAAAATTGAACCACTCACTTGCCCATTCAAGGAAACAGAATAAAATGCATCACAAACATAAGAACATTAGATAGGAGAAAAGAAAAATACATATTAATGACATTAAGAATTTTAATATTTCACTGTTTCACCCAACTGCATGTTAATAAATTGACACCTCAGATACATAAGTTATATTGTTTTAAAATTAAACATCTAAAATAAACCTAAGAAGG
Organism: Leptonychotes weddellii; assembly: GCF_054177405.1. Taxonomy (NCBI): domain Eukaryota; kingdom Metazoa; phylum Chordata; class Mammalia; order Carnivora; family Phocidae; genus Leptonychotes; species Leptonychotes weddellii. Next base: position 160,451,188 of record NC_138371.1, on the reverse strand, counting down.
GAAGGAAATACAAAACACAAGAATACAAATAACAAGAGGTAAAAACTCACAATGTTTTGTGAGAATTAAAAGATCTGTACTTAAAAAATCATTAGGTTGATCCTAGCCACAGCAATCAGACAACAAAAAGAAATCAAAGGCATCCAAATTGGCAAAGAAGAAGTCAAACTCTCACTCTTTGCAGATGATATGATACTTTATGTGGAAAACCCAAAAGACTCCACCCCAAAACTGCTAGAACTCATACAGGAATTCAGTAAAGTAGCAGGATATAAAATCAATGCACAGAAGTCAGTGGC